>NC_058145.1:17256760-17577593 GCF_011075055.1 Mangifera indica | reverse complement strand
TGATCTTATCTTCACCAGTAATAATCCAAGATTATTTGAAGAATTTAAGAAAACTATGTCACAAGAGTTTGAGATGATAGATATAGGACTTATGTCATACTATTTGGGTTTGAAGGTGAAGCAAACACAAGATGAAATTTTTATTTCATAAGAAAGCTATGCAAGATAAATATTGAAGAAATTCAACATGCTTGACTACAATCCTGTTAATACACCATGGAATGTGAAATAAAATTGTCAAAGTTTGATGAAGGATCTAAGGAAGATCGCATTGTATTCAAAAGTTTTGTGGGAAGTTTGAGATATATGACATGTACAAGGCCAGATATTCTCTTTGCAGTTGAAGTGTTAAGTCGTTTCATGGAAGCTCCTACTTTTACCCACATGAAAGCTGCTAAAAAAATACTTGATTATCTTAAAGGAATAATTGATCATAGGTTGTTCTATTCTTTGACAATTGATTTCAAGCTTATTGGATTTTGTAATAGTGATTTTGCAGGAGAGGTTGATGATAGAAAAAACACTACTGGTTTTGTATTTTTCATGGGTGATTATGCTATTACATGGAGTTCGAAGAAGCAATCCATTGTTACTCTTTCAACTTGTGAATTTGAATATGTGGCTGCAACATCTTGCACTTGTCATGCTATTTGACTTAGGAGTTTATTAAGGGAACTCTACTTCCCACAAAAGAAAGCAATTGAAATTTGCATTGGCAACAAGTCTGCACAAGCATTAGCTAAGAACCTAGTTTTCCATGATCGTAGCAAACATATTGACACAAGGTATCATTTTATAAGAGAATGTACTGAAAAAAAGGAAGCGAAACTTAAGTATGTAAAGACACATGATCAAGTTGCAGACATTTTTACAAAACCACTCAAGTTTGAAGATTTTCTTCAATTACGAGCATATCTTAGAGTAAAGAAGAAAATTTCCAATTAAGGAGTGTTGAAGATTAATTTGAAGATTTCTAAGTGCATCTCATATGACACAAGTTCATAAACACATTTCTAGATACATCTCATATGACACCACTTTAAGTTTAATGTTCATAGCACAAATTCATGTTCATACATAATTCATACACAAATTCAATGTTAGTAGTATAGATTCAATGTTAAGTTATTTATGGTTAATGTACAAATTCAATATTAGATTTATGTATTTAGGATTTTAAAAACCATTTTTTTTCCTATAAATACCCTACTGATTTTGTATTTGGAGTATAAATAAAAATTTACAAGTCTCTTCTTCTCAAATAATTTTCTCACGCAAAATCTCTCTCTTATAAAATTATCTCTCCTCCCTAACATTTATCTTGCTATTCAACAACTGGTTTTGTTAATTTGAATTTATCAATCTTGTATTTGTTTTATATGCAATAGATGGTTCAGTGCAATTTTTAGATGCATAATCTTCAATATTGATAGCATGAAGCACAGATGAATACATCAGTTCTAAAAATATGTCATAATTTATTTTCTTTATAATTTATTATTATTGTTATTTTTTGTGTGTCCAGAGGCATGTTTAGTTCTCTATGAATTTTCAGGAGTGTTTCCTGTCTTTTGCTTTGTTTTCACCAAGTGTTTGGATGTGAGAACCCACGTGAATGTTTACGTGTCTTTGAGTACTTGCATCTTTAAAGCGTGAATTTCTGTGTCAGGTTAAATGCTGCATTGTGTTAATATATCCGTTCCACCCGATTAGCGTAATATTTTGAGTACATTGCCTTTGAAGAAAGGGAATACCTAACAAAGAATGCATTTTAAAAATTGTTATGTCTTGTCACCATCCGTATGTCTGGATGCGAGAACACGTGAAATTTTTATGTATATCAGTTAAGTATCAGTTTCTTTGTTAGTTTATTTACTGCATTGTGTTAGTATAACTGTTCTTCCATTGTGTCTAATGTGTAGAGTGCATTGCCTTCGAGAAAAGGGAACACCTAACAAAGCATATTTTTTTTCACATTGTAAAGAATCACAGTATGGTAATGCTTACATACATAAGAATCCGCATAATTATGCACTTCAATTTTTTCCCGTGTGAGGAATCTAAAATCATCGAATGGAATCGGATGCCAAAAGCATTGCATCTTTTGAATTGCAGTAACTATGGTATAAATCTGGCTTTCTTCCTGTGTAGGTCATCAGGGAGAAAGAAAAGGGTTGATGAGAGTGACTATTTGACCCTAGATGGCATAAGAAGTTTTCTAATTCGACAGGAGGATAGCATAATTTTTAGTCTTTTAGAGAGAGCTCAATATTGTTATAATGCAGACACATATGATCCTAATCTTTTCAACATGGATGGTTTCACAGGCTCTTTGGTGCAGTATCTTCTTATAGAAACTGAAAAGCTTCATGCCAAGGTTGTTGAACTTTTTTTTTTCTTCACTTGTCGTGAGTGAAAAGTTCACTGAAAAACAATGAAAATTTATTTCATTAGAGTTCTGAACAATTTAATTACTTGTCAGTTGGGCAGATACCAAAGCCCAGATGAACATCCTTTCTTTCCAGACGAACTGCCTGCCCCGGTTTTGCCGCCTTTGCAATACCCTAAGGTACGATGCAATATATACTGGTAATAACATTTTAGTGCTTGTGTCCGTCTTGCCAATGTGAGCCTTCTCACTTGGTCATTCTCTGTCTCTGCATTTTCGGATGCTAATTATAATTTTTGCTAAGTTTAACCTCCGGTCTGGGTTTAACCTCTTCGGTTTTTACTCTATCAACAGGTACTACATCCCATAGCTGATTCAATCAATTTAAATGGGCAAGTGTGGGACATGTACTTTGTAAATATTGTCCCTAGGTTAGTGCAAGAAGGAGATGATGGCAATTGTGGGTCAACTGCTGTTTGTGATACAATGTGCTTGCAGGTAGGCCTTTAATCGAATTTATTTACATTTGAAGTGATTTTCATCAGTTTGATTTTCTTCAAAATCAAATGTTCTTAACTTTGTTTTTCTGCCTTTGTGTTTCCATCTGTTTTTACACCACAATCATCTCTAACTTTGAGTGCCACACCTTTCATGAATTACTCAAAAGTCCTGCCTTTCTTCCAGTTAATTGCATTTCTTCCTTCTTTCTGTATGGGCTTCGAGGCGAAGTGTTATTTGCATCAAGCATCTGTGATCTGCTGTGTTATCATGCACATGCATATCAGTTTCATATTCTAAAACCAATGATCCTTTTTTGGCAAGTTCTCTTTTTCATGAATGCAGAGTATTTACATTCCTTTGAAAATGCAGGCATTGTCAAAGAGAATTCATTATGGTAAATTTGTCGCCGAGGCCAAATTTTCAGCGGATCCAGAAG
Organism: Mangifera indica; assembly: GCF_011075055.1. Taxonomy (NCBI): domain Eukaryota; kingdom Viridiplantae; phylum Streptophyta; class Magnoliopsida; order Sapindales; family Anacardiaceae; genus Mangifera; species Mangifera indica. Next base: position 17,574,267 of record NC_058145.1, on the reverse strand, counting down.
CTTACAGAGCTGCCATAAGAGCACAGGTATATTACTTTCCTGTACTCATTGCAATGACAACACTTTTGGTAAGTTTCTTGATTTTCCCTGGATCATGGTTCTCTGCGCGCTAATATTTCCTTTTGTGTGAATTTTGTAGGACCGAGATAAACTGATGAGTATGCTGACATACCCAAAAGTTGAAGAGGCAATCAAACGGAGAGTGGAAATGAAAGCCAGAGCTTATGCACAAGAAGTCACCAGAGATGATGAAGCAGATGGAGTAGAGCCGGTGTTTAGAATAACGCCAAGCTTGGTTGCGAATCTCTACGGTAATTGGATCATGCCCTTAACAAAGGAAGTCCAAGTAGAGTACTTACTAAGAAGGTTGGGCTAAATAGCCATGGAGTCTTCAACTTTTCTAAGATACAGGTAACAGAATCTGCAAATGCTTTTTGGTGTGACGGTTTTACTGATTCCTGCACTGTGTAAATTGAATATGCATTTAACAGGAAGCTGAGAGGCACTTTACAATGTAGAATACTACATTCTTTGATAAATCTTCCCATAGATGATGTTGATTTTATGAAATAAGTGCTTTACTTTTTCTGTGCTGGAGTTGAGCAATGACTTTGTTTGCATTTTGGGAGTTTGAAGGAGAATTACACAATGAGCTTAGAAGAAATATGTAAAACATCGAGATGTAAACCAACTAAATCAATGTGAAAGTTGTTTACTCATGAAGGTCCCAGTGAAAATGGAAAACAAAACTCCATTTTTAAAGTTAATATGTCAAATCCTGAGTTCAATTAGGAGTGGTTTGAACTGAATGGAACTCAAACAAAGATCAGTTTAAACTAAGTTAAAATCTAAAATTGTTAGTTCGATATTAAGTTTTTTATAATTACAATAAACCTTGGAAATTGTTATAGTAAAAATAAAAATAATTGCAAAAAGTTAAAATAAGGAGTATGAGTATACGATTGGTTTAATTAATTGTTTTTTTTTGGTAATTCAAAATTAATTAATTATATAATAGTATATTTCATTCATATTAAATGTCTTGTTAATTAAATATTATCGAGTTGTTATTTTTCATCCGAGCTTTGACGAAACGGTTGTTTCCCACTTGTAAGGATAAAACTATAATTTTCAGTTTGTTAAATATGTTGATTTTTTTTTTATAAAATTGATAAAAAAGCAAAAATTTTTATTGTTTTTACTAAAACTAAATAATAGTTTGCTCTCCAAAATGATCTGATGTTTCAAATACTAGAGAATAACGCTACAAACAAAACAATGTCGAAAACTCACTAAAATAGTGTTGAAAGCTAAATGATAGTTTTATAAACCTTCCAAAAGACATCAAAAATAGAAGAATAGCATCAAAACACTAGAGAAGGACAGATTTGTGCGATTTCATTTGGACGGTGAGTGGTTTTCATGCCGAGAAACCACGGGTAAGAGAGAAAGCTTACTAGTGATGAGGTTGATGACGTGTCAAAATGAATCCTAACATATTAACCGAAAAAATGGAGGTTTTGTTTTCCAATTTCTCTTGGATGTTCATGAGTAAATAACTTTCACATAGGTTTAGTTGGTTTACATTAATGTTTTACATATTTCTTCTGAGCTCTGTGTAATTCTCCTTCAAACTCCCAAAGGCAAACAAGCCATTGCTCAACTCCAGCACAGAAAAAAGTAAAGCACTTATTTCATAAAATCAACATCATCTGTGGGAAGATTTATCATCAGTTTATCTCGGTCCTGCAAAATTCACACGAAAGGAAATATTAGTGGGTGGAGAATCACAATTCAGGGAAAATCAAGAATATTGCCAGAAGTGTTGTCTTCGCAACGCGTGCAAGAAAGTACTATACCTGTGCACTGATGGCAGCTTTGTACGTTTCTGGATCTGCTGTAACCTCGGCGACAAATTTACCGTAATGAATTCTCTTTGACAGCGCCTGCATGTCCAAAGGAGTATAAATGCTCTGCACCAAAATAGCGCACAAACTCATAATGGCGTGCGTTTTCAAGTTGTAGAAATGTTTCTGTTTTCAAAACTCTTATAAACTTATACGAAATATTTTGAATCATTTCAAAATTTTTAAAAAATTTTGATATATATTTATTTTAAAAGAAAAATTATAAAATCGATTAAACACATATTTTTTTATTTTCAAATTTAAAATATTTTTAAATCATATATTAAATTCATCTTTTTTTACTATTCGATGTGTTACTTATTTCTTTTCTAACATGTTATATAGATTGATGTGTATTATTATTTTTTAAATATCTATATGTGTTTACTCAAAAATAATTTATAATAAATTCTATAATTTTATTTTATAATATTTTTTCTCTTCATTCTTTTTTTATTATTTATTTTTATACTATATAAGTTTATATTTTTAATATAAAAAATCTTATATTTTTTATATTTATAAATTTTCCTATTTTTCGTTTCTTATATTTATAAAAAAAATGTGTTTTCACATTTTTGTTTCCAAGTTTCTATGTTTTTTTGCTTCCATTTCATGCACTAAAATGTTATTTCTTGCATCGTATTAGGAAACCATCGGGGGAGAGAGAGAGTTTGCCCATAGTGTAGTTGAAAATCAACATAATGAATTATTAGAAATAACGGTCACCAAAGAGAGAATATGCTTTTTTTGAGGTGTAAGTGTAATATTTTAAGATTAAGAAGACAAATGTTAACCGAAAATATAGAAACCTAGAAAACCTAGATGGTGGAGTGAAAAAATAAGTTTTTAAAATTAAGTTAAAGAGAAAATTGTTAATTTTTGAAACTAAGATAGAAAAATAGAAATAATTTTTTTAAATAAAATTTTTATTTCTAACGGTTACAGCAAAATTTAATATATATATGAATATTTGAGTTTTTGAAATTTAACTGGCAAAAGTCTGTCATTTTGCTAAATTTTGGGTGGGAAAAAGTCATTTGGCGAAAAAAAAAAAAGTCCAAAACGCATGCAATTAAGAAAGTAAAATAGTAAAAAGATTATTCAGAGTCATGAATATGGAACATGAAGTACTGAAAGTTTCTGTCTAAATGCATTTTAATGGCTTTCAACATTACAAAGTTGTTAAGGCAAGCTTGTTTAATAAAATACACCTGTTAATAAAATATATTCAAACAGTTATTTTTTATCTGAATTTTGATGAAGGAATAATTTTTCATTTTTAAGTTTAAAAACTCTATTTTTTACCTTGTATTAAATTTATTAATAAAATATGTTAATATTTTATAAAATGGATGAAAAGATAAAAATGCTCATTGTCTTTATGGAAGCTACATTGTAGTTTGTTCGCCAAAATAATCAGATGTTGGAAACAAGGTAGATCGATGAGTGTCGAAAAGCCACCAACATAGGGTTGGATATTGAAGAATAATTTTAGAAAGCCATCAAAAAAACGTCAAAAATAGAATGATAACATCATTTTAAGAGAACTACGTTGGAAAATCATCAAATCAATAATGAAAATTGAAAACACCATAAAGTGATGTTAAAACTAAGATAACAATGTAAGAAAAGTCATCAAAACAGTGTTAAAAATTAGAGGATAATGTTAGAAAACTACCAAAAAACATCAAAAATAAAAATACAACGTAAAAAATAAGATAACAACGTCGTAAAAGAAAGAATAATATTAAAAATAAGAGAATTGTTGTGAAACATAACTCTTGAGTCTAAAAGTTATCTCTCCCACCTATGTTAGCTCAATCAATGTGTTTTTTAGTGGCCAAAGAATGAAAAAAGAAGAAAGAAATGAGGATGAAAAAAATATATATAAAATGTTAAGATGAAAAGGGGCTAAAACCGAAACAGTTTGGGGGTATTTGAAACGCAAAGATTTGTTGATAGTATTAAAGAAGAAAGGAAAATTAATACGGTGTATTATAAGTCACAAAAATAATAATGGACTTGTAAAAGACACAAGAAGATTTTTATTGGGTGTTAAGTTTAAAAAAGTTAAAAATTATTTTGATAATTTATTTTTTATTGTTTATATTATTTTATTTGATATCAAAATATTATTAAAATAATTTTGATTTTATTATAACTATAATTTTATTTATAATTTTTAAGGTAAAAATAATTTTATTTTTAATTAATATAACAAATAATATAAAAAATATTTTAAAATAATTATATTTAAAAGTATTTAAGTAAAATAATATATTAGTATTTTATTATTATCTTTAATCAAATATAATAATTATTTATATTTATTAATTTTTATTAAATATAATAATAATTTATATTTAATAATAATTAAAATAATTTTTTAATTTTTATAATAAAATATCCTCCAATCCATGCGGCTTTTTAAGATTTGCAAACCATCAAAAGCGGCTAACTGAAACTAACCCATGTTACTATTTGTACAGATATAAAGCTACTTTACAGTCTACTACAGCGAAAACAAAGTCACCAACTTTGTTGTGTTCCCTAAGCTGTCTTGATAATAACCCTATAAAAACCCACCAGCCAGAGCTTCAAGCATTCAACTTTGCACAAACTTGTGAGGATAAAGGGAGAATGGCTGTGGCACCAAAAATGGTGGTGGGGGTGGCTCTAGGGCTGGCATGGGCCATGGTGGTGATGATTCCTGAGGTGGCTGCAACCAGGTGGCAAGTGGGAGCTAACCGGGGCTGGACTACTAATGTGAACTACACAATTTGGGCTCAGGACAAGCTCTTTATCAATGGAGATTGGCTCTGTATGCTCTCGCTTTCTTTATCTTCTTGCAGTTTTTAGTCCTGGTTCTTTGCATGGAGTTACTTTTAGATCCGTTGTTTATCTTTGTATAGCTGCATTACATTCTTTAATTTTAGCTTTTCTATGAATGAACTGTTTAAAGATCTGTTTTTAACCCATTGTAGCTTCTCTACTTTCTCTTTTGATATATATGTCTTTATGGGGAGCTGAGTAGCTCATGTTCTTCGTTAATTTTAATCTATTTTTGGTTTTTTTGAAGCTGTAAAGAGTTGGATCTGGAAATTGGTTGTGCTGAAAATGAGTGGTTTGTTTGAGAATATGTGCTTTTTCTTTATTTTGTGTTATTTATTTTCAGCTTTGTTAGCTTCAATGAGCAGCCCTGTTTGGCTGCTGAGAAAAAGAATTTTTGCTTGTTGACTAAGATGAGCTCAATTCAAGTGTGCTGGAAACTAATTGAATAGAAGTGCTTTTTATTTTTGATCTCTCCATTGATTTTTTTATTTTATATTAATTCTCCTGGATTACCCAGATTTGAATTTTTTCTTTATTCCTTTTCTCCGCTGATGAAATCTCCCCTCTTTGTTGAACTTTCTTCAATTTTCTGATCTGGCTAGTCGAAATCACAAAGTTTCCCTTTTCAGCCTTTTAGTTGAAAAGGATATTTCACCTTTTTGTTGTTTTCTTGTTAGTTACATTCTTGCCTTTCTGATCTATGTTTCTGGTTTTTGCTGCTGGTTAATTGATCATGGCAATTCGATTAGTCTCCGAGTAGCAACTCTGCGAACCCCATTTTCAGGCCTAATCGGTTAGTTGATTACATAGGCGAACCATCTTCTTTCTTCGATAACCAGAGGTGCAACTAGCAGTGTCAAAAACCCGTTTTCAGTATTTTCAGCAGCAACCAGTCCATTAGGCCTCAACCTTAATCACCTCAGCAGATAACAGAAATGCAATTTAAGCAAGCACAGATTTCTTATATGAACCCATTGGCCTTAGGTTGAGTAACATCTTTTATGATCGAACTGAATGCGATAATTTTGAAGGTTAACACATCGTTTTGATTGAATCTTTGATATGATTGAGTTAATTTGACACATTATTGGTACTTCTGAACCATTTTTGCTGCTTGGTAACTCTTGTTTGTCCTCAGTTTTTGTGTATGACAGGAACCAGATGAATGTGCTAGAGGTGAACAAGACAGACTTCGAATCGTGCAACTCTGATTATCCACTTCACAATTGGAGTACCGGAGCAGGGAGGGACGTGGTTCCACTTAATGTGACGCGTAATTACTACTTCGTTAGTGGCAGGGGCTTCTGCTATGGTGGTATGAAGTTAGCCGTCCATGTGATAAACCCGCCTCCTCCTCCGGTCGCTTCCCCGGTCAAAAGCAGCTCTCCATCACTCTACCAATGCAACATTGTCTTACCAGCTCTTTTTGCCGTAGGCGCCCTGTGGGACACCCTCATCCGATTCCGGTAACCAGTACAAGCTAGTAATATCTATCAGGATACCAGATTCTACAGTCCTTAACCAATTTGTGAAAGATTACCTCTAGAAATGTTTGAATTGAAAATGCTGTGGTGGTCGTTGCTGTGAATGTTGAGAAAAGACACTTGAAGATTTGATTTTATTTATTGGAGGATTTGTCTGCATAATTATGCAAATGTTTTCTGCTCTTTTGAGTTGTTTTGGGCCACATGCACCATGTTTTAATGCTGTAAAATATAGCCATTGATTCAGACAGATCGTCCCTGTCTTTGTTTACTTTACACTGGAGAGACATAGCATGCCTTTGTTTAGGTGAAATTGCAGAGATTCCTGTTGAAATTTTAAATATTGATACCACACTGAGAGAGACTTCGTACAAAATTTTCAATGCAGGTGCGTATCCTATCGAGAGTGGGTGGATATGTACCTAATCGAGTTCTAATACTTGTTGGCTCAATTTCGAATTGAATAAAACATAGTTTAGATATTTTTAATTTAAAATTAAATTCTGTTTAATAAACTAGGGGTGTAAAGCTGAATATTAATTATACCATCCAAAAATTAAAAAAAAAAAGATAATAATAAAAATGATTGTTTTACAAATTAGGTCTAAATAGGATTCTTGAAAAAAAAATTTGAAAACTTACGAAGATTTTTTAAAACACTAACGTTGATACCTCTTCTTCACTATTATCATGTTCTCAAAGTTTAAAATATTATAATAAAACCCTTCCAGATTGAACTATGAACATTTTTTCAAGGATTTAAATTAATTTTTTAAAATTCTGAAGGGCACATATATATTTTTCTCCTTTTTGTTAAAAAAATTATCCTAGTCAACTTATATATTTTGAATAAATTATCAAACTAAACTATTTTATTCAAGTTATGTATTTTGAAAAGGTTGTTATAGTCTATACATGTTGTAATATGACTTTCCACTCATATTTTGTTCTATTTAGGGTTAGATTCGAGCTAAGCTGAACTCGAACTCATTTGAATTTGAGCTCGGCTTAGTTTGTATATAGTAGAGCTTGAGTTTGAGTTTGAACTCATAAAAACTAAGCTCAAACTTGGTTTGACTCATTTCGAACTCGAGCTTTTAACTATCTTGTTATTAAAACGACATCGTTTTAATATATATTAGTCAAAACAACATCATTTTGTATCAAAATTTTTAATTCACAAATTTAATAAGTAGCTTGAGCTTGAAGATGTTGGCTCAAACGAGTTTGTATAAGGCTGACTTATTTCGGACTCATTCGAGCGGAGCTTAAGCTCGAGTTTCAATAAATTCGATTTAAATTTAGCCTAGTTCTATTTAATTTTTTTGGGGTGTCATATAATTATTAAAACTATTAAAAGACATATTAAAATTTTAAAAATTTTCCAAACACCTCGGACTTTTTGGTTCCCAAAAGCCTTCAAAAATACATTAATACCTCTAATATTAAAAAAAATACAGTTTATCTTTAAATATACAATTACATGTTATTGACAATTTATCTAATTTTTATTAATTTTGAGTTATATGATAATTTAGAAAAAATAAAACTATAGAGATAAATTAATACTATATACACATACTTTTGGGTATATAACTAATGTATCATCATGTGATTGACTATTATTTTATTTTTAATTAAAAATATTTAATTATATAATTATATATTAAATATATATTCAAAAATATATACACATAATTTTATTAATAAAGATAAAAGATAATTTCAATTTTTTGTGTTGCTAATTTTTTTCGTTAACAAATTTTTATCTTGGGTGTGAGAGTGTAATTTAAGCCATCTAGGGGTAAAAATGTCTTTCCCGCTAAACCTTGGGCAGGAAAATTTGATTTACTCTTTTATAGGCCACGGGGAATCGAACAAGTTTTCCATCAAAACATCATCCTCTATTTGAGATGATAAGCCATCTTAAAAAAAGCCTCCACACTCACTGACCTCAAATCTCCTCCAATGGCGTCCATTTCCGTTTCACTCTTGTTCCCTTCAGTCTCTACCCCACCAAATGCAAAATCGTTTCCCCGATCCATTTCCACAATCTGGGTCTCCAAGACCACCCGGGTCAACTCCACAACCCGAACAGGCGAAGCCTCCATGAGCATAGACAACCTTAAACGGTTCTTCGACCTCAACGTTGGCAACTGGTCCGGTTCTTTCCACGTGAGTTTTTCGTAACTTGGCTCTAGTTCAACTTAATCTCTGCTTGAATAAAATAATTAAATGTTTTTACTTAATTTTGCAGCAATTTGATGGTACTGGAAATTTGATGCAAAAAATTCGTACAAAGCTTTCTGTCAATACTTATGGAGAAGATGAACTCATTAGTCTCATTCAAACGTAAGTTTTTATTTTAATTTTTTCTCAAGATTATTATTTTGGGTATCTTCAGCAAATGAAAAATGAGTTTAACATTGAACGGCGAGATCACAATGAAGAGATTGTAACACTTAGATGCGTCAAATTGGTCATGATATCGTTCATGTAGACATCATGTTCATGTTCTTGTTCAACAAGATAAGAACAATAGCACACAACTGAGAATCAATTTGTTATATCAAGCTCTTGAAAAACTTAGGACTAGGATTCTATGAGATATGCTTCCAAAACAACCAACTGTAATCCTAACAAAGAAAAGATTTATTATTTTTCCTCTTTATTATTTTCTTTGATGATGTCACTGTATGCCTATCAGCCATTTGGACTTGATTGTGCACTCTTCTTGCCTTGGTTCCTCTACGTGCGTGGGCTACTGGCTTGGTCCTCCATCATTTTTCCCATATAAGGTTGTTGGATTTTTGTTGAGTTCCTGGTAGATTGCACAGAAGTTTGATTTTTCTTGAAATGTTGTGTGGAAGAATATATTATGGCTCATCATAAATTTTGAATTTGGATTTTTTTCTTTTAAGTTAAATAGATTGAAATTAAAAAAAATTGTATCCTTGCCATTTGTTCAGATTCCGATTTTACTGAGAAAGTTGAAGATTTTCCCATATCAAACTATATGGGGATTCTCTTTAGTAGTGATTTTCCTTTTTATTTGGCTTTTATCCTTTTATGGTTTAATTTGGTTGTACCTTGTAGGCTGTACATAAAACAACCTCCATCAAGCACGTTGATTTCTGGATACGAAGAGGAACCAGAATGGGCTGAATACAAAATCAAAGAAACCAACATGTTCACTGTGGACAAATACCAACAGGTGAATGCTTTTGAGACTTTGAGAATTCAGACTGTCTCTTCGTTCTTTACCTTGTTCAAAATTAGCTTACATCTTAGCTTTTATGATTTTGTTGTTTTCTCTTGAATGTGCGTTACTTCTAGTCTGCAGATTGGTTTTTTTCCCAATGAAAGGGCTTTTTCATTGAGATATCAGACTGCTGGCATGCTGGAAACCGTTTTAAGGCAAGGTGTGTTGGGGGAAGATGACATTGGAGAAGAATCACCCAAGTAAGTCATGCTTCAGACAGCATTGCTATTCTATTCCATCAGTAAGAGATCTACCATTAGATTATCTGAGTGGGACTATCTGAACATGTTTGAGAAACAGTGATGTAAAATTTTTGTCCATAAAGAAGCCAATTCTCATATTGTTGAGTGTTTCTAAGCCAGGCTTTTTGGGCTGTGCCTTTTTGCCCCTTAAAAATGGAAAAAAGAACTGTATAATTCCGTTGGAATCTCAATTTATACATGGTTGTGACTCTTATTTTACATGTATCCCAAGGAGAATGAATTGCTAGCCTGGCTCTTGTTTTATGTTTGTTTGTATTATGTGTATTTTCGACAAACCTATACCAGTGGATGTTGAGGCTTTGTACTACTTATCTCCATTTCTAAGATTTCTAGTAAATTACTAAGTGCTTCCAGAATCTCAGTATGTACTGTTTTTAACTTATTTTTTCTTAATTTTGCAGAAATCTTAAGCTTCCTTCTTGTCGGCCTGCTATCGTATGTGAAAATTGCTTATATTCTCAAGAGAGAGATAGGAGAGCAAGAGCATTTCATATCATGGATCCAAGAGGGAATTTGGATATGCTTATTATCTTCCTTGAGGACAGAGATAGTGAAGATTTTCCATCTTCACTTGACAGTGATGTGGTAAGTTTAAGTGGCCAAGTAGAGCAATTATTTTGTATTTTGCTTAATTTCCATGGTTTGTACTGAGAGTAAACTAGACATTTGTGCAAATGCACAAGGCTATACCAATTCCTTCTGTTGGTTACAGAAGAACATTGACAAAATTGTACCATTTCTTGGTAACTGGAAAGGCCATTCTATAACGAAGCGCAGTGGAGTTTATGGAGCAACAATTGATGAAGCTGATACGGTTGCTTTACTTGAAATGGATGGCAAGGGTCAGTTAATTCAGGTATTCTTCTTAATATGCTCAAACCATCTTCTTGAATTCGTTGAAATGGGAGACTTTTTAAGGTATTAAATTTGCAATAAATATCATTTGCGCTTACTGTCTGATGTATACCAATACTACCAAAAAATTGTACTTGTTATAGTGAACAGATATTTAACGAAGGCCAAAATCTGAGCTCCTTTTTTGTCCTGACTCTCTCCACTCAAAATATCAGGATTTTTCTTCAACATCTGATGGAAAAGCGGTTACGACTAATGTGCACTGGACAGGAACGATGTTGGACAACCTTGTTACATTTGATGGAGGCTACCAATATACGTTTTTGCCAGGAGGCATGTACATGGGATGGCCTTGCGATATTGCAAAGAGTGTTGCAGAGTCGAAGTCATTCCATTTGGAGTTTGGTTGGGTTGAAGCCCCTGGTAAGAGACAAAGACTGGTTCGAACCTATGATGTTGAAGGCTTGGCTGTTTCATCAACTTATTTTTCTGAGATCAAATTTTGAGTTTCACCCACATCATTGTACCTAGTTTTCTTCTGTTGAATGAGAGATCCATTTTTGAGAAAGCCAACTGATGTAGTATTTACCTTCCATTAATTGATTGAGTTGTGAGGATAGGAATTTGTTTAAACAGAAATTCAAAGGTCCATTGGTGTAATTTTTCTCCGTCTGTGTGAATGGTCTCTTTATCTTTTCTGACCCCTAGCTGGGGATTTTCAATAATATAATGAAAACTATGTATGCATTCTTGGATATGAATTGAAAGAGTAAAACTTTTGAGAGGCCTATAAGTTGCCCTTTCATGTACTCTTGGATGCCACCAATTGTAAGGTATTATTCATAGCCAATTCAAACTTGATCACAGCAGGATTAATTGACAAAGAAAGAATGCAAAACTCTAATAGAAGGAAAAGAATCGCTGCAGAAGAAGAAAAAAAATTGTTGAGATTCATTTCTCGATGATGAGGGAGAAGATCAAATAGCAGTATAACGTTGTCATTGACAATGCAAAACATTGTCTTTAACTCCCCAACTTGCTGAATAATAAATATCTCAAAGTTGGTGAAGATGGCCAGTTGGCCTGCGGCTCTCATGTTGACAATGACTCCACACAAGTTGATTGAAACCACGTCTATTGATACTAAATGCATCAACAATTTGTTCCCTCAACCAGCACCACAAGTTCTTCAGGTAAGCATCAAGTTACAAGCACCTCTATCCGATGTTTTTCCGATCAGATTAAAGGCTGGTTTGGGTTTTGACTTTTGACTAATCTGACCAATCAGTTGACAATATAATGACAATATGATGAAAATGATATAATTAAAATTTTATATGTATCATAAACTGTAATAATTCAATAAAAAATAAATTTAACGATGATAAATTTGTCACCATACAAATAGACTCAGTTTCGAATCGAGTTAAGTCTCACGATGGACATCTATGCTCTAAAAAGCGGTTGCAATGCAACCATGCAGGAGTGGAGACACCCTTAAATAAATGTGAAATGGGGTTCTAGGGTACAATAGGTAGTGAAAATGTTGAAGGTACAAACATAGGCTCAATAGCAAGTGAGCGAGGTTCATGAACAGAATTGAAACACTCTGCCACAGTCCATTTCACCATTTAATTCTCTGAATCTGCCCACAAACTTAATTTAAGTGTCTTTGTTCATCTTGCTCCCAACTTGCATTCTTGGTCATAGCCTGTCAAAATCCTATGCAGAGCTGTTCAAAAGATTCTGTTGAACGAATTGAACTGATATTCAAATAAAAAACTGAACAAAAAAATTAGGTTTCATGAAAATTTGATTTAGCTATCATTTCAATAATATAAAAACTCGATATTTTGATTGGATTTACGATTTATTTATTTTGAAAACCAATTAATTGAATCAAATTAATTTGAAAAAATAATAAAAGTGTTGAACTAATTTTCGAAAAATAGAATTAAGAAACAATAAAGAGGGTGAATATTTGAAGCTCTGATCAAAATCGATTATTTAAAAATTTGATTAAGTTAATTGATATTTTTTATTTAGTTTAAAATCAATTAATTTTTAAATTGATTAAATTTTGATTTATGAGTTTCATTAAACAAAAATTTTGTTTAGATTCAAAATAATATTAAATCAGTTTGATTAATTAGTTTTGAATATATTTAATATTATTTATTAATTTTAATAAATATTAATAATAAATACTAATTTATATACAAAATAATACTTTCACAAGTAATTGGGGAACTAAGTATTACTGTTTTTTTTTTTTTTTTCAGTCTAAATAAATTTGTTTGTTTCCCCTTGAAATTAAAATTTAAAGTCTATTAAGACAAGACTTCAATCCCATCAAAGAACTGAAATATATTCACCCTAAACATCATGAGATGCTGATAGATGACTTTATTAGGAGGAGGAAAAATGTCTTAAAAGCAAGCTTTCATCATATATTACTTTTGTCGAACTTTTTAATAATATTATTTATTTTTTAATAATTTTTTTAATAATATTACCAATCAACTTAATTCAAATAGAACACCTATTTTCGGATTCAGTTTCAACTCAATTTAAATGTAATTATATGAAATTAATTATTCTTTATATTTATTTATTAGTTATTGTAATAAATAATAGATAAGAACAAAAATTAAGCAAGTCACTTTCAGTTATTGCCCCATGGACTTTTGCTTTCCACTGAGAGAGTTTTTCAAGATGAGCATGAACTTAATGAAACTATCTTCGACAACCCACACAGATAAAAACTAAAAACTAATCCAAACCCAAATCTGATCCCAAACTTCCCTTTAACTTCTTCAAACTACTTTCACAAACAAGGAGTCTTCAAGTCCAACCTTCAAGTTCGGATTTTTGTCCACAAATGGCAACTGGGAAAGAAGAAGAATCGAGGAAGAAGAAGCCTACAATCACACTTCCACCTCGGCCGTCTATGGAGAGCTTGTATGGAGTTACCGGGTTCAGCCCTGGACCCATGACTTTGGTCTCAAGTTTCTTCTCTGAGGACTTAAATTACCAATCTTTCTCTCAACTTCTTGCAGGGGCCATGGCTTCACCATTGGCTAGACAAACTCCAACTCCAACACCGAGCCTTCTGGTTGATAATGGTAGAAATGAAGATGTTAAGCATGGGGATGAAAGGGGTAGTTTTAGTTTTAAAGATAGTAGGCCGAGGAGTTTGGTAGTGGCTACTAATTCTCCTTTTTTTAGTGTTCCTCCTGGGTTAAGCCCTTCTGGGTTGCTTAATTCACCTGGGTTCTTTCCACCTCAGGTAATTTCCATGAGTTTTGTGTTTGTTTTAATGGGTTAAGTTTGTTTTTGCTATTTGGTGTGTGTTTTAATGATGCTTGTTTTGATTACTTCATGGGGTTGAGCATGAAAGTTGAGATTTTTATGATTTGGGTGATTGTAAATTGTGAAATTGAGAAGTAGTTTTGTGTTGGCTTTAAAATGTTAAGTTTGTTTCTGCCTTTTGGTGTGTTTGAGTATTGTTGTAGTTGTGATGAAATTACGCTTGTTTTGAATGTGTTATCAGGTTGAGCTTGAAGTTAAGATATTTATGAGTTGGGTGCTTGTGAATTTTGTAATTGAGAATAAGGTTTAGTGTTGATTTTTATGGTTAAGTTTGTTTTTTCCATTTAGTGTGTTTCTGATTGGGGTTTGAGGATTGGTTGTCGCTGTGATAAAATGATGCTTGCTTTGGTTACTTCTATTAGAATTGAAGTGGAGATTTATGAGACAGTTTGTGTATCTTTTTCTCTAGGGTGAAATGAGATTGGGAAATGTGTGTGTGGTTTTTTTTCTTTTTGGATTTGGGTATTATAATTCGACGGTTAGGTTGTTTTTGAATTGGAAGGAAGTCAACCCTCCTTATGCCAGTTTGTCTAAGTGTTTTAAGTCCTTCAGCTGTGTATTTCCTGGACGTTTAAAAAAAAAATTCGTATTGGTATGTTTCTGCATACAAAATCTCATGCAGGATGTATTTTCATGGTGAATCTCCATGAAAACTTACTATTTAGCATGAAACATTGAAGATTTTGGTTCTGGTGAATTTGGTGAGATATGTAAAATAATATTATATGAGACTAAATGCTGCTTGTCATTAAACTTGCTTTACCATTTGGAAACCTTGAAATTTCTGTTGAGAACTGTGTAGTTTTTATTGTCCCTGAGAGGATAGGTAGATTTTGCAACGGAGAAAGAACTTTAGGGATCGATCTCCTTCATGCCAACTTTGAGGGAGGAGTGGAAATGCAGTTTAGTTTGTGTTTGTTCTTAGGGACAGGTGGGAAAGATGTTCTGCACAAGGAAAAAAATTAAAAAATTGTGTAGATCTTGTTTCCCTGCTTACCTAAACTTGGATTGTGCTACTGCGATGGTGCGGAAAACGATGCTATTGGGCTATATTTTCTTTCTAGTGTTGACACCAGTAGACATCAATATATTGTGTTTGTATCATACTTTCACATATGCACCTTAAAATCCATGCAGAGTCCCTTTGGAATGTCCCATCAGCAGGCGTTGGCACAGGTTACGGCTCAAGCTGTACTAGCCCAATCAAATATGCACTTGCAAGCTGAATATCAACCTGCACAAGTATCTGCTTCTGCAGAGTCATTGGCACATCATCCATTGTTAACTCTAGATGAAGCTTCACAAAAGCCGATGCAACCTGCTAACTCAGACCCTCAAAGTTCTGTGATGGATACATCAGAGGTCTCTCAGTCTGATGGAAAGCACCTGAATCCTTCTCTTGCTGTGGATAAACCTGCAGATGATGGCTACAACTGGCGTAAATATGGGCAGAAGCCGATTAAGGGCAGTGAATTCCCTAGAAGCTACTATAAATGCACGCACTTGAATTGCCCGGTTAAAAAGAAAGTAGAGCGTTCTTCTGAGGGTGCAATAACTCAGATCATCTACAAAAATGAGCACAACCATGAAAAGCCTCAACTGAATAGACGTGCAAAAGATGGCTGTGATGTAAATGAAAAGATAAATTCTCAGGCTAAGCCTGAAGTTGTTTTGCAAGGTCAAATAGCACCTTCTCATTCGGTTCCAGGAAATAACCAGGAATCTAGTCATGCAGCTCCCATACAGATTCCAGAGTCAAGTGACAGCGAGGAACTAGGTGATGCAGATAATAGAAAGGAAGGGGATGATGATGAGCCAAATCCTAAGAGAAGGTCAGTTTTAAACTGGTTTCTTAATGAATGATACCGGGTTTTCCTTCATTCTTCCAAATTTTGAGTTTTCTGTGCCTTGGGGACCAGGAACATTGCTGGCGAGCCAGAGGTAATGGTGTCACATAAGACAGTCACAGAACCAAAGATCATTGTGCAAACAAGAAGCGAAGTTGATCTTTTAGATGATGGATACAGGTGGCGCAAGTACGGGCAGAAAGTGGTCAAAGGGAATCCTTATCCAAGGTGGTATTTTTGCCTACATATCTATCATTTGTATTTTGGTACAAAAATAAATTAATGCTAGTGGATTCTAGGCAACTTTTTGCTGAATACACTCTTGGAATATGGATCAGTAAGGAATTTGGAGAGCTTGCTTTTAACTTACCATTTTCAATTTGACGGGCTTACCCAATGTAGTTGTTTATCTTGCTTTGCATGTTCATTTATTTCTATTTTTCCATTTTGAGTTTGAGCACTGAAGCTTTTGGTACTTTCACGAGCAATTTGATCCATTTATTTAAGGATCTTTTCTGATGCATTAAAATCTATCTACAGGAGCTATTACAAATGCACCAGTGCAGCCTGCAATGTCCGTAAACATGTCGAGAGAGCTCCAACCGACCCCAAAGCTGTCATAACTACATATGAGGGAAAACACAATCACGATGTCCCAGCTTCAAGAAATAGCAGTCAGAATGCAGCCAACAATGCACCACAACTAAAACGGCCGAAGGCAGTGACTCAGAAGCATCCGTTACTCAAAGACGTGGAGTTCGGAAACCATGACCAAAGACCAGTGCTTCTGCGGTTAAAAGAAGAGCAAATCATAGTGTAAAGTTCTCTTTCAAAATCCGTTCAAGTTGTCACGAGACCAGTTCAGTGGCTGCTTCCATCAAAATCACATGGTGCAACATGAAGAAGCATTGCAAGGAATGATATGGAAGAAGCATTGCACCAATGTATGAGTCATGCTGCCTAGACCAACTTTAAAATCGAATCCGTAAGTACTATTGTTGCATAGGACCTCTCAAATTTGAAGGCAGAGATGTTCTTGGTAATGTAATTTGACTTGCCTGGTTTTCTTTAGCCCTTGTTCATTTCTGCTGGCATTGGCTGTTGCGAATATTGGAGCTAAAAGAAATAGAACCGTATGTTTGTTCCTTTTCCAGAAAAAATAAAAATAGAAGTTACAGCCATTTGTAAGTTGATTGCTAACATTTTGTGGGAACTTGCTGAATCTAAATATGAAGTCCAGAATGGGCGTTCCCGATGGAAGATTGGACTTTCCAAGCAAAATCTATACTCCATGGCATAACGTCGAATGGGCAGAAGAACGAGGAGTAGAACGGACATTATTTATAGCTAGAATGGGCAATTCTATAGGCACGTTGTTGTTTTGTTAGTAATTCATTCAAAATTACTTAAATCTTATGATATTCATCATCATTACCACTTAAACTGGTGCATATTTTGTGGCCTTTTTCATTGCTGCAATTTTCAACATCAACATCAGTAATCATGTATATTCATGATATCCATAACCAACAATATTTTGTTGAATTTCAATCTTCACTAATATGAAAAGAACTATACCCTAAAGGTAATTAAAAAAAATTGTAGGTCGACTTAATCCCCACGACATAGAACTCAAACCAGATTAGTTCAATCTTGAAAGCTGACTCAGCTAAGCTTGGCTTGCAATTCAGTCAGAGGCATATCAAATAATTGTCAAAACAATATTATTTTAGTCATCATTAAATAAAATGACATTGTTTTGTTAATAAATCATACACTCGAACCATAAATTCGGATCAAACTTTAAATTTAAAACTTAGGGACTGAGTTAAACTCGAATTATCCCAAACTTTAACTTGACAAATTTGAACCAAACTCGAGCCGCTTCATTTTTCATTTGGGTCAAACTCATGTCAAGGGTGTTCGAGCTCGTTTTGGTTTGGTTCGTAGCCACTGGATAAATACAAAGCTATAAAAGCATACATTTTACTGCTTTAGCTGAAGAATTAAAGAACATCTCAAGTTACTTTAGGTTAATTATTTGGAACAAAGTGGTGAATCTTCCCCTTTCTCATGTACAAAAGCTTTAAATTGCATGGAATTGGTGGGATTCTCTTCTCTGCATTTTATCAATCTTCATCAATGGTCATTAAAGTGGGAATTTGGCCATGATCTACAAACTCAACCTTGTTAAGTCTCAAACAGCACAGGACTTGCTCCGGCAGCTCCTCTGGCTTCTGTGCCTGCTTAATAACAATGAGGGTTAGTCAAAAATTAATCCCGATGAAACTCTCAAGCTTATTGACAGAAAATGCAGCGCAGACTGATCTGTTACCTGGATGGTTAAACCCATGTCAAGTACTCCGGATTTCAAACGATCTCGAAATGAATCAAGTCCCTTTCTTGAAATGTAGCTGAAGCGATGAATGTCAAGATCAATCTCGAAGTAATTTGGACCCTACAGAAGAACAAGAAATTTGATATGCAACTCTTTCTCACAGGCTAAGCATTTGGAAGCATTAGAGAACAAGAAGTTAATGTTTCTACCTTGTAAAAATTGTGCTGAGGGCGAGAAAGGACCGGTTTTTCATTATAAGCATTGACGAGTTTCCTTTCTGTGGAGCTCAAGTTGAGATCCTCCGGATTAACCAATCCGGCCAAAATCTTTAATCTTTCTCTGAAAGGAACAAAGGAGTCTTTTGGAAACCCTTTAACTCTTTCCATTTCATCCTCCACCAATTTCTGCAGCAAATAAAAAATCCGTAAGCAAGGAGCAGAAGATTCTATTCCATGCTCAATGCAAACATCTGCTATTCGGAAATTGTAAACTGTCTCGACAATGAGTCCATATATGAAAAACACACATCTAATCTGGTAATTCGGGGTAAAATGCTATATCGTATTCTCTCGAAAGTTTGGGATAATAGAGTTCGGCTACTGTATTCATGCAAAAAGCAGTGTATAAATATGCCTTTATGCATATTCTTTCTGGCAAAGACAATATATAAAGAAATGACAAGACCTTGTTGAGTCCTGATTTGAAATGAGGTTACCTTGATGCTCTCTTGATACTGGAGGGAGATATCTTTCTCAAAATTCTCAGAAAGTTTGAAATATAGAACAAGGCTTATCCCTTCACCATCGCTATCTCCAAGGAACATTGCAGCGGGATATGTAGGCAACTGCCGAGAGAAATAGAGTTATGATAAGATAAGCACCATCAGCCAAATGAAATGCAAAAAAGGAAAAAGGAAGCAATTAATGAATAACCATATCAAATAAGTACCTGAATATTTACTATCAAAAGTGGAGGGACTTTCCCATCTGCTTTCACATTTGGAAGCTCAAGATGCTGGGCAATGTGGTTAACCTTTCTTGGGCAGACAAATAGGTCAACACCTATTGGTATGTACGGACTGTGATCTGGGGCTGGAGACTTTCGCTTATCTCTGCAATGTAGATTAGGCAATTATAACCCTACCATAATCAAGAAACAGAAAATAGAAATTTATTTTTTGCATATGCCTTGAAATCCATCAAAACTAAGTCAATTGCATACTTGAAATATGACTCGCCACGGAGTTTAAAAGTCGATGGTGGGATTTCGGACCAACACCCTGGAGTTGGCTTCTCATCTGTGCAACGTGGAATTATGAATCCAGCTTTGGGTCGATACACGAATCTTTTTGAAGCACCTGCATGTATACCAAAGAAGATTCATACCAAGAATACCCAAATATTTTCAAGGGTCCTAAATTCAGAAGAGTTGAAATGACATGCATTTTCAAAATTTTGAATACTAACATAATTCAGTAGTCTCTTCTCCATCACATGATCTCCTCTTAAATGAAAGCCTGAAAACTGCTGATTTCTTTCTTTGAGGCTGTGGACCTGAAACCGTTGAACTAAAATTCTTGTCATTGAAACTTACAGAAGGAACCATCCGAGCCAAGCTTGATTTCATGTTGTTCCCTTCAGAGTCACGTCTATTATCTATTAGACCTTTAAAGCTTCCGTAAGACTGATCTAACACTTTCTTCCTCTTGCTGAAAATCTCGTCCGTCTTCCCCAAGCGTGAAAGGTCGTAACCTTGGGCACTAATACATGTAAACTTGCTTGATTCATCTTTGCTCAAACATTTTTCTGCTTTGCCTGTATCCATTTCTACATAACTCTCATGGAACTCTTCATATTGACCCTTGTCGTCCATAATGCATGCAGAACTTTCATACTGAACCATTTGGCCACCTGAGATGGTCCCAATTGTATTGCCCACAATTGGAAAACCATCTATTGCAAAAATGAAAACAGAAAACACCAGAGAAAACTCAGATTTGTTAAGTAGTTGGCCTTTTTGGTGCTAACAAAACAATATTCCAACAAGTTCATGAAAAGGGGGAAAAGCTGATATTATCTTTACGATATGAATATATTTGGAAACATTCATTACCTCCATACACACTAATGTACTCATCGTCTGAGTCAGACTCCAGAATACTAACTGAGTCGAACCAAGCATCCTCTTGGCAAATTACTGTCACCACCAACATTATAATCAGATTTCATTAAGCTATATGGTTGAATTTATGCTTACTGAAGAAGCTACAAGTCAGTACCATCAATTGCGATATGCAAAAAAAAATTAAAATCAAGCTTCAAATTATCAATGGAAAAGTAAGCTACTCATTCTTTGCAAATTACATACCGTTTGCATCAAGTTCTCTACTGAGGCACCATTGCAACTGCCTTAGATGGATTGTTGTATTGGGAAGCTCAGATCTTTTGCCAGTGGCAGTTAAACCATTTTCGAAATCCTTATGCACATATTGACTAACAGCAAAATCTGCTACACAAGGTCCTGAATCACGACCTTTTTTCTTGGTGCCATCAAAAACAGCGTTTGAAACTTTCCGGTGCCATTTGGAGACCCGGTACCTCCGCCGCCTCCTTACCTTAATGCCGTGCACTGGTGTTGAAGCACAAGCGCCCATCTGACTATTTCACTACAAAATCCTGCAGACAAAATCATATTCCCCATTAGAGCTCTGTAGCAAAAAATATGAAAACACACTCCATGTTTTCATTTCTCAAAATGGTATCAAAAATCATTTTCGCGTCATCATCCTTTAAGTGTCATGTACACAACACACCTCAAAATATAGTCCAGATCAACCAATCAATGATAATAAGGAGCCTAATATGCAGTTGCAAGCAAGCAACAATCAATACAGAAGCAAATAAATAAGGGTTCAAACTTACAATAATCTTCACCTACAACATCATTATCACAAATAATACCTATTTTTCCCCCCTCATTATTTTATACCCAGAAAAGTTTTTAACCGTGTCTCCTAAAAGTTACAAAATTGAAGTCAAAAAGAGGAAAGAGTAAGGAAGAGAAGCCAGCCACTCTCTGTTCATCAACACGAAGCTTCTGTTTTCACATTTTTATATATAAAAAGCTACAAATGAGAAAGCTTCAAAACGGGTCCACATTAAAAGTTACAAAAATTTAAAAGAAATAAAATAAATTTACAATGCATGCGTCTACAGGAATTTCAAGAAATCCCAGAAAGATGAACATGAAAGGAAACGATTTTAAAAACAAATTACGTAGAATTTTCTCTCTGTCACTCTCCCTCTCTCACGACACCCAGCCGAGAGAGAGAAAAGACAAAACTGGGTTTGTGTTCGGATTCGGCTTCCGGGTCCAACGACGACGCCGTATGGCGAGGTCGGATCCGGGTCAAAATCCTACGAACCTACAGAGAGGACTGTTATTTGATCTTCTTCTTCTTCCTTTTTCTATAAGAATTTGAAAAAGAGAGAGGTACATAAGAATTTATTGCCAGACTTGATTATTAATTTATTTGTTTTCAAAAATAGAAATTTAATTATTAATTTAAATAAATAAATAAATCTACTTGAAGGTTTTGTCTGTGTCTCCTTGAATTTTGGTAACATGGTCGAAATTTCGCTGCGTCGAGTCATAAGTTTGATCGCAGTTTGTTGAGGAGGTGCCACGTCATCTGTCGGTCAATCTATTTAACTGACTTTTCTAACTAGTTTGACGTGATCCCGTTTCCTGTATTTTTATTCTCCCATTTTACCCTCGGTAAAGAAATAAGCCTTGCTTGCTTTCTTACACTTTCACCTTGGCATCTTCCATATTTTATTCAATCAATAATTTAAATTAGAGTTTGATTTGATCCAGGCTAGAGCTGGGAGTGGGCCCGTGTGAACAAGTGGATCAGTGTAGGCCACTTTTTGTGGGCATGACTTAGCCTTGGCATGGTTTGTAAACATAGCAAGTTATATCAAATATCTCACGAGAAGGTTTATAGATTGATATGATACTATATATAGAAATTAAAAATTTTTAAATTTTACAAAAATATAAATATTATAAATTAAGTTACAAAATAGCTCACAAAGACATGATCTGTGTGTCATGATTGTGTTATGGCCCTTGAGGTTTGATGAGTCGGTACGACTTGTCAATGTTTGTATTTTTACGAGCATTGACGCAACATTTGTAATGTATTGTGCCTTGCCATTTTTGAATAGAAATGATATAACTTGAATCATAATCAATTATGATTTGATTAAGAGTAAACAAAATTCAATTTGAGATTTTCTCAAATCTAAAATAGTGAATTCAAGATTAATTTTGACATTGATGAATTGTCAATTTAAACTTAACTAATAGAAAAAGAAGAATAAGCTCATCTCATCAATAAGACAACACTGGTAAAATGAGAAAATTCAAGCTAAATTGAGTTTAAACTAAAATTTCTTTAACTTAAACTTGATTAGATAAAATCTAACCCCAGTAGTAAATTAAGGCACCACATGGAGATACGTGCAATAGAAATGGTCCAAAAACAAGAGAGACAGACATAGCACACAAGCCATAGACATAAACATAAAACCCCATTAAATTCGGCTTTGAAATGACCATAAAATCAGAGCCCACTCCCACTCCAGCTGAATCCAGCTGCATTTGTGAACTTTATTGAATTCTATTTCAATTATAAAGCTAAGCCTGCATTTAAACAGTATTATACATGAGTTTCTATATATAAAGTTGTGCATTTTTGTCACATATAGCATGCTTTTTATATTTGGACTTCCGAATATAAAGCTCTCCAATGTGTTCGATGTATAAAGTTAGATAGGGCCTAGGCGGCAAAGCGTGATTTAAGGTCCAAGTCAAGATGTAAAAGGGATTTCATCTGGGTGAAACGAGATTGATGAGGATAAAGGAAAAGTCATCAAATATCCTTTTGAAATAAGAGTCAAGACCTGTTATAGGCCTCCACTAAGATGGATATCATCGATAGTGTTAAAATGCGATGATTTTCGATTGGACACTTTGAAAAGGCCAAGTGAACAAATCCCCTGATAATGTTACAAGGGTAGTCATTTTTTACCCTTTTGGAGTTGAGGGGATTTTGAAATTTTTTATATTTTTAGGGGTTGTTTTAAGGGTTACGTACGTGTTATATGTTAGGACTGGGGCCTTGTCTCTAGTGATTCAAAGTTTGGTTGATGGGAATGATCAATGGGGTGGGGCTTACTTTTCATTGTATCTGGTGGAAACTTTAGCTCACGCTGTGTCATCTCAGAGTACTGTTCTTGGAGGAATCGTTTGACAGTTTTTTTTCCCTTCATGAGTGGTCACTTTGTATGATAGCCAGAATACAGAGAAGAATGTCCTTCAAATGCTCTAAGTGGGCAAAAAGTAGGGTTGCACTTGAATTGACTCAACTTAGTTTGACTTCATCTCAATTGGAGTTAGAGCTTTACCTCAACTAGAATCCCCTTTTGATGACTTTGTTCATCTTATTAGTGACACAATTAATTTCATCGATAACATCTCTAACCAATTTAAATAAGTTTGAGTTTGAATTAAAATTTTAACTCAATTCAAATCCTTTTTAAATAACATAATTTATCTTATCGGTAATACTATTTATCTTTTTAGTAATACTATTTATTTTATTGATGATTCTCTAACTAACTCAAATAAGTTTGAGGTTGAATTGATCCCATTCAATTCGAATCCAACCATAGTGCAAAGAGCCCTTACCTTAGACTTCATGAGCTGAGAAATGGGAATTTTGAAGAACATAATGGGCAGCCTTGTGGCCAAGAATATATAATACATGCATTATGTGCACCATTAATACCATAAAATAATTTATCTAATAAGCAAAAGAGAATTGCAATGCTTGTGTTGAGTGGATGAACTCCTCTAAATGGGATGTTGAATAAGCTGGCTAGGTTTTTTATATTGCAAAAGTGCTTTTGAAAGGTCATTGTTGAATGACTAAGCTTCAATTACTAGAGTTGAGGATTTGCAATCCTAATTGAATGGACATAAAGTAAAAGTAATCACTTTGAAAGTGCTTCTCAAATGCTTCTACTTTGTCACTAAAAACTGATGTGCTTTCTTAATTAATACATTAAGTTGAAAAAAAAAAAAAAAAAAGAGAAGAGTGGGATAAGAGGTTGATTCGAATTGAGTTAAGTTTTAAACAATAATATCGAAAAATGTAAATAACAACATTAAAAAAGGAAAAAAATCATCAAAGAAGAATAATCATTAAAGAAAATCATCGACAAAATAAACTTTGTTGTTAGCATCAATCTTAAGTTAAAGTTAAACTCGACAAACTAAATTATTTTGCACTAAGTGTAACTCATTTGAATTAAATATGAATTTCAACCCAAATAAATTAATCTTGAATCCAAACCTTATTAAATCACACAAAATGAAAGCAAATATAGTTTTGCTAGACGAGTACAAACGGAGGCAAACTCATTGACCTTGACAAAGTCAAAAAAACATCTACAGATGGAACAAGACAACATTGCACATGCATGCAGGTATAAAATATATAATAATAATTTGAATGGAAGAGTAGGTTATTAAAACCTAGATCACACCGCTCAGATCGATCAGAAATAGGAGATAAATTCAATCCATGTTAAAGTTAAAACCTGCGTCAGTCATCAAACTAGACTAATTCAAAGTTAAACTAAATGAAAGTCAAACTAATCCTATTGTCATAATAATGTGAATATAACTAAAACCAGTTTCAAAATTTTTAATTATTTACTACTGATGTCACTTATTCTTGTCTAAAACATTTTGGGAGTCGAAAACAGAAAACTTTCCTCACTTAATTCTCTGATATAAATCATGCATGAAACGTTTCATTTCACACCACTTTTGACTGAGAAAAGAAAAGAACTCATCTTCTTTCTTTTTTATGACAATATCTAAATTCAATATTTGTTTAAAAATTAGCTACCATAGTCTATAAAGTAAGAGACCAATAAAAAATTGTAGGACAGAATAATTTGGATCAGCTGCACCTGATAACTTATATTATATTGAGCAGTGTCAAAGCTAAGAACAGCATTAAACCCAGATGCCAGATGGCCTTTTCAGGAACTGAAAAGTTTGGTTCCAGGTTCAATGTGATTGCATTAATTTTATACATAGAACTTGGTGTTTGAGAAACGCAAGGCATTGGCACATGGGAAATTAAAGCTTTTCACTTCACTGATTTTAAGTAGATTCTATATAGAATTAATAATTGGTTTTCACTTTACTTGAGTGATTGATCCGAAACAAAGCTAGTTGTCGAGATTTTAGCTGGTTTGTTTCTTTGATGTTATTGTTTTGGGTTTATTATACTACTGTTGTTCACATCAATAACTTTATGATGATATTGTATGTTTTCAAATTGAGTTGGGTTTGATTCAGTGTTTAGCTTGACTTGACTCATATCAAAGCTACTCGTACTTTTGATCTTGTGGATATTGTTAAAAGTTGAATTTGTTCCCTATTATCAACTTGTTGGGTTATTATGGGGCTGATGATGACGGGGGGCTCGGATCTCTCCCCTGCAAGCTATTTGTGGGTCAAAAGGTTAGAAATGTCGTTTGTACTTATACTTTGGCAAACTCCCCGTCAGTCGTCGCATCCTCCTCCGCCAGCTACGTCTTGTGAGTTTCTCTATTTGTATACTAATCTCTTAGGGGATATTTGATTTGGGTAATATTTTGTTACAAAAATAAAAAAATTATTTTGAAGATAAATTACTTAGAAGATTACTGGGTATAAATGATTACTATGTTTGATAAAATTTGATAGGTATAAATAATTATTGTGTTTGATTAAAGGTAATAAAAAATTACTAATAAATTATTTTACTTAAATGCCCTTAAATATAATTATTTTTAAATATTTTTTATATTATTTATCATATTAATTAAAAATAAATTTATTTTGGTCTCAAAAAATTAATAAATAATAATATAATTATAATAAAATTAACTACAGTAAAAGTACTGTAATATTTTATTATTGATAAACTAAATAAGGAAATAAAAAATAGATTACCAAGATAATTTTAAAAAACTGGAACCAAACGCCCTTAATATAATTTTCTCTTCCATAAATTAGATCATTTAATCTGTTCTCTTTCGTGTTGTTGTTATCACAGTTCTTCATTTATATTTTATGGCGTGTTTAGCAACCATAGAAAAGTAGTTTTCTGTGGAAATAGAAAATCTTGCTCGCTAAAGCAGCAATTCCTATGAGCACAAAATATTGAAATTTGTAATTTAATGATTTTGTTTTTGATTGCGTAACTGATTCTTCATAGCAAAAGATATTCTTTTTTTAATGGCAACTGTGGATGTCGCCTCAATCCGAGGATAGCGCAGCGCACCACTCAAATTCTTCGTTGGTCTCGAGATGTTACCCTTAAAACGCATCTCATAAGGGAGAAGAAGAAAATGAGTTTATATTGATCAAAGTCCTTGATAACTTATATTTGAATACTCTCTTTGTAGATAATTTTAAAACAAGAGGACAAGAACATGGAAATCATTTGATGTGGAATACTTTCAATGGATGTGAAGCAACTTGAATAATTGTTTTTTTAAAGATAAATTGTTCTGTATTCATTTTGGGATTTTATATGAAGAATAACTAACTAATCTATGCTCTTAACAGATTTCTATACCATACCAGTATAAATTTAGACTTTGACTCCAATTATGCCAGAGATGAACTCTTTTTTCCCCCATATTCTGGAAGTTACATTGTGGCTGCTCCCTCTTCTTGAGAGCAAAGGCAGGTAGACATTGATATTCAAATATAGATATTCAGATAGATATTTTCCGTTCCTCACTAACTCTTATTTACTCTCACACTTGATTCATTCCCTGGGATGTTTAATCATGAGTATAAAAGATCCTATTTTCCTTGCTGCTAGTCCATTCTGTATAACAGTAAAGCTGAAAAGCAAACGATCTAGATTTAGTTGTTAACTAGGCTGAAGATATTGATTGAATTCAGTCAATAACAAGAATACCCTCTAGTTTGGAAGAGAATAATTGGGCTCCCTTATGTGTTATATTTTCATTTGACTTATTATTTTTGTTTATTTTTTTGCTTTTGTGAATATTCTAATTTGATTTGAGTTCTGAAGAAATTTTTTTTGTCTGTTTTGGATTGAAGGCTCCAGGTATTTGGTGTGTGGTTCCTTGGGGAAAATTATTAAGAATTGGGTTCAGTTTATATGGCATCTAAGCGCAATGTTCATTATGAAAAACTTGGTACCTATGAGACGATTATAGATTTGATTATTCGCCAAAAGCTTTGATAAGATCCCATGGAAGTCGATTGCACTCGCACTTTTCTTGCTTTGTCTGCTTCTCTTTCTTTCTGTGCTTATTTTCACTGGTCATATGAGTGGAGAAAGGGCCCAAGTTTATGGCCTTTTAGTCCTTGGAATTCTTTCATTCCTTCCAGGTAAAAGTGCCTAATTAATTAGATTTGCTATGCTTGCATTTTGAACTTGATGGTTAATTTTCTTTTTGTGCAACATACTACATAACTTATGTCTAACATGTTTAGTTGCAAATGGAATCAGACATTTGATTAAAGAAGCAAAGATTCTTAAAGGGCTTTGAATGCTTGATTGGTATAGCTTGTAAACCTGTAGGCTGAAGATCAATAGGCCTTTCTTCAGTTGCAGCCCATTGATGTCAGACCATTCATATGAAAATTGTTATTTTTTATGCTCTCTTGATATTTGTCTATTAACTGATGTGGAAGGCTAGATAGATTTTATGTGTCTATGATGATTGATTTATGCCCCATTTGGAGTAGTTTGGCTTTTGGTAACTCCCATATAAAGATGTGGGTGCAGCAAACTTGGTAAATTAGAAATGCTGTTTTCATGTATCTGCCATATGCTTCTTATTTTGTCCATTATACTTGTAAATGCCATGAAACATTTAACTGTATTCTTCTCCCTTCTCTTGACAACCCTATAAACTGATCACTGTGATATCGATTTTCTGGCTGTAGGCTTCTATGAGACCTGGATAGCATATTATTCGCGGAGGCGAATTCCAGGTTATCGCTTCGCCGCCATCCCTGATTATTGAAGCACCCACCTTCATATCCACAGTGAGCTGCCACTTTCTGATTGAGTGTATTATTTGCGAGGTAGTGTATGCATTGCTCACACATCGACTTAGAAACTTTGATCAAATATGTAATGTAATCAATGGTGGATTCGATGTGAATTGAATCTAAATAAGGATTAAATTGAGTTTAAATTCATAAAATTCAATTTAAACTTAAATTCATTTGAATTGACAATAAAATTTTTGTATAAAAAGAAGATTGCCTGCTACTATTCAACTTGAGTTAGGGTTGCCTGCTTGACTTAGTACCGGATGCAGCAAAAAATTGTAGCAGACTCAGTAAGAAGAGATAAGGTGCGAGGTCAATTGCTGATGCAGAATGCAGATGCAGCCAAAATGGTGGGGATCTTGGCGTTGGCAGCCTTGAGACTGAGGTTTACACGTGACCCACTTGGGCTCTTGTGGTTGCCAAATCATTACCAATACAATTATATCATATTAATAATCTCACCAAACAAAAAAGGTACTAAGTAGGAATGGCAACACGTTTCTGACTCATCAATACCATCTCACCGCACTCCATTCAGCATATTCTCCAGTTCCTTGGTATCATGTCCCATTGTTTTCTTGTTCATGGTACTTTTTAGCTATCATATTCATCCTTAACATGATGACTATTGATTGGAAGTACTTGGGCGTTAAGAGAGGAGATTATAAGTACAAAAATAATTTAAATACATTTAAATATTAAATTTTTTGTTTTTATTATAATATCAGTAAAGATTGATTATTAAATCTATGAGTTTATCTATTTGATATAATTAATTTAATTTTTAAAAGAATAATTTAATTCAAATAAGAATTTTCTTTTAAAGGACTTATTTCCACTTAATGTATATTGTTTTCTTAAGTTTTTTCTTGTTAATTTTAAAAATCTCATTTACCCACTAGTTAAGTCTATTAATTTTAAGAGTAAAATCATTATTTTATATTTATTATTAAAAATAAACTTAAATTTGATTTCATTTCCCCCCTAAACTTTAAAAACTAACAATTTTCCTCTAACCCAAATTTTCAAAAACAATATTTTCCCCCTAGGGTTTCCAAACTTTCAGATTCAACACATCCTTCTTTTGGTAGTCTTCCTTCTGACTCGGTGCGACGTTATCTTTGTCAGAGAATAAACATGACTCATTTTCGTCTAGAGACAAAGACGAGGTCTTTGTCAATGATGAAGACTCTTTGTCAACGAAGACCTCGTCTTCATCTCTGGACAAAGATGACATCGCACCAAATCGGAAGGAAGATGCATTGAAGAGAAAGAGACGTTATCTAGAGATTGTCAAAAAAGTCTCTTCGTGATTGAAAAAATTGGATTTGAAAGTTTGGAAACCCTAGGAGGAAAATGTTGTTTTTAAAAAACTTGGATCGAAGAAAAATTGCTAATTTTAGGGTTTAAGGGGGAGAAATGATATAATTAACTAACTCAATTAAATTCAAATTGAACCAAGTTCAAAAACCATTTAGTTTAAGTTTGGTTTAAATGAAAAATTGGTTTGAGTTTTTTGAACCAAAGTTAAAGGTAATTTGAGCTCAGTTTCGATGAAAAATGATTTGACTTGGTTTAGTTTAATTTTAGTTTGAACTTATAATTCGAATTTGTAATTCATAGTTGTGATTTGGATTCATGACTTAAGTTTATAATTCATTAACAAAATGATGATATTTTATTGAATAACGGATAAAATAACATTATTTAAAATTTTGTTTAACATACTTAATTGTTTAGAACTATCTCCTAACTTCTTAACTAGAATAAGTCAAACCCTTTTTTGTTTGAATTTAATTTATTAAACTACAAAAGAGTTCATCGACTAAATTGTCACAAAATTATAAAAAAAATTATCGAAGATAAAAAAATACATATATCAAATATGAAAAAAATTATCAAAAACGATAAAGAAAAAAATTGTCAAAAAAGAAAAATCATTAAAAGAAATTGTATTTGTCAACTTCATAATTAAATTAAATCTCATGTTAAAATTATTTTTATTTGAGATTAACTCATTTTAACCAATCACACGTCAAACTTACGCTACGTCCGTTTGGGTCTAATGTCACATCCCCCTCGTACCCAAAGAAATTGGAAGCCAAAGTAGGGCATTGCTGTCAATATATGAAAAGTGAAGGGCAACACAGTAACTCATGATGCATCAAAAGCATCGATTGCAAACGACAAAATCACCGTTCGTTTTAACTCGCTCTTCGCTCTCTACAGACAAGAAAGGGAATATATTTATAAATTCAGTTGTAAAAACAAAACGATTTTCCCTTCAACCTGTTGGCAATTATTATTATTATTATTATTATTATTATTATTATTATTAATTATTAATTTATTTATTATGATAATAATTAATAATCGCATCTCCCAAAACGAAATCTTCGATTCCAGTATTTTGTAATTGAAGTCATATTGATTTTATTTTATTTTCTATTTTTTCATGCTTTAATTTGGAATTTGCAAGCTCGATTTCGCTCGAATTCCTCTATGTAAGTACTTCTCTATTTGATTTAATGTGAATGTGGATGTTGTTGGGGTTGGGCGTTTTTGTCTGTTTTATTCGATGTCGTTTTGGCTGGGTTTTGAGATCTCTCGTTTCAGCTAGGGTTTTGTTGAATCTTTTCTGTATTGTTGTAATTGAAGCTTCGTTTGACTGGATTTGTGGCGAAAGATGTTTACTTTTTTTGTGGTCTTTGTGGGATTGATGAAGGTCGGCTTAGTTGTGTTTTAGGGTTTAAAATAGTAGTAAAGGAAATTTTATGGTTTAAAATATGCGTTTTTTGAAGAAGCACTGCGGTACTGACCTGGGAATGTTGTCAAGCTAGTTGCAGAGGGGAAACATGATTTTATGTTATCAAGAATTTTTGTGTGAACTCTGATTATTGCCAGATGTGTCTTCTCAAATTCAATCTTGTTTTCTGAGTAGGAACATGGAGGGATCTAATCGAGGTAGCAGTAGTGTGGATATGTTTTTAGCAAATTATAAGCTTGGTAAAACTCTAGGAATTGGATCCTTTGGTAAGGTGAAAATTGCGGAGCATGCATTGACCGGCCATAAAGTCGCTATCAAGATACTTAATCGTCGCAAGATCAAGAACATGGAAATGGAAGAAAAAGGTATGGTTTGTCCTTTGATTATGATATTTTCTGGTTTAAAAGATACTTCTATACTTTGTTAATTTGGTTGATTCTCTGTGATCAGAATTATATCTGTTTTCCTTTTTTTTTTTTTTTTAAATGTGTGCAGCTTACTTTGATATCATGTAATGAGGCTTAGAGATTGAATTATAAGCCCTTTTAATTTGTAGTTTTCATGATTATTTTCTCAAACAAATTAAGAGGAAATAGATTTATTGTTATTCTTCATGGGTAATAATTCCTGTAATTTTGCATGAATGGTGTTGTTTATATGGTCCTTATAAAGAGTTGTTTACAATGTCTCTTACCTTACTATTTTATTATTATTACTATTATTTTTGGCAGTGAGAAGAGAAATAAAAATTTTGAGGCTGTTTATGCATCCTCACATCATACGACTTTATGAAGTCATAGAGACACCAAATGATATTTATGTTGTGATGGAGTATGTGAAGTCTGGAGAGTTATTTGATTATATCGTTGAGAAGGGCAGGCTACAGGAGGATGAAGCCCGAGTTTTCTTTCAGCAGGTAGGGATTGGCAATTATTGTATACTAGATCCTACTCTTTATTATTATCTTTCCAATTGGCTTACACTTAATCAAATCTTTTACTGCAAGCAGATAATATCTGGTGTGGAGTACTGTCACCGAAATATGGTGGTTCATAGAGATCTTAAGCCTGAAAATTTGCTTTTGGATTCCAAGTGCAATGTAAAAATTGCTGATTTTGGCTTGAGCAATATTATGAGAGATGGACATTTTCTGAAGACAAGTTGTGGAAGCCCAAATTATGCTGCCCCTGAGGTATGAACATCGCAAGATAGGGTTTATTGCTAAAATTCTTGAGCTCCCTTGTGCTCTCTTTTATGAATGAAATTATTTTGTTAAATAACAATCTCAAGCTAACATTTTGAGTCCCTTTACCTTTTATAGGTCATTTCTGGAAAACTGTATGCTGGGCCTGAAGTAGATGTGTGGAGCTGTGGTGTTATATTGTACGCTCTTCTCTGTGGTACCCTTCCTTTTGATGATGAAAACATTCCCAACCTTTTTAAGAAAATAAAGGTAATTTTGAATTTGTGCAATCAAGTTTACTATTTTTCCAGTCAGCAAAATCTACAACAGTCAATATTGGCATGGATAGCTTTTAAAATTTTGAGCTCACTGATGATTTTATGGAATCGTAGGGTGGGATATACACACTTCCAAGTCATTTATCTCCAGGTGCAAGAGATTTGATCCCAAGGATGCTTATAGTTGATCCAATGAAGCGAATTTCCATTCCAGATATTCGTCAACATCCATGGTTTCAAGCTCATCTTCCACGTTATTTAGCTGTTCCCCCGCCTGACACTATGCAACAAGCCAAAAAGGTTGATTGATTTTATAATAGTGTTTATCAATTTCAGTTGTAAATATAAAGTGAATATAGTGCTTTCATTATTAAGCAAAATTTCCTTGCAGCCAGCTTTATAGTATGGTATTGGTGTAATTTTTAATTAGATTACATAGGAATGTGACAATTTAGAGCAATGCTTCTGAATGCTTACTTGTATTTATTGGTAATTATACTATTCTATTTTTCATGATGACTAATTAAAATATGATTGTGTTCTGGAAGATTGATGAGGAGATTCTTAAGGAAGTGGTTAAGATGGGATTCGATCAAAGTCAAGTGGTTGAGTCTCTTGGCAACAGAATACAAAATGAGGTTGGTAACTTTCCAATTCTTTTGCTTTTGGTTTTCCAATAGTGTATAATTAGTTGCTGCAAATTTCAGGCTACTGTTGCGTATTATCTGTTGCTGGATAACCGATTCCGTGTTTCCAGTGGCTATCTTGGAGCTGAGTTTCAAGAAACTATGGTGCAGTTGTTTTCCTTAACTCTATTTGTGTTGTTAATCATTTTGCATGCCAATTAGATCTAATGAATACCATTTCTACTTTTTAAATATTAAAACAATATTAAATAATTGCTTATAACAAAAAATTATTTTCATTTGTAGTCAAGCTGGGTTATGAGAAGGCATGATGCTAAATATCTAATTTTGTGTCTTCCCTTGCGGAGGTTGTCCTGTTGTAAAAGATGCGTCATTAAATTTGCTGGAGCAGTATAATCAAATTTTTGCATGTGAAAGAGACGATATTTTTGTCCTGGACCCAAAGTATTTACTGATTGTCATGCTATGTAGAATTATTTTGCAATCTGGTTAATTGGTAGTTATATTCTGTGGAATATTACTTATTTTATCTAGGTTCTGAATTTGGCAAATCTTTTCTCTTTTCATATAATTTTTCCAGGATTCTGGTTTCAATCGTATGCATCCTGGTGAAGTTGCTTCGCCTGTTGGGAATCGCCTTCCAGCGTTCATGGATTACCAAGGAATGGGTTTAAAAGCACAGATGCCATTCGAAAGGAAATGGTCTCTTGGACTGCAGGTTGTGTCTGTGATCTATTTATATGGCTGAGTAGCACTTTATTAATTAACATGTTATTCACTTTGAATGTGTATTTTAACAGTCCCGTGCCCATCCACGGGAAATAATGACTGAAGTTCTCAAAGCTTTGCAACAACTAAATGTGTGCTGGAAGAAGATCGGGCACTACAACATGAAGTGCCGGTGGATTTCTGGCTTTCCTGGTCATCATGAGGGCATGGTTAACAACCAAGTACACAATAATCACTACTTTGGGGAGGAATCCACCATTATTGAGAATGAGATCAAGTCACCAAGTGTAATCAAGTTTGAAGTTCAGGTAACACAAATATGATCAATTTTGTTATTCAGTATAATGGTGGTGTACAAAAATTTTTATACCGAGAAACGAATGTTTAAGATTGATCACTCTTCAATCTAGTGAAATACCTAGTTGAGTCACTTTTCATGGCCATATTTTAAGTGTTGAGCACTTTGCCATGTGCAGACAGAACTAAATCTGATATATTGGATGTCTTTAAATGTTCACTGCTGATAATACCTTTCACTATGTGTCTTGACAGCTTTACAAAACTCGCGAGGAGAAATACCTGCTTGATCTTCAGAGGGTTCAAGGTCCACAGTTGCTTTTCCTGGATCTTTGTGCGGCCTTTCTTGCACAACTTCGGGTCCTTTAAACAAGAAGGTTAGGGCATTAAAGAAGGAATTATCCACGAAACTATTGATGCGTGTGAATAAAACCTTTAGATGTACATAACTAGTTTTTGGTTGGGATCTTTTGTTAACTTCTCCCTATAGTTTTATACGGGTGAATGTTTTTGAAACTAAGGCAAAAGCTTGTTTCGGCTCTGGCTTTGTCACTTACTCTCTAGTACTGATAGTCCAGTTCTTAATGCTGTCGAATCTCGAACTTATGATATGAACCCTAACAGGTAACTTGAATGAAATCGATAAAAGAATAATGTTTCTTTCATCATTTATCGTCCATCTATATTCACTCTGGTTGATAAAATTTCTACTTTTTAGGGAAGTTTGAAGCATACGTAAGTGTTTATACACAGTATGAAGTATTGTTAGTACTGCTCAATCATTAATAGCATTAACCATTCAAAATAGGCCAAATGACTATTTCCCACCCAAGGTTTAGCGTTTTCTCAAAAGTCCCCCCTTTAACTATGGAAACACTAAACACCCACCCATGGCCGGTTAGATTTAACCAAACCCTAACGGTGGTAGGGGTAAAATCGTCATTTTTACTATAATATTAAAAATAAACTAAAATAGAATCTAATTTTGCCCCCCTAAACTTTAAAAACTAAAATTTTTCCCCACCCTAAGTTTTAAAAAATCACAGTTTCACCCTAGGGTTTGGTTTTGAAATCTCCGACGACCTCTCCGGCTCCGTTGCCGACGGCCGCTCCCTCCCGAAGCAACCTCTCCTTCCGGCGATCTCTTTCCTCCCATTTGGAGGTCCGATCGACGCCCGGAGACTCCGTGGGAGACGAAGAACTTCGTCGGGAAGACGAAGTTCTTCGTCTTCCCAGACGAAGACAACGCCGTCGTCTTCGTCTAGAAAGACGATCGTCTTCCCAGAAGAAGACCTCTGGGAAGACGACCGTCTTCCCAGACGAAGACGACGGCGTCGGCTTCGTCTGGGGAGACGAAGAACTTCGTCTTATCGACGAAGTTCTTCGTCTCCCACGGCGTCTCCGGATGTCGATTGGACCTCCAAATGGGAGGAAAGAGATCGCCAGAAGGAGAGGTTGCTTCGGGAGGGAGCGGCAGTCGGCAATGGAGCCGGAGAGGTCGCCGAAGATTTCAAAACCAAACCTTAGGGTGAAACTGTAATTTTTTAAAACTTAGGGTGGGGGAAAATTTTAGGTTTTAAAGTTTAGGGGGGCTGTAATACCCTCAGGTAAATTCCATGGGTAATTATGTCTTTTGACCCTGTTTTGAGATTTTTCTTATTTTTAAATATATATATATGTAGGGGTGTGCTTTATATATATATATATATAAAGCACACCCCTACATATATATATATTTAAAAATAAGAAAAATCTCAAAACAGGGTCAAAAGACATAATTACCCCTGGAATTTACCTGAGGGTATTACAACTACATAATTACCCCTGGAATTTACCTGAGGGTATTACAGGGGCAAAAGAAGATAAAATTTTCAGGCGTTAGAGTTTGGTTAAATCTAACCGACCATGGGTGGGTATTTGGTGTTTCCATAGTTAAATGGGGGACTTTTGAGAAAACATCAAACCTTGGGTGGGAAATAGTCGTTTGGCCTTCAAAATATGGTAAATACAATGGTCGAAAAGAACATTGACAATTCAAAATGGTAATAATAGATGATATGTCAAGATGGATCTGGACCGAGTTGGTTTGATCCTGAAGGCTGGTTTGACTTGGTTCAGTTTGGCTCAAACTCACACTAAAATGAATATGATTTGTGAGCCAAGCGATGATTTGGTTTGAGTTTGACTTGTGATTCGATTAAAGTCGTGTTAAATAATTATTAAAATAACATTGTTTTGATAATAAATCACGCATTTGAATTAAACTTCAAACTTTAACTTAGGAATCAAATTGAACTTAAACAATCTTTAACTTTAATTCAATGAATTTGAGTTAAATATATTTTTCATTTGACCTGAATTTAAGCCAACAGGTGTTCAGACTTGATCCGATTTATATCTACTCCTAATGATACAACAGTGTATTTGTATATGTAAATATCTAATCATTTTGTATAAGAGGTATTATAAAGACATATCTTGATGATGATCAAAACCAAACAAAACTCATTTCATATTGCTGCAGAAAAACCTGAAACTACATTGCATTTGTTCTTTGAGACAAGTACAGGACTCAGCATAGCATGAAATTGAATGAATCTTTTAATATAATCATATTTTATGTAAAAAGATTCTCAATGTCAATTAGACCATATCAAAATCAAAATTAAAATCAATCTTATCATAATACATTCTTACGATGAATTTTAGGTGTACGTTGAGTATTATAACGGACAATGAAACTATGTATATTAATAATATATACTAATTTGTGTATTAACGGTAATCTGTCATTATATAATTGAATAATTTTGAATTAAAAGTAAAATTTAATTTAATCATATGATGATATGTTAGTATCAGTATATAAATTAGTCATTATTAATGTATATAACTTAACTTATTTAACAAAAACATATGTTGACTATAAAATATAATAAATAAGTTAAACTCAAGCTAAAATGTTAAATTAGGGCTCTCCACCCCTAGCTAAAGTGCAAATTGGTTCACAAAACAAATTGGTGGCAGACCAAGAGAACTCCAAAGTGACAATTCACCTTCAGCATTGCTTGAACTCAAAATTTCCTCCTCGCTCTGTTCCTCTTTCTTCTCTCGAATTTTATGCTCCTCCATTAACTTGTTCTTGTTACAAGCATTTTGAAGTTTTGTTATTTGCTCAGGTTTTCCTGATGATCCCAGCTTCAATTTCAAACACTCAGGGATGCCATTAGAGGCATACAATGAAGCTGAGAATATCCTCTCAAATTTCATCCTCTTCATTGCTGCTCTTAACATTGATGGCTCATCTGCATAGTACTCTGCTGTCTCCATTGGCTCCTCTATCTCTTCTGCAATCTCAAATGGAGAGTAGAAGCTTGATGAATGAATGTCGTCGAGAAAATGGAAATCAATAGAGTTAACTTCATTATATTCTTGTTCTCGATCTTCTCTGTCAGCACTTGAACATTGGCCTGCAAAATCTTCTTCTTTCTCCGTCGAACAAGTCTCAAAACTGTTTGTGATCAAATCAAGAGTACCTCCATTATTGCTAATGATATTATCATTGGTGTAATAGCCTTCAGAATCGTTAAGAAAAACAGTGAACTGTGAATCATTGTTGTGCTCAGCTGCAGCTGCTTGTCCCCGTTGATGTTGCCGATTTTCTTGCAGATTCGCAGGCGAAGAACTTGATGCAGACGACACCGAATCATTCCTCGCTTTGAGTCTTTGAAGAAGGAGATTTGTGATCTTTGTGGGAAGAGCCAGAGTTGCATAAGTTGATGGTGAACAAGGCCAGAAATTTGTCCTTGTATTGGCTCCTCTGAGCAGGCAGGCAGCTTTATCATAGGCCCTGGCAGCTTCCTCAGCTGTGTCAAAAGTCCCCAACCACAGTCTTATCTTCTGTATGGTGTCCTTGATTTCAGCAACCCAACTTCCCGACGGTCACTGCCGGACGCCCACGAATCTCTTTCGAGCCCGCCTTGCTCCTCCCAATGCCGCAGCTGCTGCAGCCTCTTTCGCCATCTCATCCCAACTCCTGTTTGCTTCAATATTGCCAGTGAATTTCTCCTCCATTGCCACTCCATCACAAGCCTTTCTCTTCCTTGCCATTTAGTGATGTTTTCACTTGTGAGAGAACTTGAGTGCTTGTTGAAATTTGGCTACGGTGTTTTGTGTTGAGTGGCTGATTTTTATACCTGAAAAAGTGAAGATTCTTTCAAGGAAAAGAGACATCTGAAAGGGTCTTAATGCTTGCTCAATACCCTTTTGTTACTATACTAATTTGATCTCCGTATCAAGCCATATGGAACCCAATTTGACAGTGTTGATTTGACCTAGCCAAATGGTACCTTTCTATGTCATTGAACATGGAGTTGTAAATAAGTCGATCCAAGCTTCAGCTCGAGCAACTCAAGTTTAGCTCTTAAACCGAATTCAAGTTTATTAGTTTATTATTGTTTGGTTCAATGAGTTTATGATTCTGGTTTAAGTATAATATCAATAAACTCTTCTGCTTTAAAATTTTACATTTATACTCTTAGAATATTATTTTCTAACTTTTAATATGAGAAGTAATTGATAAATATATAAATTATAAGGTTTAAATATAGTTATTGAATCATGTTTGAATTAAGTGTTTTTTTCTCAAACTCGAATTTTGCCTAAATACAAACAAATTTAGTTTGAGCTAAACAATAATTGGTTTTACTCGTTTTCAATCATAATTGAAGATATCACTTTTATTCTCTTTCATCCTCTATCTTAGACTATTTTTTGATGGTCAGATTATGAAAATAATATATGCCTATGTCTTTAAGCATTAAGAAGACAGCATAGAAGTTATCACTCTCTTGAAAGAGACCACCCAAAGATAGTCTCCTCAATGCAACAAGAAACTGCCCAAAAACTGTGAGCAGAACTAGGGCAGATTTAGAAAGGTTAAACATTTTAGTATTATTTGACTTATTGAGAAAATGGGTAAATTTTGAACACCCCATTACTATATATTATTAGACAGTTTAATTTAATCTACTGTTAAATTATCATCTATTTTAGATAATAATTTGTTACAGCTTTTTTTATTTTGTTTTGTTTTAAGCTTTATTTGAGAGTTTATTGACTATGTAAACAATATTTTGTTATCATTCTCAAACGATTTTAAATATTCATATTTATAAAACATTTTTATATACTTTACCGATGTGAGATTTATTTAGGAGTACTACAAAACAACACTTTCATTGTAATACGATTCTTTTAGAAACTAAAACAGTTTCAATTACATCAAACTTCATTTTTTTATTACAAGAATTAAAAAGGAAAAAGAAGGTAAATTTTCTTTTGTATAAGAGAATTATATATAACATAAATGTAAAGCTTATGTCATATCAATAGGTTAGATTCAAACTAACTTGAGTTGGTTTTAAAACCTAACTTAGCTCAGATTGATTTAATTGATTTCATTTAGTTTGAACTCAAACTTGAAAAATTAGTTCATTTTTTGAAATTGAGCTAAATTCAAATTAAAGGAAATTTAGCTTATAACTCAATCTGGTTTTATTTTGAATCGTGATTCAATTTAAGTTATGTCAAACAATTATTAAAATAATATCTTTTTATTGATTATTAAATAAAACAATGTTATTTTATTAATGAACAACAAATTTAAACTATATATTTGAGTTATAAACTCAAGTTAAACTTCAATTTTTTTTTTTATTCGAACAAAACTTAAGTTAAGAAGTGTTTAAATCCAGTTTGATTAATATTCACTTGTACATATCAATAACCATTTCACTTAAAGGAATAAGTAAACAAAAAACTATGAGGGCAAAAATGTATTTTTGTACAATGTAAGATTCAAAGCAAGACTACAAGTGAGACAAGTCAGTCCCTTTCAAAAGCTAGAATAAGGTTGGGAGAATTACTTTGGGTTAATAGCCAAACAAACCATGAGAGTCGATTTTTCCAAAGTTTAAAATAAAAAAATATTTTTTTTACATTTTTCTAGATTTTATTTTAACAATTTCTTGTAATTATCTATTTATTTTTATATAAAAAGTATTTTAAAATACTTTTTTCCATATTATTAAAAGGGTTTTCACTTGACAATTTTTTGTTGAAAATTCTATATTTATAAAAAAAAAAAAAAGGTGTTTGAATATTTTCCAAATTATACTTTTGAAGCACTATTTTAAAATTTGGATCGGACCAATTCATTCAAACAATCCGAATCATTGATAAAACCTGTTTCATTGGAATGAAGTGACATGAGATTGAACTCTCTCTCTCTCTATATATATATAACACTAGACTATGGTTTAACTAAATTTGCTAACAATTAGATTGGTTTAATTGTAATACTAACATCATGATGAGATCGTATCACTAAATTTGCTTTAAATTTTGAGTAATGTTTTATATATATATTTTAAGCATATAAATAAATATACATATTATATATTACCCAATTTTATGACAACATATTATGTTTGTATTTATTTAATAATAAAATTATGTATACCTATTTTGAGTATATAAATAAATACATATTTGATATATATCATCATATAGTTAGATGATTTTAAATTAAAAATAAAATAATATTTAATCATATAATAATATAAATAAATATATTTATTTATATATTTAAAATAAATACACATAATATTATTTTTTATTTAGGCACATAATAAAAAATTGATAGAAATAAATTAAAAATAAATACTCAATTTTATACGCAAGTTGGTTGTTTCCACCGTACAAGGTAAGTTAACCATTATGAATTACTTAGAAAGGGGATTAGGCTGTTTAAAGGAGTCAACGCCCACTCTTGTTCCTCCACGTGGACGTTTACTGACAAAATGAATGTCAACCTCTAAAACTAATTTCACTATAGAATTTAGTAATATTCATTATCTCACCTTATTAACAAGAAAATAAAATATTAAACTCGTTTTTATAAACATATTTAGGGTAGAACGATTTAAATATTTGAATTTAATTTAATTTAAAGTTAAATTATTTTTTAATTAAATTTAAGATTTAATTCATCGATTTTGAGTGATTTTCGAACAAATCTTTTTTATCTCAAATTGACTTTCACTGGATTTTGTTCCGTTGGCCTAGGATAGCTTATGTAAATTAAACAAACACTAAGAAATCGAAAATGAAACTGAGAGTTGTCAGATTAATTACATACTAGAATTCAACAACCAGCCGGAAAACAAAGTAGTGATGCACAAATGGCATAGTCTACAAGAACACACACATGGAATGCAGAAAAACATGTATGACTCTGGATAAGACAATGGATACTTTCTTGCAGTGAGATGCTACACCAAGTTAGTAAACCTTGATAACGCTACCCCAACAAT
Source organism: Mangifera indica (assembly GCF_011075055.1). Taxonomy (NCBI): domain Eukaryota; kingdom Viridiplantae; phylum Streptophyta; class Magnoliopsida; order Sapindales; family Anacardiaceae; genus Mangifera; species Mangifera indica. The sequence continues at coordinate 17,532,657 of NC_058145.1, read as the reverse complement.
CCATCGCAAAGGTCATTCACTTAAATAAATTTGCAAGAAATAACTTTTGCTCGTTCTTATCCTTATTATCCTACCTACTTAAATACTATCACATTAATGATTTTATGTTAAATAATTAAAAATGGAATGAATATTTTTATAAATTATATTTTAGAATTATGTACAAACAGAGTGAGTTTGAGGCGAGATATGCCCATCTCTATCTCCCCTTATTCCAAGGAATTCTCTCCATATACAGAGCAAGTTAAGAGGAAACAAAATGAGTTACGAGGAAACAAAATAAGTTACGAGAGATATGTATCCTTCAATAAAAGAAAAAATGGTATTATGATGGACAACACAAAAAATAGAAACAATCGAAAGATAAAACGACGAAGATATTTAGTAATTAATTAGATTAGTGAATTTCGTGTTACTAAAGATATTATTGAGTTTAATATTAATTATCCTATCAAAGAGATAACTACACCTAAAAGTATTTAACTATTATTTTTTTCTATTAAAATGAATTATCTTCATTTTTTTAAAGCTAAACAACAAGATTTTTCAATTAAAAATACTAAAAGCTTTTAAATTTTTCCATTTCTGTATTTCCTACTATAGGTATTCAATAAATACAAAATTGTTGTTTTGTTTTTGAAATAAAGGGATTATTATTTTGGTACGTTTAATAAAAAATAGTGAAAACCAAATATTCAATAAAAAAAATATGATATTAGTAATTGAAAATATATTATCAGAAGAATTTCTTATTTTCCGTTAAATCATTTATTTGAACTTAAACATTTGAATATCCTCAAACTCAGACTTACCAACTGCCTAAACAGGTAAAGCCCTATCCTTTTAAAAAACTTTTATTTGCAACGTAACAAGATAGATCTATCTTTTTTAAGTTATAATTATTAAATGGCCAAACGACTATTTCCCACCCAAGGTATGCTGTAATGACAAGTTTCCCCCCTTTAACTATGGAAATACCAAACACCCACCCATGACCAGTTAAATTTAACAGAACCCTAACGCCTGAAAATTTTATCTCCTTTTGCCCCCCTAAAGTTTGAAAACAAAAATTTCCCCCCAGCCTAAGTTTAAGAAAATGGCAGTTTCACCCTAGGGTTTGGTTTTGAAATCTCCGGCGACCTCTCCGGCTCCGTTGCCGACGGCTTCTCCCTCCCGAAGAATCCTCTCCTTCCGGTGATCGGTTTCCTCCCATTTGGAGGCCCGATCGTCGCCGGAAAAGCGGTGGGAGACGAAGAACTTCGTCGGGGAAGACGAAGTTCTTCGTCTTCCCAGACGAAGACGAAGCCGTCGTCTTCGTCTGGGAAGACGATCGGCTTCCCAGGGAAGACAACCGTCTTCTTCTGGGAAGACGATCGTCTTCCCAGACGAAGACGACGGCTTCGTCTTCGTCTGGGAAGACGAAGAACTTCGTCTTCCCCGACGAAGTTCTTCGTCTTCCCCGACGAAGTTCTTCGTCTCCCACCGCTTTTTCGGCGACGATCGGGCCTCCAAATGGGAGGAAACCGATCACCGGAAGGAGAGGATTCTTCGGGAGGGAGAAGCCGTCGGCAACGGAGCCGGAGAGGTCGCCGGAGATTTCAAAACCAAACCCTAGGGTGAAACTGCCATTTTCTTAAACTTAGGCTGGGGGAAAATTTTTGTTTTCAAACTTTAGGGGGGCAAAAGGAAATTATATTTTAGTTTATTTTTTAATATTATAGAGAAAATGACAATTTTACCCTTAACCCCGTTACTTTTAACTGGCCATGGGTGGGTGTTTGGTATTTCCATAGTTAAAGGGGGGAAACTTGTCATTACAGCATACCTTAGGTGGGAAATAGTCGTTTGGCCTTATTAAATCCTCCAAATTGGAAAAGTATATTAACAAATCAACCAAAAAAAAAAAAAAAATTGAAACTAATTTTATTAGAAACGTTTCTTAAAACCACCCCGAAACTCGAAACATCTGTGCGTATTGCAATCGAAGTCTCAATAACACTTGAGAGACCTCTTTCACGTCTCTACTCGATTGTAAAGGGATCCTCCGATTTCACTAACGGGATCTCTCCAAAACGTCGTCGTTTCTTATTCACGGAAGAGTTTTAGAGCCGGGAATCCTGTGAAAAACAATATCAGGTATTCATTACAGAGCTCAATTCCGGGGTTTTTGTTTGAATTTGAAACCGATTTGATCGTATGATGTTATGGATTTGTCCGCTGATCTTCGTCTATGTGTCGTTTGATTCAAGATGGTTCAGTTTTGAGCCGTTTAGTCAAGTGTGGAATTTTAGTTAGATCTGGACTATGTGATCCGAATTTTCGTTTTTATGCTGTGAAGTAAGGTGCTCTTTGTTTAACGTTATTCTTGTTTTTTGTTTTGGGTTTTGGTGAGGAAAAAACATAATGTGGGTTGTAATTTAAAGTCAGAAGTTTCATCTTTTACTGCAAATTGTTAGCTCTTTTTGTTTCATCTATGCTATTGGGATCACAGTTATTGGTTTTGTTACTAGAATTAATGCGTTTTAGTTACGTCCAGGTTTGGTATCTAAATATAGAGACTAAATAGGGATTGGATGCAACATTTTTTTAGTAATGTATGATGCGTGATCAATACCAAGGGTTGTACTAATTTATGAGTTTGTTTTTGTGTTGGGTTGAAATTTGTTAATTTACAGTAATTGGTGTAATTTTGGCCAGGTTAGTGTTTATTGATTGTTTGGTGGACTGTAGCATGGTTTAAGAGTAAGTTTGGATTGTACAAGGATCTGGGATAATGATTGGGCATGTGAATATGGAGTCTGGAAGCAATGCAATTTGTAAAGGTTTTGAGCATTGCCGTGTTAAACCTTCCAGGAGTGGTCTAGCTTTTATGATAAATTCTGAAATAGGTGCAGTTTTGGCTGTGATGAGGAGAAATGTAAGGTGGGGAGTCCGTTATGTGGCAGATGATGATCAGCTAGAGCATTATCTCATTCATTCTCTGAAAGAATTACGGAAACAAATATTTTTATGGCAAAATCAGTGGCATACTATTGATCCAGCTGTATACCTTCAGCCATTTCTGGATGTAATTCAATCTGATGAGACTGGTGCACCAATTACTGGTGTTGCTTTATCTTCTGTTTACAAAATCTTGACCCTTGATGTGCTTGATCTTGATACTGTGAATGTGGGTGCTGCTATGCAATTAATTGTTGATGCTGTAACAAGCTGCCGGTTTGAAGTAACTGATCCAGCATCTGAAGAGGTGGTGTTGATGAAGATACTTCAGGTTCTTTTGGCATGCATGAAAAGCAAAGCAGCAGTGAAGTTGAGCAATCAGCATGTGTGCAATATTGTTAATACTTGTTTTCACATAGTTCATCAAGCAAGCACCAAAGGTGAATTGTTGCAACGGATAGCACGACATACAATGCATGAATTGGTTCGGTGTGTTTTCTCTCACCTCCCTGACATTGACTCCCCAGAAAACTCCTTGCTTAATAGAAGCTGGGTAGCTGCTGGTGAAAAGGTAATTAACCTTAAGTCATAGGCTCTTCTCTCAAATGGAAAATTTAGAGTTTAAATTAGTCAAAGACTATGGCATGATATTATGATGATTGGCAATATGTTGCAGAGTAAACCTCCCTTTCCAATGCAAGAGTTAGTAGTGGAGCCCCCAAGTTCCATATTTTGTATATTATTCTGTTGATTTTGTTAACTTGAATATTGTTTCAGTAGGTCAGCTCTGAAGATTCGATAGGTGAATTTTATGTGATTTTAATTGTAGTTGTAAATGCTAACAAAAATATGTAATTAATGTAATATTTCAAAGGCTTGACTAGTGAGCTCTAAGGTAGATGTTGAGCTTTTAAGCAAGCCAAGTGAAAAAAGGTTTGCTTGTCTATTGTAGTTATAAAATTTCAAGCTTTATGTCTTTCATTGATAAATATCATTTGTGGTCAGAGTGAGTATTCATTTCGTGTATGGAGCCTTCATTGAGCAATCAAAGTATAGAGCTGAGTTGCAGTTCACTGAGAAGTTCTCTGCCTCCTTTATTTTTATTGCTAAACTGAGAAATTTATCTTTCTCTGGACAATTTTGATGTTTCTTCATTTTGTGCAGGTGGGAGTGGAGAAAGATCTTGCTTTTGGAGACAGACTGCTAGAGAATGGCAATGTCAGTGTAGAAAATGGTGGTCAGTCATCAAATGAATGCATGTCAAAAGCAAGTGAGATGGATGCAAATAAGGTTGAGAGTAGCAGTGGTGCAGAGGCTGCTCAAAATGGTAAGAAGATAATGTTGGAGCCATTTGGAGTTCCATGCATGGTGGAGATATTTCATTTCCTTTGTTCTCTATTGAATGTAATTGAAAACATGGGAGTTGGTCCTAGATCAAATCCAATAGCATATGATGAAGATGTTCCACTATTTGCATTGGGTTTGATTAATTCAGCTATAGAATTGGGTGGGTCGTCTTTCAGAAAACACCCTACATTATTGGCATTAATTCAGGATGAACTGTTTAGCAATCTGATGCAGTTTGGTTTGTCCATGAGCCCACTAATACTTTCAACAGTTTGTAGCATTGTTCTCAATCTTTATCATCATTTGCGTACTGAACTCAAAGCACAGCTTGAAGCTTTCTTTTCATGTGTGCTTTTGCGGATTGCTCAGAGCAAGCATGGGTCTTCTTACCAACAGCAGGAGGTTGCTATGGAGGCTTTGGTTGATCTCTGTAGGCAGCAGACATTTATGACTGAGATATATGCCAACTTTGATTGTGACATAACCTCTTGCAATTTGTTTGAGGACCTTGTAAACCTATTATCAAAAAGTGCATTTCCGGTTAATGGACCATTATCTGCTATGCATGTTCTTGCTCTGGATGGTATGATATCCATGGTTCAGGGTATGGCAGAGAGGATGAACAATGAATTGCCTGCTTCAGAAGGGTCATCAGTAGATCCTGAGGAATATAATTCATTTTGGAGCTTGAAATGTGAGGATTATGGTGACCCTAATTATTGGGTTCCATTTGTTTGTAAGATGAAGTATATTAAGAGAAGGTTAATGGTTGGGGCGGATCACTTTAACCGGGATTCTAAGAAAGGTCTAGAATATCTTCAAGGAATGCATCTGCTACCTGACAAACTTGACCCACAGAGTGTAGCATTTTTTTTTAGGTACACAACTGGGTTGGATAAGAATCTCATTGGGGATTTTCTTGGAAACCATGATGAATTTTGCATTCAGGTGCTTCAAGAATTTGCTGGGACTTTTAATTTCCATGGCATGAATCTAGATACTGCATTGCGTCTTTTCCTAGGAACTTTCAGATTGCCTGGTGAATCACAGAAGATACAAAGGGTGCTTGAGGCATTTGCTGAAAGATATTATGAGCAATCACCAGATATTTTGACCAATAGAGATGCTGCTCTCTTGTTGTCATATTCACTTATATTGCTTAACACAGATCAACACAATGTACAGGTAAAGAAAAAGATGACTGAAGAGGATTTCATCCGAAACAATCGGCACATCAATGGAGGGAAAGATCTCCCTCGAGAATACCTTTCAGAGCTTTATCACTCCATATGTGATAATGAAATCCTGATGATCCCGGAGCAAGGTGTTAATTTTCCGGCAATGACATCTAGCCGGTGGATAAATGTAATGCATAAATCCAAAGAAACCACCCCTTTCATCATGTGTAATTCAACTGCACTCCTGGACCATGATATGTTTGCGATCTTGTCAGGTCCCACAATTGCTGCAATGTCAGTGGTTTTTGATCAAGCGGAGCAGGAAGGTATATTGCAGAGATGCATCAATGGATTCTTGGCCTTTGCCAAAATATCTACATGCTGTCATTTTGGTGATGTCTTGGATGATTTAGTTCTGTCCCTCTGTAAATTTACAACCCCCTTGACTCCTTTATCTCTTGAAGAAGCTATTCTTGCCTTTGGAGATGACACCAAAGCCAGGATGGCAATGACAACAGTTTTTACCATAGCAAACAGGTATGGTGATTACATCCACTCTGGCTGGAAAAATATTTTGGATTGTGTCCTAAGCTTGCACAAGCTTGGTCTTCTACCTGCTTGTCTAGCTAGAGATGCAGCTGATGATATGGAGCCTTCCTCTGATGTGGAGCAAGGGAATCCCACTACAGGTTCTTTATCAACATCACATGTAACACCTGTGACCACTCCACGAAAGTCATCTGGTTTGATTGGTCGCTTCAGTCAACTCTTATCATTTGATATAGAGGAACCAAGATTGCAGCCAAGTGAGGAAGAAATTGCAGCTAAGCAGAGAACCCGTGAGATAATACAGAATTGCCACATTGATAGCATATTTACAGAGAGTAAGTTTCTCCAAGCTGATTCTTTAATGGAGCTTGTAAAGGCTCTTATTTTGGCTTCTGGGCGACTCCGTAAGGGAAGTAGCTCCATGGAAGATGAAGACACGGGTGTGTTCTGCCTAGAATTACTGATTGCAATTGCACTGAATAATCGGGATAGAATTATACTTATCTGGCAGGGTGTTTATGAGCACATAGCGAGTATTGTTCAGTCAACTGTAATGCCCTGCAAGCTGGTAGAGAAAGCCGTGTTTGGGCTCCTTAGGATATGCCAGCGACTTCTGCCTTATAAGGAAAACCTAACTGAAGATCTCCTCAAGTCACTCCAACTAATATTGAAACTTGATGCCCGGGTTGCTGATGCTTATTGTGAGCACATCACACAGGAAGTAATGCGCCTTGTAAAAGCAAATGCTACTCACATCAGATCTCATGTAGGGTGGCGCACAATCATTTCCCTTCTATCTATCACAGCCCGACATCCTGAAGCATCAGAAGCAGGATTTGAAGTGCTAGCTTTTATCATGTCTGACAGGGTGCACTTGTTGCCGTCAAACTATATTCTGTGTGTGGATGCAGCAAGACAATTTGCTGAATCTCGGGTTGGTGAAATTGACAGGTCTGTCTCTGCCCTAGATTTGATGGGAGGCTCAGTTGATTGTCTAGTAAGATGGTCTACTGAGACAAAGAACACTGCTGGGGAGGAGGCTGCTATGAAGTTGAGCCAGGACATTGGGGAGATGTGGCTGAGGCTGGTTCAGGGACTGAAGAAAGTGTGTTTGGACCAGAGAGAAGAGGTGAGGAACCATGCTGTTCTGGTGTTGCAGAGATCTTTGGCAGCAGTAGATGGGATGCACCTTCCAAATGCCCTGTGGTTTCAGTGCTTTGATATGGTCATATTCAAATTGCTTGATGATTTATTAGAAATTGCTCAAGCGAACTCTCCAAAGGATTACAGAAACATTGATGGAACACTAGTTTTAGCCATGAAAGTAATGTCAAAAGCATTCTTACAGTCACTTCAGGATCTCTTTCAGCAACCATCCTTCTGCAAGTTATGGCTAGGGGTTCTTAATCATATGGAAGGATATATGAAACTAAGACTCCGGGGAAAGCGATCTGAGAAGATTCATGAATTAGTTCCTGAGCTTCTGAAGAACAATCTGCTGGTGATGAAGACTGCTGGCATTCTTTGGCCAATAGATGATATTGGTGGAGATAGCTTTTGGCAGCTAACTTGGTTGCACGTGAATCAAATAGCCCCATCTTTGCAATCGGAAGTTTTCCCTGATCATGAAGTGGAGCAAATAAAAGCAAAAAACATAGAAACCAGGGAAGTTCTGGCACCTGATGGATCCGATGTCATTCCATCACATGAGAATGCAGAAAGCAGATAAGCTTTGCACTGGTAGATTATCTTGATGATATGTCTTGTCAGTTTGCCCAAATTCAGTTGTACCAGTTGTTAACTCTAGTCAACTGTCTGTCTAAGTTTACATCTGCGAATATTCACCCTTCACCAAGTGAGAAGATTTGTCAAAAAGATTCAAGCCATTAAGAAGGAAATGTCAAAGCAGAAATACCCATATCAAGTTTTGACAGTTTCAGCATCCCAGTTTTCCAGGAGTTGCTACTTGCTACTGCATTTTTCCACTCTTTGAGAGGAGTGAGTGGCCATTTGTTCTTCAAGGGATCTAAGTGTACCCCTTAAATTTTGTACTTTGTTACTATTCTTATACCAAAACCCATAAATTTCACCATATCTTTGTATACTTGGTGTCATATACTCCATGATAGAGAGAGAAAGATATCACTAGGCGGAGAGATAGAAAGATATCACTAGGCAAGATGATTATAAGTGGAACAATTATGTTATTCTTTAGACATAATTGATGCCTTTGATAGTCTTTTTCACATATTTCGCATCTATTGTATTTAATATCAATCACTCCAGTATATTTTGAATTTAAAATAAAATAGACATTTAAATCATCAATACATAGCAGTTGTTAATTCCTAATATGAAGTATTCATATTTAAATAATTAAATCAAATTGAGCATTGTTTGGTTGGAGTAGGGTTTATACAAAATTCAAGTTTAAAAGTTGTAGGTGCGAGTTTAAGATATAAAAGATTAACTTGAGTTTGGTTAAAAAAATTACAAATAAATCTTATCGTTTATATATTTATTTATTATCTTTTACATTCAAAGTTAAAAAATTACATTTGTAAAGGGGTATTTAGTTTAGAAAATGTTTTATTATAAAAATTACAAGATTACTTTGAAGATATATTACTTTAAGAATTACTGAATATAAATTATTACTATGTTTGATAAAATTTGATAAATTGGATAGATATAAATAATTATTATGTTTAATTAAAGATAATAAAAGAATACTAATATATTATTTTATTTAAATAACTTTGGGTACAATTATTCTAAAATGTTTTTTATGTTATTTGTTATATTAATTGAAAATGAGATTATTTTTACTTTAAAAAAATTAATAAATAAATATATAATTATAATAAAATGAATATTAACTTAATAATATTTTAATTTTTAATATTGAAATGATAATTAAATTATTTTTTATATTATCTATCACATTATTATTGATAATAAAATATTATTAAAATTTTTAATTATTTATAAATAAAATAAAATAATATAAATAATAAAAAATAATTAACTAAAATAATTTTCAATACGTCTTAACTAAATGCCCCTGTGTAAGATTTATTTATACAATATTTCAATTGAGTCATAAATTGTGGGAGCTCATCAAACTTGACAATAATGAGTTTGAATTCAACTTGGGAGGAACCTTAGTTTGGCTTCATTAACACACACAGCTTGACATTAGCTTCGAATACTGACATATCCTGAGCCATATACTCCCACTCCCATAGAGTCTCGTGCAAAAATAGTCTCATCCCTATTCTCCCTCCAACAACCAATCATTTTCTGCCACGCGCCAACTTTACACTAACCGGTCACGAATCAGCTAGCAAGAGTATCATTAACCTCCCAGTATCTCCCACAAAACCAATCACTGTCGTTTCGATCTTCCTGAAGCCAATTAACCTCTAGTCCCTTTCGAGAACCTTCGCAATCGCAAAACTTTTTTTTCTCCTTCTGAACGATCGTAAGGGAAGTCTATTTCTCCGAATCATTCAGGTTCCAGAACGTTTACAGAATCACGATTTGCTTGTGACTGCTTTTCGGAATCAAGATTGTATTTTTTTTTTTTGATCAATTTGTGAACAGATAATTTGTGATTTAAGTGACGATGAGTGAGGTATTCGAAGGATACGAGCGGCAGTACTGCGAGATTTCGGCGAATCTTTCGAAGAAGTGCACTGCAGCTGCCGCTCTTCAAGGAGGTACTGTAGAAAAAGAAGTTAGTGATAATTTACGATGATTTAAATTTTTTTTTTTTTAGATTTTACTTTTTTCTTCATTTGGTGTTGATGATTTTGTGTAATTATATGTAGAGCAGAAGAAGCAAAAAGTTTCTGAAATAAAAAGTGGAGTTGATGAAGCCGAATCGTTGGTATAGTAATTGATTGATGTAGTGTTTGATTGTTGTTATTATTATTATTTTTTTTTACATATTAATATGTAATCTAGTTGCATTTTATTTTATTTTTTCAAATCTAAAAATTTGAATATAATAGTTTAAGAATTTTATCTAATTTTGCACTCGTTTTTAGGATTAGGAGTGTATGTGAACAATATTTTTGAAATCATTCAGAATTAAGGCTGGATTAAGGGTCATCCGGACTGGAAATCTTGAGTTTGAGTTTGAGCTAGTTCAAATGGTAAACAGTGATATAAAAAAATAAAAAGTCGTCGAAAAGGGAGAAGAAGTAGAATTGTTGAAAAAGAAGAAGAATTACTGAAGAAGAAAAGCTCCAATGTAGAATTGCCAACAAGCTCCCAAACTCGAGTCAAGTTGCTGAGCTGGAGTTTTAAAATTGGTTCGGCTCAAGAAGAATTGATGGAGAAGAAAATCTCCAGTTTCTTTGTTGACGAGCTCTCAAACTTGTACTAAACTGTCAAGCTGGAGTTTTAACTCAAGTTTGGTTCATTCAAAATGAACATAGGTTCATGGCTGAACTGGCTCGGCTAAAAAAAAAAAACCCTAATCATTCTAACCAAACTAGTTTATAAAACTTCTTGCATCTCTTGCTTGCTTAGTTTCTAAATTATGTATTTTTAGAAGAATTTAGAAAATGTAAAATGGGTTTTAATGTTTAATGGTCATAATACATTTTGTTAAATTGTAGTTTGGATTTTATTGGTTGTGTTTAATAATGGATGATGGGTTATATTTTGGCAGATTCGGAAAATGGACGTTGAAGCGAGAAGTTTACCGCCAAATGTTAAGGCTGTGCTTCTTGCCAAGTTGAGGGAGTATAAGTCAGATTTAAACAATCTTAAAACTGAACTGAAGCGACTTGTATCTGGGAATTTGAATGCAGCTGCTCGTGATGAGTTGTTGGAATCAGGAATGGCTGATGCGTTGATGGTATATATGATCTGTCTACTTTGTTTTTAAGATATTTAATAGTTTTCATTGCAGTTCTATGGTATCATCTTGATAAGAGATTTAATGTCCATAATTTAGAGGAAACAGTTAAAGATAATTAGCTGAGCTCTAGTTTGACTTTATTTGCCTGAACTTAATTTCTTTTTGGGTGCTTCAAGGGTGATATACAGTTTGCTTTAGTTATTTTTTCACCCTTGTATATGCTGAGTAATTGAAGAATTAAAAAAATGTAGTACACGTGATTTTATTTTTCTTAAACCTTTCTTCAATTCTTAGTTATAAAATTATGGAGGATTTTTTTATTTGCTGACCTACATACTAGTATCAAATATATTCATCTTGGTGTCCTAATTGTTTTGTGTTAAAAAGGAATAGGGAGCTATTTATTAAATCTTATACAAATTCATTTTACCTTATTGGTTTATTCAACAATTAGTCTCCGCTCATCCTTGTTATAAAAGTTGTTGGTCAATTTTTTCCCACTTTGACGATGCCCATTTAATAGGCATCAGCTGATCAAAGATCAAGATTAATGTCGACAACAGAGAGATTGTATCATTCTAGTGGTAGAATTAAGGAAAGTAGAAAAACCATGCTGGAAACTGAGGAGCTCGGTGTTTCAATTCTCCAAGATTTGAGTTCACAGAGACAAGCGCTTTTACATGCCGACAACATGGTAGGTCATTTATTGAACTCATTATGCCCTTATTATTTGTGACATGAGCAGTCTGCGCCTTTTGATATTAATTTAATGGCTTGTGATCTCTGTGTAAAGTGTTTTCTTCTTAAGTATCAACATTACCTATCGATATTGATTCTTGTTTTTCTAAACCAGAAATAATGAAGTATCAGAATCCACCTCTTGGGTTCCAATTACTATTTCTTTTTCTTTCAAGTTACCTGCTTTGATCTGTTCTAAACCAAGTAATACAATGAAGCTCTAATATGGACATTTAATCAAATATATGTTTTTGAAGGTTCAAACAATCTGACCATGGCCCAGTGCCCGGTCTGATCTGGGCAAAATATTTTTTCAAAAATTTTTTGCTATTGTTGGGCTTCAAAACAACACCTTGCCAATGTGCATTTGTTTGTGCCATAGGTCTAATTAGATTTTGATTTAATGTAATTCGGCTTTTATATTAAATGATTAAATGGGCAAAATATTTTGAATATTATTTCTAATTTTGGTTTAAACAGTAACCTGATCCAAACATCAACTGACTGGACTGGCGGTCAATGCCCAATCTTGGTTTGAAAACATTGTTATATGGATATATATATTTTTTTCTGGTTCAAGCTGTATTGACACTTACTCGGTTACACACCATCATACTCACTTCTGGTTGCTGATCCGCTGTAGCTTCATGGAGTGGATGATAACATAGGCAAAAGTAAGAGAATTTTGACAGCCATGTCAAGGAGAATGAGCAAGAACAAATGGATCATTGGCATCATTGTTGCAGTCCTTGTGGTTGCAATCGGCTTGATATTGTACATCAAACTGAAGTAGCTTTGATACTTTCTTTATGGATTGTGGCTGTTCTAGCAACAATGAATTTTTTCCCTTTACTTTCTTTCTTCCTGTTAGATTCCTCCAGGTATTGTTCTTGGTTCTTTTCCTGAGTTTTCCATTGAGTGCTGAAGTGAAATACTTATATTAGATTTTGACCTCTTTGCTTCCTATACTACATGTATATAATATGTGCTAATGGGCAGGTGTTAACGGGCATCAACTATTAATGTATTATTATATGATTGAATGATTGAATTATTTATTTTATTTTAATTCAAATGACTCAATCATGTTTTAATACGTCAATCTCCAGAGCCATGTTGTATTGTCAGGTCTGTTTTCTGGGCTACTTCTTTGTCTATCAGATCTCCAGGCAGTTTTGATTGAATAAGCAAAACTCATTTATGCATGATCATGATGGTCATATTAGTTGATATTATATTGTATTGTGTATTGAAAATCTAATTTTTGATTTGAATATTACTTGTTGTATTATATTATAAGATATATTTTTAAATAATAATAATAATTAAAAAAAATTTAATTATCACAGAAACTTTTGAATTTTTGAAATTTCTTAAAAGGTACATCAATAAAATTATCATGTCATTATCTCTTTAAAAAAAATATTTAGGGTTATATCAATAAAATTATTAATAGGGATTGATACTATCACACCAAATTTGATTTGTTATGAGATGCAAGGCGTTTATTGTTTATGCATATGAGTGGATGCAAATCTCTCAACCGCCAAAGATACAAAGTAAATGGGGGGTGTCCTAGAGAAAGGGTATATGGCTTATAAATATGTCATTATATGGAAACATTATTCCGTTTAGATATTGAGATTATTTTTCTTAAATAGGAATAGCTTAATTTTTTTTCATTTGAAATTGTCTTTTTCAGGTGGGTATTTGTCTGTGGGTCGTGGCTAGAAATTACTAGTTTTTGCTTCTCAAGAGAGTCTTCAAGCAGGCCCATGGACCATTTCATATGCATTATCGATTACAGTCCAAAATTAAGTTATTTTTTTATGTTTAATTTAAAATAATCAAATTATATAAATACATGAAATAAATAGATACTTTTACAAGTAGACAATCATTTTATCAAAGAAATAAATGTTTAAATCTAATAATAATAAGTCACTAAAAAATCTCCACAAAATTTGATGGTTGTAGTGATGTCATCTGTCCAAATGTATACCATAATTTGGATAAAGAGCTCATTAATAAATGCATTGAATTTTTTTTCTACAAGGGGACATTGCTTTGTCCATAAAGTCATAAACCATTAATATTGTTTATATGATTAATTAAAATAAACAGCTGGCCAATTATGAGATTGACCATTTCTTCTTACAAACTGGTTTGAATGGTCAAAAATTACGTCACTTCATATAAATTCAAATTTAAAGGTTTTATATTGTCAAATTTGAATTTAAATTTACTGAGTGTTTAATTCATTAAATTCGTAAATTTAGAAATTAATTCGATTCAATACATATCAAGGTAATGTTATTTTAGTTAATTATTGCTTAATTTTCTTCAAATTACGCTGAGTTTATATTGATTTAGTTCAAACTGAATTGAACTCAAGTTTGCTTGTATTTGAGCTTAATTTGATTTGAATCTACCTTTTTATGTGATTGATAATTTGAAATTAAAGATTATATAAACAATTATATTATTATTCACATAATGATACACAAACTATTAAAGCTATCTGATAATACAAAATAACTTGATATCACAATATTTGAAACAGTTAGAGATAATATTTTATAGGCCAAATGCTATTTCCTACCCAAAGTTTGATGCAAACCTAACTTTTTATTTGTTAACTATGGAAAATTTAAATATCTATCAGTCTGTTGAATTTCATTATTAGTGTTAGGGGTAAAATTGTTATTTATTAAAATATTGAAAAAACTAAAAATTTGTTATATTTTCCTCTCAAAGTTTAAAAATCTAATAAAGTTTCCCCTACCTAAGTTTGAAAAATCAACATTTCTCTCTAAAGTTTTTCTAGTCACCACTATCGATAACCAGAAACAATGTTCTCCATCTCTCGACTTATCTTTCAGTTCCTCTTCATTTATAGTTGTCATCGATTGAGGAAATTGGTCGACAAAGATTGTTTTTATCTCCAAATGAAGGTGTACTTTGTCTTTCTCTTAAAAGAAAAGACGTGTCATCGTCTCTCAAATGACGATGATTTGTCATCTTCGTCTAAGACAAAGCTATTTCATCTTTGTCTCCAGCTTTTGTCGATCGTGGTTAGCCGAGAATGAAACAAGATTGGCAGAGAAGTTGGAAGGGAGAGAAAATGTCATTGTTGCTATTGTCTCCAGCCGTCAACAGTGTGCTAGAAAAAATCTCGAGGGGAAATGTAAGTTTTTCAAACTTTGGGAAAGGAAATATGATAATTGTTTAGTTTTTTTTAAAAATATTTTAGTAAACAACAATTTTGTCTTTGATAATTCAGTAAAATTTAATAGATAAATGAGTATTTGGATTTTCGATAATTAACGAGTGAAAAGTTAGGTGCACATCAAACCTTGGGTGGAAAGTAGTCGTTTGGCCTATTTTATATTGGAGATGGTGAGCTCTGTACCTATGCGTACTGAACGTTTTACTTTGATATTTAGGGGGAGTTCAGTTTGAGGAATATATTATTATCAAAATTGAAAGATTATCTTGAAAATAAATTATTTTGAAAATTACTGGGTATAAATTTATTATTATATTTGATAAAATTAGTATATATAAATAATTATTATGTTTAGTTAGAAGTAATAAGAAATACTAATATATTATTTTTTTTATTATATAAAAGATTAATGGGAATAAAAAATATTTTTTATATTATTTATTATTTTAATTAAAAATTAAGGAAGGATAAAAAATAATAATAATTAAAATTATCACTTACCTCATATATTATCCAGCATATCACTACTGGTAATAAAAAATTACTAGGATGTTTTATTACTTTGTAAACTAAGTAAAGTAATAAAAATAATAAAATATAGATGGTTAAAATATTTTTTAAATCTCCCAGCCAAAAAAGACCCTTATGGAATTAACATTTATTACAATACATAGATATTAAATTTCAGATAAGATACCAGTCCACCATTGATGAACAAACTCGTACAAAAGTTGCAGTTGCAGACTTTGCAATAAACCCTAACTCCATTATTATTCATCCAGTTTTATGGACACGAAGGAACGTATACTATATCCCTAGCTCCCCATACACTACAGCTATTATATTATTATTATTACTATACGGAAACTAAAGAAACAAATAATGGAAGCAAACAAACTACAAACAATACGAAAGTAAAGGATTACAAAGAATTTACGTGAAAATCCAAAATGCGACAAAACCACTGCTGAGTATAGAGAAATTAGTAATATTAGAGTCTAATTACAAGGAGAATACAAAGGACTGAAACCCCTAATCACTTACTTGAGCCTTTCTTAAAACCTTAATGCAATCTGCGAAAAGAATAAATTTACACCTGTGAAGGAACAAACGTCTCATTCAACGGGACACCCTTTCAAGAACTTTAAGTCAAAGCGTTCAAACTAGAAATGAGACTGTTCCTCTAGAGATTTCTTAGAAAAAAAATTGAAATTTTTTTGGTTAAAGGCTCGTTCACTGCACTGGAACATTTGTTCAAGAACACCCGGTTTTCAACCTGGAACGTCTGTTCTAGAATTTGGGTTACAACATCTAACAGTTTATTTAGGATTTAAACATTGAGGAAGGAAGCACGTCCTTTAGGATTTACTAGTATTATAAAATGAATGAGAAATATGGATCAAATGAACATGGATGTTTAACTGGGAAGAGAGATAGAGAGGAGGAGGTCATTAAATAAGGGCAGTTGGCTGCAGTCGAGGTAATTTATGACCCATGTGAGCGTTATCTTGAGAAATAAATGTTCATATTGTACGCAAAAACGAGAAGAGAAAGAAAAAGAGATAGAAGATAATAGATTATACATGGATGTGTTGTCTTGTTCGTTGTGTCGTGTTGTTCCAGTGGACGAAAATTTCAATATTTCTTCTGCCGTAGATCCACCATTTTCAACACAGCTGGCTCCATTATCCCTCTCATTTAATAGGAAAATTACAGTTTAATTAAACCCTTTTGTTTTCTCACTCAGATGGATTGACTTCAAATTTATATACATTTTCCTTGTGGGTTATTAATTTTGTTCTCATTTTCTTTCCCATCAAACTATCAAATCGTCAACAGAATTGCAACTGTTTCAGCGTATTCTCACATTTTTCTCTACCCTATTAGACTATATAGATATCCTAGCTTTCTTCCTTTTAGGTCATTTTACGCGAACTTTAATAGTTTACTTTCTATTTTTATCTTTTTATTAAGACGAACACAGTCTTATATTTATTTAGATAAATATCACATAATTAGCTTGTATGACATCTGTTATGCAGGCATAATCAAAATTCGCAGGGTGATTAACGAGCAGTGATAAGGTACGATTTCTTATATAAACCACAAATAAAAAATGTAAACTTCAACACCAACAATATGATTACAAGAAAAATTGTTATGTATCAAAGAGACTTTTATTTGAGTTTTTATTATATTTACGAAATTATAACTTATTCGAAATAATAATTATAGTTTCATTTATTATACCTTTAAATTTATCTGTATAACTAATTTAAACAGTTTTCAGTTTCAAAAAAATATAATAATAAGACTTCCACCGGTTTCCTGAACATAGTTTTGGTGTGCATGTCTCTATAAGACGAATGATGCAAGCCAACAGCCTCTTATTGTGTCGGCATATCGTCTCAACGATAATCGTTTCTCGACAAGTCTGAAGTGTTTTCAGTTGCATGAAAACCCATAATCTCGTCGGTAAATCATCGTTATAAGAATGCGATGCCCTTGATTGCAGCTTTCATTATAGAGGGACAATTATAGAGGTAGACATTGTTGAGGCTCAATTTATATTTACGTGGAAAAATAATGCTCTTTAGTTAAACTTTCACCTTATTTGGTAGCAAACAATTTCTAATTTTGGATTTCCCTTCAAATCTAGCTAGCTGTTTCTTCATGGAAATTTCTCAATTGCTTTCATTGAGAAACAACGGCTCGGCATCAATGGATTTAACAAAATTAGAAGGTATCCATGTGCTCATCCATTCCATTAAAAGAAAAAAACTCATGGTAGTTTCTTATTATTTCAAAATTTTAAAAAAGATTAACTAATATTAGATCATATCAAATCAGGTGTGATGATTTATAAAAGATCACATCAAGAGAGGTGTAATTTGGCCGGATTGCCGATTGTATGGTACAAATCTAATAGTTGTAATAACACCTTTAGGTGTGATTCAAGTCAATCACATTCGAAAAATGTTGATTTGGTTGGAGTCACACCAAGAAAGGTGCACCCAACAAAATTGCACTTTGATTGTGATTTAGGCTATTTGAAGACATCTTTTCAGTAGTTATTCAACCTGAATTACATTTGTGAAGTTGTAATCTAATTAGATTCAACTTGAATCACATCAACCTACGTTTCAATCTGACAATTTATTTATTTAACTCATGATAATTTGTGAATTTTCCAAATTTTTGGATGGAAAATAATAATTTACTCGATTAATTATAATAAAAGTGACATTTCAATAATTGTGTGTTGTCACCTTAGAATATATATGTCCAATAATAAGGGGCAAAGAATTATTTTTCACCCAAGTTTTAGCCCAATTTAAAAAACATACTTACGATAGTTTAAAACAAAAAACACTCACTTATATATTAACTTTTGTTAAAATTTTCAGTTATAAGTAAGGATAAAATTGTTATTTTACCTTTTATATTAAAAATATATAATTTATATCATTTTCCCCCTAGTTTTTGAAATGTTACATTTCAACCCAGCCTCTCAACTTTGAAAAAGTCATATTTCACCCCCACAAATTTATAGATTTTCTTCTCTCCAACAATAGCAACGACAGTGGAGAAAACAACTACCACCATTCTCTCTCAACCACCATTGATGACGTCCCACAACAGATGAAGAAGCATCGACTTGACGAATTTAAGATGAAAGAATTCGACTTCTCTAGCACTAGAGCGACGAAGCAGCATTAGCTTCATTTTTAGTTGATTTAGTTTTAGACGAAGATGAATAGTACAACAGAAGCTTTCGTCTATAGTTAATTCAATGAAAAATGTGACAGATCCGAGGGAGAAGGGAGAAAAACGTGATGATAACTTCTTCATCTTTGATTCGTCACGTTGGTGCTTCTTCGTCCGTCGTGAGATATCGTCAACAATGGTAGATAGAGAAATGAGGAGAATGATAGTCATTATCGTTGCCATCATTGTTGTTGGAGAGAAGAAAACCTAAAGGTTTATGAGGGTAAAATGTTATTTTTTAAAAGTTAAGAGGCTGAGTTAAAATATCATTTTTCAAAATCTTGGAGGGGAAATAATTTAAATTATATATTTTTAATGTAAAAGGTAAAATAAATTTTACTCCTACTTATAAGTGAAAATTTTAATAAAAATTAGTATATAAATGAGTATTTCAGTTTTTAAAATATTATATATATGTTTTTGAGATTTGGCTAAAACTTATATGAGAAATAGTCTGTTTGGGCCCATAATAATTATAATTTTGAGGCAGCTAACCAATTTATGGACGTAATTAATATCTATATGCATCGTATATTTGAAATATTTTGCTATTTTATTTCATCAAAGTAGAAACTTTGTACCAACCTTGCCATGAACAATTATATTAATTAAGTTAAGACTCGATATTTCAAGAAATAATTAATATTTTTCTCAACCACTTACTATTCTCCTACATAAGAGACTGTCTCTATCCTTCAATTTCATAACATTTAACAAAACGAGCCAAAAATAGGCAGCTGTTCCCCAATTACATTAATTATTAGGTTATTATCAATCTTGGACATTTAAGGTGCTTTTTGCTGGTGTAATATTACCAAAAATTAAAAAATATTATAAAAATAAATTATTTAAAAAAATTAATAGGTATAAATTATTATTATATTTAAAAAATTTTTATAAATATAAATAAGATTAGATGTAATAAAAAAATAAAAAAAATATTATTTTATTTAAATATGTTTTTGGGTATAATTATTTTAAAATATTTTTCATATTACTTGTTATATTAATTAAAATGTTGGTATTTTTTATATAAATAATTAATAAGTAAAAATATAATTGTAATAAGATCAATATTATATTTATAATCTTTTAATACTTAATGTGGAGTTGATAACTATATTATTCTTTATATTACTTGTTACATCACCATTAATAATAATATATTATTGAAATCTTGTATTATTTAACAAAATAAAGTAATATTACCTTAAACTTAAAAACTTTAATTATATTGTCTTAAGATCGGACTCAAACCAAGTTGGTTCGATCTCAAAAGTTGATTTTACTTTGTTTAATTCAAATTCATTTAGCTTAGATTCAAGTTGAATTCAAGTGGAAAGGGTTAGCTCATTTTTTTAAAATAGAACAAAATTCAAGATCAAGAGAGTTCAACTCGATCTAGTTTGTGAGCTAAAGAGTGGTTCAATTTAGTTGGAATTAGATTAGTGGCTCAATTTGAATTATGTCAAACAATTATTAAAATAACGTTATTTTATTCATTATGGGTAAAACAATATAAATTTGTCTGAGTTGTAAACTCAAGTCACAAATTCGAACTATGAACTTAAGCTAAACATGAATATAGTCAAATAATTTTTAATTCGAATCGAATTTATGCTACTCTTAATTTTGACTCGTTGAACTCCAATTAACATATTTTTCATTCGAATCAAATTTGAGTTAGGGGATATCTGGCTCGATTTGATTCATATACACCCTTATGTCTAAGCAATGGAGTCAAGTAATATTATATACATTAATAATGAATATAAATACAAATATAAACATTGATGTGTCACGGATAAGATATTATTTTATCTTTTATTTAAAAACATTTCATAATATAATGATACATTAGTGTTATATCCATATTTATATTTATTGTTGATACATAAAATATTACTAAATGATATTTTAATTACGTATACCAACCTATTGAAAAATAATAAATTTCTTATATAAGTATATTTATAAACTGAATTAATTATTCATCTCATACAGAATATTTCATCTCAAAACAAAATTGTAAATAAATTAGTTGAATATCTACCGATAATTATTTTATTTTTTTATTGAACGATCCATTGCCTGTGCTTCTATTTCTATACTATACCATGTGGAAAATATTTATGGATTTTATTTTGAACTGGATACATGGAGGATCTGCAAGCTGTTCATTTAATTTGGTATATTTATATTCCATATTATTTATAAATTTAAAAAATATTCTTTGTTTTTGTCACTGGAAATTGAATGCAACAGATCTCAATGGATCAAAAGTATGAAATTAAATGGTCATTGTGAGTGTCAGAAAATTACTAGTTTGCTTCTTCTGCATGAGATGGCTGATGTGCTACAGGCAAAAATTAAAGCTATCTTTTTGTTGGACCCAAAAGTAAATCTTCAATGGTCCTGACTTATACACGTTTTATTTTTATTTTAATTAGCATAATCTTAAGCATTTGAGTATGTTCATTACAAAAAATATTATAATTTTTTTTATAGTTTTTTGGAAAGACCCGACCACCCAAACTAGTAAACTTCGGAGAGAACAACTTAACAACTCATCATCAGAGTCTTTCACATCAATATAAGTATATTAGAAGACATTAACAAGTATTCAAATCTATTTACAAGAGTGTAGAGTCAAACATATATTCTCTAAATTGACACTTTAGATTCTACATTTTAACCAATTGTTTTATCTATGTAAGAGCAGTTTTATTTCATTGAATATTCTATCGATAATATATTAAAATTAAACTTTTGTCTTATCTAATATAATGGTTATCAGACTAGTCATTGAACTCAAGATTTTTATATGTTTAATATCATCGGTTTAATCCCAAAAGAATAGTCCGATCTAAGTAGAATTTCTTTGTCATAAAAAATATTGAAAAATGTATTTAATGAAAACCCTTTGCCTCAAAATGTCATGTTGTCATGTTTCGGTGGTCAAGAAAATTAATTTATTAAGAAGCAAGGTGCATGTACGTATATGAAAATTGAGTGTATATACTTGTGTGTGTATGTATGTATGTATGTGTGTATGTATAAAAGATTGCCTCATATGAAATTTGTTGACACAATTAGGTTTTAGGATAGGCACATGCAATAATTTATAAGATCCAAAATCAAATGTATCTTAATCTACCAAAGATATCTAAGCACATTTCACAGTCCAACACATGAATTTATTAGCATTCGAAGGGTCATGTTTATTGCAATATAGACCACTCAACAATGTCGCTATGATCATAATTTATTAATATATCTGTCAAATTAAGCTATAGAAAGAAACCGACTAAGAGATAAGGAGAATATGCTTTTTTTTTTTTAAAAAAAAAAAGATTATTTCAATGAATTTATTTTGGACGGTTGCCTATAGGACACACTTTAGGCTTCATTTTGGTATGTATAAATACCAAAGAGTTTAAACATTGAATATAAGACCTTTTCGGATAGTAATTTCACATAAATTAGGATCAAATGGTGTTTAATATTTCATATTAAATTATCCGCTATAAATATAATAATTGGTTAAGATGTGAAATCTCATAAATAGACTTGAATATATAAACTAACGTTTTCTAATATGTTTATGTTGAAGAAAGTAACCCTTTACGATAAATTGTTAGATTAGTTAATATAAAACTCAGAATCAAAGCACTTGTAATAAAAATGGTGGGGGAATCTCTACTGAGCAAGGCATGTACAAATACAAGAGAATAGAATTATGCAGTGGCCAAATAATCTTACTTGGTCACAATCTCTCTTTGGTCCATAATAAGAGTACTAATTGAATTTATAATTATCTACCGACTTTATTATATAAACAAATTCCTTTTATTTCAAAGTCAATTGAACAAAATATTATCATAACATTAAGGGTGCGTTTGGTTAGGAGATTTTATGATTACCTTGGTAATCTATCTTTTATTCTTTTGTTTGGTTTGTCAGTAATAAAAGATTACAGTAATCTTCTATTACCAATGCTGACGTGACAGGTAATATAGGTGGTAATCTAATTACCTCCTTCACCTTAGGTATTTAAAGATTACTGAGGTAATCTTGAGTTTATTATAGAAAAATTATTATTTATTTATTTTTTGAGATAAAAATAAATTTATTTTTAATTAATATGACAAATAATATAAAAAATATTTAAAAATAATTATATTCAAGGGCATTTAAGTAAAATAATTTACTAGTAATCTTTTATTACCTTTAACCAAACACAATAATTATTTATACCTATCAAATTTTATCAAACATAGTAATCATTTATACCCAGTAATCTTCTAAGTAATCTATCTTCAAGGTAATCTTTCTATTTTAGTAATCAAACATTACCCAAACCAAACGCCCCCTAAGCCTAAAAGAATATTCCCACTCAAGGTTTATTGTAAACTCAAATTGATACCTGTTAAATATTCAAACTCCAAATTTCCACCTATAGGGTGTTAAAATTAATATAAATAATTAGTTCTAAGGGTAAAATTATTATTTAATTAAAAATATATTTAAAATAATAAAATATTATTAATTTCTCTCATAGGTTTAGAAAATTAACAATTAGTCTCCCTCAAAATTAAATTTTAAAAAATTACATTTTTTCCCTCTTAAGTTTTTCATTTCTCGACCATTTTTCTTTGACTCTTTCTCCCTCCAATAACTGTCTTACCCTTTTTCCCTTTCTCTGATGTTTTGGTCTCTGACGAAGATGATTCATCTTTATCACTCTCTAACAATCCATACAACCTTTGTTTATTTTATAATATATCCGTGTAAGAGAAGAATGAAGAATCGACATGGGCAATCCAACCTTCGTTTATTTATGTGTTTATTTTGTACAACTTAACTCCATTCCTTGGTGCTATAAGGTGTTTCTAACTCAAATAAGTTTAAGATCATATTCGATTTGAATTTAGATTAATCAATTAAAGTTTGAGTTTAAAATGACATAAAAAGGAGAAATAAGAATCATAAGAGAAGTAATTGAAAATAAGAAAATAAGAATTGTCTAAAAAAAATATATTGAAAAAAGAAAGAATGATATAAAAGAGCACTAAAATAGTGATATTATGAACTCTCAAACTCAATCTTAATCATCAAATTAAAGCGCCAATGTGAAAAATGGCTTGTTTGGGTCAAACATAAATTCAAAATCAAAAGTGTCTCAAAAAAAATTCAATTTAAAAATTTCTCTAGTATTACAGACAAGATATGGATAATGTAAAGTCGTAATTCACGAAATTTAAAAATTTTTATCAATTATTAAATGTGAGCAGAATGTGACATGAAACCAACAACAATAAAGTCTGTCATAAATACATCTCCTACTGGGGCATCTTCACTTCACACACACACACTTATAATATTATATATAATTAAAGCCTTATTGAATATTAAAGAAAAATACTCTCATATAAAATAAAATGTATATCATTCAATATTTGACCATTTTGAATTAAATGAGATGAAACGGTGGATTCAAACTAAGCTTTAATAAAGATAAGGTTAAGCTTGATTTGAATTTGGAATAACACGTTCGAGTTTGAGTTTGAATTGATTCGTATGATGAATAGTAATATCAAATGATACGACAAGTTATAAAAAAAGAATTAACAAAGACAAAAATGAAGAAAAATCACTAAACATGAATCACAAGAAAGAAAAGAATTATCAGATAAAAAGAGTTTGAATAAAGAATCATTGACAAATCTCTAAACTCCAGTTGAGCCAAAGTTTCAACTTAAGTTTGGCTTGTTGTATCTAAATATGGATACGAGTCCAAGTTGACTATGTTCGCAGCCATCATACCAAAGACAAAATTATAGAAAATAAAATCAGCTATTGATTTCATGTATGCAATACCACGCAATTGATCACTAAAATGTAACATATTGTCTAAACTATTAAGGGAGAAATAGCAACATATTAAAACTTGATATTCATGATGTTCTTGACACAAAACATTAATGAAATTGAAATTCCCAATTGCTGTGATCTAAAAATAATAATAATAATGTTCAACAATGGAGGAAACAAATTAATTACTGAGGAGTCTTGATGAAATTATTATTTTTATTATTATCATCAGAACATAGGGGAGTCAGATGGAGAAGAATTCACCAAATTCAGAATGTTGTTCCAATAGTTATTATTGTCTTGATAATAGTCACTACCACTATCACTTCCACCGCCGCAAGCGCCGCCACTATTCTCGGAATCTTTGCAACTATCCGACAGACTCCGGCCGCCATCGTCGATAGAGTCATTAAGCAGAAGATTGGTGAAATTTTCCTCCATATTGGCAGTGCCATTATTTGTCCTCGAAGACTCAGGAGTCCATGGATTCTCCATTGGAAGTGTCATGTCAGGATGAATACTTGAAGTAAAAGACAAAGAATTTTCAATTCCCTCTTTGTATTTCCAATCTTGTACTTGATCATCTTCTTCTTTAATCAATCCTCCACTCTGATTCTGATGATGATGGGGGGATGATCCAGAAGAGCCAACGAACTCGATCATGTTCAACGAATTGATTCCAATCCCACTAGCCGCGGCTACTTTATTGTTATTATTATTCTCAGAGAAACTGAGCGTTGAAGTCGGAGACTCTAAATCAACGCCGCCGCCATGACCGATTGAAGTCGAACCAGCAGCATAAGCCGCGGTTTTGTTCAAAGCTGAAGCTGAAGTGGAAGCAGCAGAAGGGTAAAAAGAATGTGAACGGAGTTTTGACTCTCGAACCAGCCTCGCTTCAGCTTCCAGTCGGGCGCTTTCCCACTGCGCCATGTGGTTCAAATTGGCAGCATTCTTCGATTGACCGTCGCTCGAAAGAAGAGCGTCGTTTTTTGGCTTGTGGGTGACAGGATCAATCCCCATTTTCGTCAGCCGTTTCTTGAGATGGGTGTTCCAGTAATTCTTGATCTCGTTATCTGTTCTCTTCGGCAAGTGAGTCGCTATAGCCGACCACCTGAAAAACCCTAGAAATTTTCAATGCAAGGATCAAAATCATGAGGAAAACAATTCACAAATGAAAGAAATTTTGTTTTTTTGCCTGTTCCCTAGTAGGGCATGGAGTTGAATGATGGTCTGTTCTTCTTGTAAACTGAATTTTCCTCGCTTGATATCAGGTCGAAGATAATTAGTCCATCGAAGCCTGCAACTTTTCCCACATCTTTGAAGACCTGTAAAACGATTGAGCAAAAACGATAACATTTACGGAGCTAAAGGAAATGAAGATTTGGAGCTGATTATTGATTCATTAGTTGACGACAATCTATCATCACCTGCTTTAGCAGGCAAGGCACGCCAACTGCCATGGCCGTGCTCTTCAATATAAGCTAAGAGTTTTTGGTCTTCTTCAGGAGTCCATGGACCTTTCTTTAAGCCGACTTTGTCACAGCAGGGTGACCGACCCATATAAGAACCAGGAAGAGGAAGTTGAAGAGGGGAAAACAGAAGTGTTTGTTGTTGATATCTTCTTAGCTTCTTCCTGATGAAAGTGGCAGTGGCTATGGAGAAAGAAGGCGAAGGAGAAGGGTTGTGCTCATAAATAAGGAGATGGGCTGAGAGGATAGAGGCCAAAAATAAAATGGAATTCAATTATTTGATCAGAGTATAAGTTAAATCAGCCTAGCCAAACTTGTTCTCACCCTAGCTATAATGAAATCTAAAGTCCCACCCTTCAACTTTCAAAATCTCAAATACTCACCTATAAGACAATTTTGATTAAAATTTTCAATTAGAGTTAAGATTAAAACCATTATTTACTAAAAAAATTAAAGTTTTATCACATTTTTCACCTTGATTTTAAAAACTCACAATTCCTCTCACCCAAAGTTTGAAAAATGACAATTTGCCTCTAAGGTTTTTTTACCTCTTTTCTCTAGCGACGATCCATAGTCTTCGGTCGTTGGTCGTCCTCCCTCTCATCTTATCTCTCCCTCCCGGTCTCTCTTCCTTTCTTCTCTAGCCACATATTGACAAAAGTTGTCTGGAAATCCATACGGAGAGATCTCTTCGTTTGGATGACGATGTCCAAATGAATAGTTTGGATTTCCAGATGATTTTTATCTAGATTTTCAAACGATTTTCATTGATTTGTGGTTGGAAAGGAAAGGGAGAGAGACTAAGAGGAAGAGATAAGGCAAGAGAGGGAACGGTTGATAGTCGGAGACAGTGGATTATCGCTAGAGAAAAAAAGAAAAACTCTTAGGAGGAAAATGCCACTTTTTAAACTTTGAAGGAAAATTTGGGGAGGAGGAATTGTAAAATTTTTAAATTGAGAGAAGAAACGTGATAAAAGTTTTGTTTTTAAAATTTTTTATTAAATAATAATTTTATTTCTAATCCTAACTAAAATTAAAAAAAAAATTGTCTTATAGATAAATATTTAAATTTTTAAAAATTAAAGAATAAAACTTTAAAATTTTACTATACTTTTAATAAGTTGGAAACAAGTCTTTTAGCCAATTTACATTAATATGCAAGTACTTTGTAATTTTAATTTTTCTTCATCCTAGACCAGAAATAAAGTAGTTCAAGAAAATTGTCAATCAAATGTGAAATCCCTAAAAATATTTATTACTAAAAATGGATTAAGTGATTTGATTTTGGAGGAAAATCAATTTCTATGTATTGCAATGTTTTCAGAACTAAACAAGACATTAATCTAATCAGGAAACCACTTCAAGACTTGACTTGTCAAATCAGTGACAGATTAAACAAACATTAAAATAATATTTAATTAAACAAAATTTTTGTATAGTAGTAGTATGTGCAGTATATATGTTAGTAGCCCAATTCTGATTAAGCCCTTCCAACTTGATCAATTTTATAAGACGATAGATTAAATAAATAATAAAATAATATTTAACTAAATAAAATTATAATTTAAGTCTTAACAATTATAAAATTTTATAAAACAACTTAACTATGTTAAAAGTATGAAGGTTTGACTAAATAAATCATTGTTCTCATATAAATAAATAAATATATATATATTTATGAAAATGAAAATTTTCTTTAACATATACATAATCCCAAAGAAAATTATTTAGTATGAACGTTTTTTACAAGACTAATAATTAAATTCATTCTCCAATCAAGTTAAAAGGATCTCCACCAAGACTATGGAATTCATGAGAAAAAAATCTTTACAATTTGGTCTTCAACAAATGTGAGTCATGAACTTGACCTACAAGTCATTGCTTGCTTACCAGTAACTTGACTCTATAAGGGTATTTTAGTCCGTTTAAGATAATAAAAAATCAAATTATGAACCTAAGCAACAAGTCGACAGTTGCTTACCAGCAACTTGACCCAATAAGGGTATCTTAGTCCATTTCAGATGATAAAAAATTTTCGTTTCATATATAAACATCTCAGAAGTAATTTAAATATGTAGAATAATTAATTTGCTTGACCTAAAAGCTCTCAATTGTTGACTCAAAGAAAAATTTAAATTGAATGAATTATAAATCTAGGCAGACCTAATATTTTTTAAGCATGTTTTTGGATCAGCTGGATTTTGACTTGTGGTAATCTACTAAAAGTAAATTAAATTCTCATAAATAGTAATTAATTAAGATTTCCCTTTCGGCGAATTACTTACTGATATATAAATAAATAAATAAATAAATATTAAAATTACCGGACAAGCAATTAATTTATTCGCCCTTTTTCACATGTTATATATAATTATTTTTACAGAGTTTCCACTTAGTAGGAAGGATCAAAGAGAAAAATCCCCGTGGGCTCGACTATATTTAGTGATATATGTTGAACAGATAACAATATTTCCAGGTATTAAATTATCAAAATATTTTTATTAATGCAACTAAGCTTTTAAAATTTTCTTTTGAAATTATCAAAAGTAAATAAAGATGTCTATCTAATAGTTATAAAGATTTACAAGTAAATAAAATTATATAATATGAAATGAAATGAACACGTGTAGCTTTATGATTGTGGTAAAGAAAGGGTCCTCTTAATTACTCTCTATAATTAATTTCATAATTAAATTTTAATAAATGTCTCATGCATATGCATAAATATATATTGGTCCCAATTTAAAAATATCCCATTAAATTGAATCGAGCCAGCCAGCTAGTCAATTAGCTGGTAAAATAATACAAAGTCTAGAATTGTAATAACTTACTGTAAAGCCTAAAACTAAAATTAGATTCAAATCACGCTTAAATGAATTCAAAACAAATTTAGTTTAAATGATTTTTACTCTGAAAATTTAATATTTTTGAGCTCAAACTCAAGCTTTTGAGGCATTCATCTCATCAAATAGATAAATCTACAAAATTCAATACAAAATGACGTCATTTTAAATAAAATATATTAAAATAACATTATTTTAATACCCAGTTGAACTTAAAACTCTATTCAAGCTTGACCTCAAACATTTTTAAAGCAAGTTTGATAAGTTCAAGCTTGATTTTATTTAAATTAAGTTGAACTTGATTCAACTCGAATCTATCTAACCCTATTTATAACTAAAAAAGTTTTGTGTTGATAATCTAAATATTAATTATTGGAAGCTAATTTTATTTCCTAATTAATTATATTTTTCATAGTCTTTCACTTCCTTTATATAATACTATATGTATTAACAAAAATAGTACTAATAGGTACTAAGAATGATGTATCATTAGGTGATTGAATTATCCAAACATAACTAGCTCGACTCAAATAAGTCGATCTTGATGATGCATAATTGTTTCTTCTAACTATCCAAACATGACTCGACTCTAACGTAGCTAGAAATCAACTTATTTGTTCATCCAATTAATAACATTGTTTATTTAACTAGTGATATCGTTCATTTATCTAATAATATTATTTATCTTATTGACAACTATCCAATAACTAGTAGTGTACTTTTGGATTTAAAAAATTATCGGTTCTCATAAATTTTTATAGTAACCTTTTTAAATTTCATTATTTCTTATTAATCCTTTTATATATTATTTTTATTCAACATTAACCCTTTTAAGTATTATTTTTAGATTTGTAATTGTCGATAAAACTATGCATGAACTTAAATGAGCTTAAGTTACATTATATCTTTAATCTAAGCTCGAATTGACCTAGACCTGATTTAAATTGAATTTACCCTTACTTTTATCATTTTTTTTCTTTTCGTGGGTTCAAATAAATTCATCAATAAAATTGGGAAAAAAAAATTGATCATCAAGTTGTGGGGTTCATCAAACTTACCCTGCCTAGAAAGGGTGACACTTTATGGCGGTGATTGTGACCTTATAATATAAACTAAATATCGAAAATATGTTGTTAAAATTTATGCAATTAAAGACGGGCAAATTGGTCAATTAATAAGCAAGGGTTCAAGAACAACAGAGATTAATTGAGGTGGGCTCTTAGCTATTCGTTATGGCTTCTTCACTCTTCATTGATTTCTTTCTAGCATCGAAAGACAAGGAAAAGGGTCCTGATTGTTATTAAATAAATAAACAAATAAAATAAATGAAGTCCCAAAAAATAGATAAAATTTATTGTTTGTTTTTTCTTCAGTGACGAGCAAAGCAAGGATTTTAATAGGAGAACTCAAACAGCTAGTGGGTGTAATTGGCGAGGACAATGGGGACGTCCTCCTTTAATTCTTCTTCGTCACTTGAAAGCTCCACCGTTGTGCATGGTCCAACATTGTCTTAATGCGCTATTTAATGACTTTCTATCGCGTTTGTCGATCGTTTATTCGTCCACATAATCATCATAAATAATTGGAGAAATCCAATTTGAATTCAAATAACATGCAATGTCACTATAGAGTGGCATGATTCAGTTTGAATGAATCTATTTCAGATTAAAGCTTTAATTTAATAATTTGATTTAAAATCTGTTTATTTGTTCGTTTATAATACTGTTTATCTCATTAATAATATTTAATGATATTATTTATATCGTTGATAACTGTATAATGATTATGTAACAGTTAGAATAAATTTAAACTCAAAACAAATATTATAACTTTAATTTGAACTTGAACCGGCCTTAGGTTAGGATTGGCTCATACTGAATCCACCGTAGATAACTTAAATAAAACCATAAAATATTATAATGAGACATTTAGTTGTTGGGATAGACCTAAAACGGAGGAATTCTATAGAGCAACTGCACTCTATTGAAGCAAGAAGACTCCAGCGTTTACATGAGAAATTAGGAAATGAACTAAATAATGAGTGGTAATTATTTGGTCACTAAAATATGTGATACCGAACAAGAAATATGGGAAATATTATATGTATATATTTTTATATACATAAACGACATATCATTATATGATTAAACATTATTTTATCTTTAATTTAAAATTATTTAACTTTGATATCTTAGATGAAACGGTTATTTTAATACTAAAATACTTGTTTTGGAACTTGAAACCCTTGTTCCTAAATTCACATTGGCATATCCAACACTTACTTACATGTGAAGAAGTTATTGGAATTAGCAATGGATTGATCCAATTCAAACTATTTGAATTTAAATTTGGTTCAGTTTGAATCTTCTCACCAAATTGGGATTGTCATACCGAAAAATTAATTCGTCGACAATTCTTCTTCTTTCTCCGATTATAATAATTTTTTCTTTGACTATTTAAATAAACTAAATTCAATGTTGAGCTTACCAAGAGAATGTTCTTTTGCCGATGTTATTACTAACATTCGATAGTAGGTTATTCATAGCATTACTATATCTTTCCAATTCATTATGGATTGGTTATTTGTCAATACAAGTTTAACTTACTATATGTTTAGGAGCCTTCGTCCAAACGAGTTACAGTAGAATTGGTGTATAGCCCAATTATGTCATAATAAAACAGATGTTGGTGGAGTTCCCTTTCTGTGAAACTTTTGGTGCTAGTTGCCATGCCGTTTGATGTTAATCTATAAATGTGTATGAAAACATTAGATTATATGATAGTTCAATCCCATCAAATCAATGACTAATCGTGTTATATCCCGATCAATTGACAAGAAAGAAAGTTATTTCTTTCTGATTTGACTAAACACTCTATAATTGTCATGCTTACTGTTGGTGATTACAATAGCACCGACGAAAATATATCCAACGAATTATCATGCTTTTTTTTTTGTGATTACATAATTTAATTCTTCCTTTTACTTTAATTATTAAAATAATTTTAATTTTGTTATTATTTTATCTTTATTTATTAAATTTTTAAAACAAAATTGCTTCTATTTTTTATTTAAAATAAGAATAATATAAAAAATAATTTCACACCCATTAATCTTCCATATAATAGTTAGAATAATATATTAATATATTTTTATTACTCTAAATTAAATATATTAATTATTTATATATATTAATTTTATTAAATATAATAATAAATTTATTATCAATAACCTTTCAGAGGACCTATCTTTATATAAATTTTTAAATTCATTTTTAATAATAAAAGAATACACTAACCAAACGCACCCAAAAATTGTATATGCATCACTGAAGTTGCATAAGATTTTAATTTATCCAGAGCTGTTAAAATTATATCCTTCTCTTTCAGCCAAGGAAACAAGTGCTTATTATTAAAATTCCGTAAATGCTTGATGATTTTTTGAGTATATTTATTCGTCTATAATGTTACAGGATCCACAAGTATAACGACTCGTTAATATTGTAATTTAATTATTCGTATGCGCAGATACAAACTAAGTCAATTCTAAATATTTTTTTAGCTCGACTGTAACTTGAATAAAAATTATATATTTTAGAGTTCGTTGAACCAAACTTAAGGGTAACAATGTTATTTTGTTTTAAGTCTAGTTGGAGAGCTAAAAATCTCTGAAGCTCAAATTTAAACTCGACAAAAAGATGATTAATTTGAATTTAAATTAATCTTAAATTGGGTTTTATTTGAATTCAACCCAAAATAGAACTCAATTTTTGTATGGATAATGAGTCAAGATTATATATTGGGCTTTTAGTTCACATACATAACTGAACAAATTCAGGCTGAAAGCCCATAGATGGGGGCCGATATAACCTCAGCGAATTCAGGTATAAGGGGCATACCCAATTCTTAAATAAGCTGAACAGGCTTTCCAAATGTTGGTTCAAGTTCCCACAAAATCAGTAAGAGGTCACCATGACATTAGCTTGAGTTATGCTGACATCAATATGATAGTTGGATTGGCCTGACCTAAAAGTTGAACTGCGGTTCAATATTATTTACTCATTCAATTCAGAAATGAGGTCGTTCATTTAATGGTTTGACAATACCCAAATTTAGAGATTACATAGAACACTCGTTTCTATCACTGGAACATTTGTTCCTCTACCAGTTCCTATTACTGGGACACCCGTTTTCACTTGGAACGCTTGTTTTGATTTGCAACTGAAACCCCCCATCCTTCACTTGCAATACCTTTTCCTAAATTTGGATCACCGTATCCAACAATATTTTCATTGAATTTTGCGTGAAAAAATATCTATAGATAGAGAAGAAAGACATGAGAGCCTCCATCTACCTTTTTCTAAACGAAAGAGCTTTTGGTCCTGCAACCAAACAAGAGGACTTTTAATGAGAAGAAAGTAAAGATGAGATCGAAGTATGTTCCTTATCCAATAGGAGGTGTAGTTAAAGTCCTTGGACAATTTTACTTCCTCTAACTATCAGTAACGTTTTATGCATATAGTCAAATACGCATGTTTACAAGTCAATATCACATCAATTTGAGTTCTTTGCATGTTATTTTCTTATAATTGTTGTGACGCCATAGGGGGGATGCAAATGTGTTGAGTCGAATTGAGTAATGTTTGATTTAATTTTGATTCGATTATATATATATATATATATATATATATATATATATATATGTTAAGTTCAAACTCATCAAATTGATAAAATGTTGATTCAAATCAAAATAAAAACAAATGATTAAAGCTCGATTTAAAAAGAATATATATTTTAATCCTTTAATTTATAAAAAAATTTACTTTTTAACCCTATCATTTATATATTTAAAACTATTTTTGTATTTAAAATTAAACAAATGACATGTGTAATTTAATATTTAAAACTTTTATGAGCTTATAGATATTGTATTCGAACCAAATTATGAGTTCACAAATTCACTGAGCTAACCAATATTAGGTTCCAACTCAGTTCGACTTTAATGAAGTAGAGTTATGAGGTACTTGTGAGTGGCTAAGCTCTTTTGCAGGCCTAACACCAACACAAAAATACTCATATTAGTTGCCATCACAATCCAAGAACTTGAATGCCAAGAAGAGATCAAAGGCATGAGAATTCCATCTATCTGTTGATGTATATCTTATCATTGATTAAGGATGCAAAAAGAAATGTTGATATCTTATTATATAATTGAATAATATTTTATTTTTTATTTAAAATAATGATCAATTCAAATCTAATTGAATTGAACAAGAATCAATTTGAGCTTAGATTGAATTCGGAGCATTGAGCTTAAGCTAACTAATAGTAACATCATTGGGATGAACAATAATACCAAATAAGTAAACACTAACATCAAAGAGATGAGCAAAAATATAAAGTGGATCTTATCCAAGTTGGCTTGAATCACATCTATTACTCAATTCAAACAAGTTTATCTCGATCTGGAGCTCTAGCTTTGACAACTTGCATTTAGATCAATTTGTTTGTCCATTTGGAGATATTATATGTGAATATTGTTATATACATAATTTTATGCATAAATAACACCGTGTTATCATATGAGTTAATAGTTAAAAATTAAAGATAAAATAACACTAATTATATGATAACACATCGTTATTTATGCACTCAGTTTTATTGATTATTTATCACATTAACAATATTGTTCATCATTTCGATAATATTATTCACCTCGTTGGCAATTTTTCAATGATATTGTATATCAACTCAAACAAATTTAAACTAAAACTAGACATTATAGAGTCAATCTAACCTTGAATCTACCTTAGCCTCAATTCGATTTGGATTGAATCCACCTTTAACAGTAACGTTGGAGAGATAAATCATTAGTATTCCTCAAACTCGACCTAAACAGGAACTCCAACTCGAGTTCACTGAATATGGATTCGAGTTTGAGCTAACTCCATTTCTGTTTATATCTAATACAAAATTATACAATCACATAATGACACATTAAAGTTTTTATTTAAATTTATACTCACACCACACAATAATGTTTTCATAGTCCAATGCTTTGATTCAAAGCAACAATTTGTATACATGCATTCGATTCACTATTCCTATTATACACAACACCACAACTTTTCAACAAATAATCACAGAAGATTCTAAATCTCTCCGAGTTCTGATAGCGTGATTAGTTTAAATAATTCCAGAGATAATCGAGGTCTACTGGTCCACCAGAACTTGATGGATGATGATGATCCTGAAACGATTTCTGAACAACTTCATGGTTAGACACCACTGAATCCTGAGAAAACTTTGCTTTTGAAACTGTTGTCTTCATGCTTGGTTCATGATTTTCAAGCAACATCTTCAGAATGGACTGATCTTGCATGAAAATCGAATCCGGGTGCTGCAAATTCGGAAAGTTTGGCATCGTTTGGGCAACGGAAATCGAGCCTGAAACTGGGAAGTTGATATCGGAGTGTGGGTTGGAGGAAGAAGAAGGAGCTAAAAGTGAAGTGTTGTAAGGATCCATCATGTCTTCTTCTTCTTCCTTGTAAGTTTTAATCTTATGGTCCTCCTCTTCCTCTATGGGCTCGGAGAAGCAGGTCACGTGAGAAGAATCCATCAATAGAGGCAACGCAGAAGAAGAACATGAATTGTTCCCAAAAATTGAACCCAATTTCACCATGCCTTGAATATTCATTTTCTTCCCTCCATGCCTCTTCTGAAGCACCCTGGAAATCACCCATTCGTTCTGCCCAAAAGCAAGCCAAAATAAAGCACAAAAAAGGGAAGAAAAACTGAGGGAAAAAAAAAATTAAACACAGGAATTATTGTTACCTTGGCAATTTTGGGAAGATTATAAGCAGAATGTTTTCCTTCTAATCTAAATTCATGCATAACCCAGTTGGTTTTTTCACCTTTTGGGGCTCTTCCTTTGTAAAAAACCAAAGTTTTCTTCATTCCAACAAGAGATTTGTTTCTGTAAATCTCTTTATCTTTGCCTGTGGCTTTCCAATAACCAGCTTTAGTTGCTCTATTTGTTCTCAATCCAGTTGGGTATTTTCTGTCTTTTACACAGAAAAAATACCATTCTTTTTCACCCATTTTAGCCCTCCCTTCAATTCACAAAACACAAACGTTGAAACAACAAAAACAGAAACATAATTTCCAAAACAAAAACATTTTTCACTTACTGGGCAAATCCCAAGGCTCGCACTTGTTTAAATCAGCCTCACCAATGGCTCTTGCAATAAAACAAGTGTCAAGAACTTTTGGTGTCAAGTAGTGAGATATGAGTTCTTCATCAGTGGGATGAAATCTGAACCCTGGAGGCAATTCCATCTGTTCATCATAACTTTCCATATCTCAAATTGGTTGTTGTTAAAAAAATATCAAAGAGAAGAAGAAAAGGTTTAGATGAAAGTGAGAACTCTGAAGAAATGTTATTTTGTGTCAAGAGGAAAAAGTGTGTGTTATGTGGAACAAGGCTCCCTAAATACTGGTTTTTACGGCAACCAAAATAAAAACTGGTTTTCAGAGAGAGAGAAAAGGAAACGTGGTTTATAGGCAACTTTGGTGGGTGGCTTGGGCATAGCATTAGTATCAAAAGTGGGCATCCAAATAACAAAAAGCTTACGGGTTTAAAATTTGTTCGGAAGATATCAAAATAAAACTTTTGATTTAATGATGTAATAATTATAATATTGATCATCAAATTTAAGATTTTACTTATTTAATGTAATCGAATCATTCAACTTAGGTAAAACCAAAAAAAAGAAACTGTTTGATGGGTGGTTTCAAGCTTTCAGCTCTCTGTTTAAACCTCATTTAATTGTTATTAAATTTTGACTAATAACAGGACATAGTTATCAAATGTGAAAAACATATGACAATGACAATATCAATTCAAAGAAGTTATTAAAGGAGAAAATGACCTGAGTAATAGCATTTTAATTGATGAATTGACATCCACTTTATCTATACTCACACACTTGGCCTTTTAATAAGTGAGCGAAGGTAGGAGGAAAGGAAGAATTTAAACTTCGTTTATGAAAAGCTATTTTACGATTTCTTCTAAGAATTATAATAAGTTTATAAAGTGACAATAATTTATTAGCAAATGCATTTATTGTTAAAAAAAAAAAAAGTGAATAGATTTTGACTTATAACCCAAATTTTGGGTGCAACTTGATAGATTTACAGTTTTATTTTGATTTAAGTGTAATTATTTGTTATATTGATTATAAATATTCTCTATTTTGTTCACTACTAATGTCAAAATGTGAAAATAATAATAAAAGACAAATTATTCAAGTAATGAATGTTACGAAATGTGAAATAATCGGAGAACAAGAGATATTATATAGTTCCAGAAAGAAGACTCAAAATTCTCCATGTCAAGTTGTCAACCAAAGTTAACTACTATTTAATTGGGCAAAAATAATCAATTCGGGTTGGTGAAACCAAACAATATTTATTTCTAGGGACATCTATATATATATATATATATATATAAATATAAAATCGAACTCATTTGTTAGGTTTTTTTGTAGTGTTTTTTTGACAAAATGACAAATATGACAATCCAGAATCCAAAATTTTGAATTTTAATTCTATTTTGATGATAAGATTCCAAGTGGACAACAAACAATGCCAAAAAATAAGCACAAATACATGAATGCATATGGGATTGTTCTCATTCAAAGAATTTAGGTTTGGGTTTATTGTGGTTGTCACAATTTGTACACTGTTTTTAAACTTGAATGAGCCAAACATATGAAAATATTGTTTCTTTTTTACCAATTAAGACCACAGAAAATTTTAGGAAATTCTATTTAGTGAGAATCCTAGCCACAATTTTGTGGGCAACCCAAGTCTTTGTAATTGGCATCAAACAGAATGTCCGAAAGTTTACCTAATTTTTCTTTTTCTTTTTTCCTATTTTTATATAAAATGTTCGAATGAAAAAATTATCAAAGATTTAGGGTTTGTGAAGATTATAGTGTTGAACTCAATTTTATAAAATGAGTAATAGTATATGTATTAACAAAATACATATTAACAAGTATTATTAGGTGATTTAATTGTTTATTTTATTTATAATTTAAAATTATTAAATTAAATAATGACATATGATTAGTACCCGTTAGTATCAATTTTGTTAATACATAAAGTATTATTGTTATGAAATAAGTTTGAGAGAGGAAAAATAATAATGCAAATTTTGCATCTATCTTTATATATTGAGATCAAATATATGGAAAAATCAATGTGAAGGCATATTAAAATTAGTAGGAAAATTGTAGAAATGCCAAATAAGTCATTTCATATTCACAAAATAAAAAATTACATTAAATTGTCATTAGGGACGCGTGGCAGCATCAACTGTTTTAGAAGAATTTAAACCGTCTCGGCAACCTTCTTCATCCGATGGCCAGGATTCCATTACTCAGTCAGCGGTCGATTTCCGCCACGTAAGTCGAAAAGAAGGAATAGACAGTGCCGCCGTTGCTGCCGAAGGATTCACGACCAAACTAATCCACGTGGAGAGTTGTGACTGAATGAGATGAAAAGTAAAATACCGAACTTAAAAATCTTTCAAGTGGGCCCTGCTTCCTCTGTTCCGACACGATACCACCGCAGGGAGAAACAACGTGACGAAAAACAATTGGCTGAAAACTAATAATACTAAATAATAATGTTTGAATTTGATTAGTATTAAAGAGTTACGCTACCCAATTATCAATTAATTGTTGGAATTTTGTAATTAATCCAATTTGATTGACTTGAAAATATTGCCTGATTAGAGGCAATTAAATGACTCTTAATCATACTTTAGATGCACAATTAGCCAGGAATACTCCAATTTAACTCTCGCTATTAAGAACTAAAACATTCATGAACTTATTCTCTAAATCATTGAAACAAAAATTAACAATAATTTTTAGTGCACATAGTTTTATTAAATAATGATATCAAGATTATAGGATTTTTTTCTTGTACTATAGTATTTTATGGTGATAATGCTTCAAATTGCCCTATTTTAGCTCTTATCGTCCGGAGACAAAAATCTTTTTATCTGGATCGATATGTTATCAATTTTCTAATTTATAGAGTATTATATGAGAGAGATAAGCAAAGGGTATACTTGTAGTATATGTATTAAAAAAAGGTTCTGATAAGCCTGAAAAAAATCTAAACTAAGAATATAAGAATATGAATCTTGTAAAATATTATTATTGTATTAGCTGACATACTATTTAATCAATTATATGTTGTTATCCTTAAATGATGTAAAATATTCATACATACTCAACATCTTTTCTAGATTTTGTTGACGTAAGATTTGATTAAAAAAGAAACATTATTGATGAGTTTTGGCATTAACTCTTTGTGGGTTCGGCTTGATTTTAATTTATAAAGTTCACTTTATAATAATTTGAGTATAAATATGAGAACAAACCCAGATATATTATATGCGATTAGATTTTATTTTAGAATAATACTATGTATATTCACTTTGCATACATAATTTTATACATACTTATGTGTCATCAACACCCAATCATATAATGGCACATATAAATGTGTATATATTTATATACCTAAAGTATGTACACATAGTTTTATTATTTATTTTATCTTAAATTTAAAATTATTTAATTATATAATAACATATTACTCTCTATACCCTTTTTTTTGTATTTATTGTTAATATATGAAATATTATTTCAAACTCAAATTGATTTTAAGCTTAGCTTAGTTCGGATCAAATTTACCCCTAATGAAATCTTAACCTTATAGCTATGAAATCTTTCAAAACTTTCTTCCTAAGAACAGGGCCTACGTATTTCATTTGATTTGAGGGAAATGAATAATATTATGTTCTAATTTTCCTGACCATTATGTTCTTGATTCTTCGGTGCTTGATGCATGAAACTGAGGTAGAACCAATCTTCAAAATTTCCAGAATCAAGTCTGCAAATAATTACCACAAACTGCAGGGAGCTTACATATGCAGACCCTACAATGTAATTCTGATAGAATTAACATGGCAACTCCGATTCAGTAGCTGAAAAATGAACCGCCATTAAAGTAGCTAGCAACATAAACTAAGCCATGTTCATGTTTAAGCTAGTAAAAGAACAGAAATGCAAACCTCCAGAAAGTCTGTGGAGGATTCGGCAAAAAGAAACTGACCTGAAGACAGAAACCCTCATAGAAGTTAACAAATTTATCATCGTAAATCTAGCATGAAAGAATGAGACAGTCATATAGCCAACAATGACTCGCCGATGACACACATTATGTTTTAATTAGTGTCACAAATTTAAGCATGACATAATGTTATGCAAATCAAAACTCCTCTTTAATCAAACTTGCGGATACGATATCCACGGGTAACAATGAAAGTTTCATCGGCAAGTCATCCTTGGCTGCACCACATAGCCTCATTCCCACATGCAAGACCTTAGATGATGAAAAAAATCAGAAAAGTGGCAGATAATCAAGAAGTTGATTTCCCAATGGAGAACCCATCATTCTTCAGTTGCATGAACAAAGAAAGAACCTAACAAAAACTGCGGAAACAAGAAGAGAACAAGAAGGAGATTGGATGGAAAACCCACATGGCAGTGAAGCCCTAGCAGTAGTTGTTGCTTATAAATAATTTTTAAGTCTTTTTTTTTTTCAGTTTTTTCAGAGCTATTGAATTCAAGTATTAAATGGTGCAGGGTTTTGCTGAAAGAGGGCAGGTATAGAAGTGTCAATTTTGTGGGTGATTCAATGAGTGAAAGAAAGTTGAGTTGCTTGAGGGGTTCATTGGTGAAGGATGTGACTTTGCATGGGTACAGAAACCAAGATTTATATTAAGAAGCAATATGGACAGACAAGTCTCCATCGTCTAAGTTGATGCGTTAACCCTAAAGATCTACTCGTCACCAAATTAAAGTTGGATGCCAAAAGCTTCTGCCTCATTTAAGTCTCTGTAACTGTTTTTTTGACTGGTTTCTGGCAGTACTACTTCTTGGGTCTTTGCTCCTGAGTGAGTTGAGTTAGGTGGGATCAAATTTACTCCATTTAATCATAAAACGACGTGAGGGTCTGTCTAGGGGTGTAAATTGAGTAGAGCTGCACATGACTAGTTTGCGGTTCGGCTCTTGAGTTGAATTTGACTTATTGGTGGTGGTGAGCCAAGTTAGCTCATGAGCTTATAACTCAATTTCTGAAAAATATCAATTAATAAAATTATATATACAAATAATAATATATTATTATATAATTAGATATTCTTTTATTTCTAATTTAAAACTATCCAACCGTATAATAATATATTATTATTATATACAAAATTATGTATATTATTTTTACACATAACACTACTCAATATCAATATATGTTTAAAAGTTTCAAATATTAAATTATACCCATAAGATCTTACTTTATTATTGTACATAAACAACAACGTATCATTATGTGATTTGATACTTTAAATAAAAGATAAAACAACACTTAGTTACATCGAAACATATTATTATTTATAAATAAAATTATACACGTTATTTATATAAATAATTTTATTATATTTTGAATAAGAGAAGATAATTTATAAATAATAAAATTATATACATAAATAAAATAATATCATGTAATTAAATTACATATATTTAAATAAAAAAAATAAAATAACATCATATAATTAAATAATTTAAAATAATATTCAATGACTTTAGGATCCGTCACCTTTTATGGTCAAATTTATTCACATAAGCAATGACAACGAAGTTGGAATGATTTTTCAAAATAGAGTACACCTGGATTATTGATTTTTCAAAATAATATCATGGTTACTGGAATTCACCAGCAACCATGCTCTTTGAATTTTTATGAAAACAATTATTGATTTGAAACCTGGATTAGACCCATCCATCAAGGTTTAAATGTACATCAACCTTTAGGATTGCAGAATCGTGCAGCTGTCCAAATCCCTCCAATTGCATGGATGGGCTTAGCCTCTATTTTCAACTTAGTCAAGTTGAGACTCAATCCGAGTCCATTGGCTAGAAAAATATACTACATATCATCAAATTATAATTTTGTTTTAATTAAATGTTATTCTAATGTCACTTTAAACAGTTTATCGATGTGATCGTCAGTCAAACTGATAAGACCAACATAACCCAAATCAACCCTTTGACCAGTCAGGACCCGATAACCTTCATGCATAAGGTTGTTGATGGTAAGTTGATGGTAACTTGATCTGCATCTATACATCATTCCAATCCACTCATATTATGCATAGTTCAGTACAATATGGCTAATATGAAGTCAATCTTTTATACACTTTCTATTTTTGTACAATCATATAGAGATACAAGGTAGAAACAATATCAGGTAGGTGAACAATGGGAAACAATTGAATTTGCTTCCAATCACTAAATTACCTGCAAGATGATATGCCAAAACCCGAGAGAGATACATTGAAATAAATTAGCCAAAGTTGGAAACATTCTCAATCACAGAAAAACATTTATGATTGAAGAAGCCAACGTGCCGTTTGGTAGATAGTATTCCATGAAAAAATAACATGCAACGTACCATTCAGATGAGGGCTCTAGAACTGCAGACATTTCTTTCCTAAGACAAGCTTCAAACCTTTACCCATATGAAATTGCCAAGAAACCATGACTATGCTTTTGAATTCTCTTTTTTTAGTATTAGTCTTGGAATTTGTACAATAACTAGGAAAAAGAGAGTTTGCTTTGTCTGTCAAAGTAACCGAAAGTAGAGACAAATAGGAGGATCATAATGAATTTTTTCTTCTTTGGGACATCAAGATGAGATGGTTATGGTTGAAGATGAAAGAAAGGGAAGACAATCTTGTGTACTCATATTACACATGAGGAAGATTTTTGGTAATATTACACGAGGAAGATTTTTGGTAAAAAAGGAAAAAACTGAAAACAAAAGGTATTTATTCTCTGCTCTAATTATAAGCCACAAAACTGAGAGAAATTAATTGAATTTCAAGTTTGGTAAACCTTAAAACAAATGTTATCTTAATGAACCGGAAATTCTCTGGAAGCTGAAAGGATTATGACAATGTTTTTTTCTGGTTTGAGAGATCTACAACTTTAGATGAATATTGTTATAGGTTGAAGATGAGAAAGAAATGGAAAAGATTGAAGAGAAAAGGTAGTCAGTGACTGCTTTCTGTTATCATTTTCCTATTTTCTAAAAACTCAAATTGAAAACATAACAATGCATATATGATACAAATTCCACAGAAAACTGAACAACCAGAAATCGGAAGCATGACTGAACATACCCTAAATTTCAGATTCCAACAATGCATATGTAAGCTGCATAAACTAGCAATTATTACTTCAGAGAACATGAATTAACTAAACAGATAAAAAGGCTGAAAAAATAAGCACAAAAGAATATGCAAAAAATTGAAATTGAAAGGGAATAACCTGATAGGCAAAATTAAAAATACAAATGAGATTATCTGAAAAACCATAAAGAAATACCACATCCAGACAATTTGGGCAGAAAAGACGGGATCATAACACACTTCTGTTAGTTTTCTAACCAAAGTCACTCTACTCCACTAATATTAAGAGTCATATAGCCAAGCTGTGCACAAATCAGTATAAAGGCTCCATTATTCACTCTGCTGTGTCATGCATGTTTTTTTCCTCTTTTTTCCAGCAGGCTAGAAATGAAAGGGCAATATTGTAGACAGCTCTACTTCACAACCAAGGAGCACTAGATTGTAAAGACAAAGTATCGATGCCTACCGTTGAATTGAAATAAAGAAAGCATAAAATATCAATGCAACCAAATTAACCATGTAAAATTCACAACTTGGCCATACTAGTTTAAGATTCCAGGGACTGATTTCATATAGATTAAAACAACCATAAAAATGGAACAATGGAGCTGACAAAAGCTAGGTAAACAAAAATTGACACACTTAATATAAACGGCAAAAGATGGAGGCAACATAGTTTTGTACTAAGAAAAAAACTTCAACTAGGGAAAGATAAAAGCAAATAACGCCACAATATAGGCATGCTAGATATACAGGTTCTTGGGAGCACAGTATGTAGAGCTTAGTGAATTTGGTGTCATGGACATGGCAAATCTCAATAGAGAACAAAAAAGTCTTCCACATTTTTTTAGTCTGTATTAAGTACATGCATGAGGGTGGGCCATGAGTATGTCAACCCTGGTTCATCTGGTCTTCCAATTTAGGCAGGCTTCATCAAAAGAGGCAGTGGGCTGGCTTCAGGCTTCATGGATCTCAGCTGTTCAATTGGGAAGGGAGAGGCAACAGTGGGAAAACAAGAACATCAGAATCCTACATATAGGGAGTTGGATAGGTATATATCAAACTGTCATATACTAGTAAGTGACTGGCCTAGACAAAAGGATTTTGTTAGTTATATCAATTAAGAGGGTAAAAGGTGAAACCACAAACTACCTGCATGGACATCACTGGATTCTAGTAATAGCTTTTGCGCCGAGAAACAGTGGTATGGCTGGATAACCTGGTAACAGAAGCTAATAATAAGGACTCTCAGGTTATAAAGCAGCAAAACGATAAAATAACCATACAAAACAAAACAAAACAAAAACTAGAAACTTAAAGCGCACAAATGAGGGAATCTAATTAGAGACACTAGGACAAAATCCAAGGCATGCAAAGAAAAACTCCTATAATTCGTCCTCAACTCAAGGAGTTACACCATCTGTAACCAGAGAGCATAACTAGACTGCATTCCAGGATAAGAAAAAATTAACTGATAAAAAATACCCAAGACATAGG
This sequence comes from Mangifera indica, assembly GCF_011075055.1. Taxonomy (NCBI): domain Eukaryota; kingdom Viridiplantae; phylum Streptophyta; class Magnoliopsida; order Sapindales; family Anacardiaceae; genus Mangifera; species Mangifera indica. The sequence goes on along the minus strand of NC_058145.1, from coordinate 17,488,023 downwards.
GCAGTAGTAAGAACGACCAAAAAAAAGTAATTCTTACCCAGAAACACCACTGCGTTCCGAAGAATAACTTCCATAAGCTCCATAAGAACTGCCACTACCACCAATCTACATAAATTCATAAAATTATTATACAGCAAATAATTAATGGGTTTTGCAGAAAATGTTTTTTTTTTTACATAGCAAGGAAAATGTAAAAAGCCCGTATAGCAGGGCAAATGTATGCAAAGATATAAATTTAATTCAGGAAGAGATTAATATAACATAGCAAAACTTTAAATACATACATACATACATGCATGCATGCATACACATACACACATATATATTTGTGCTGAAGTAAATTTGAAATGAATGACAGAGCAAGTAAAATTCATAGTAGTCACTAAAATACCTGTGAACCACCATAACTTCCATATCTATCAGTAGCCCCCAAATCACTTGAGCTATAGCCAGCAGAATAAGGATGCCCACGCACATGCCTCTTGCTTTCTCTACTTTCATAGTTAAAGCTGTCTGATCCATTTTCAGGCATAGGAAGATATGGCAGAACTGGCACAAATGCAGAAACTGCACCTTCCCTATCAAAAAGATTAGCTCTTAACCGCTTAGTTACTTGTATGAGAGCATCCTTGGCAAGATCAAGGTCTCCAGATATCTGATCAACAGTTAGCAATGAATGGTTACCATTAAATATTAGATACAGAGCAACTAAAAATAAAAAAGAAAAAAAAATAAGAATACATGTATAAGAAAAGGCCTAAATATCTACCTGCACCATCTCATCATCTTCAGATGCTATTTTTGGAAGGCTATCTTTAGGAAGAATGCGAATGTTAGCTTTAGTCAGTCTCCTCATCTCAGTTATAATAGCTCCTCCTTTACCAATAAGGCAGCCAATTCGTGAGGTTGGAACTAATAGGCGGGTAGTGAATGAGATTAGTCCAGAATCTCTCTCAATCTTCTCACTGCATCTGGGTTGCAGCCGCACAACTGCTTCTATGCTTGGAGAGTATGTGTCCTCAAAATACTGGAATGGTGTAAAATTACAATATGATCAGCAATACACAGAAAGATCCTTCCCATTTATTAATTCTAAATACAGTACAGAAAAATGTTAAAATTCAACCTCCTTAGACGAAATAGATATTAAGCAATCATCTCCTTCAGTTGCTGAACTATCAACTTTGATGGATGCCCCCGATTCCTGTCTAATCTGATTGATTATGGCTCCACCCTTGCCAATCACACCTCCAATATTAGCAGTAGGGCAAACCAACCTAAGGGAAAATTCTTTTGAAGACATCTCATCCCTTGGAGCAGAGTATAAGGAGCGTGACCAGTCACCAGAGGTGTCACCTTTATATCCTCCATAATGACCCATCAATGGAGCTATTCCCACAATTGGGCCAGCAGCAGTTGAACCCATAAGTGAAGTGCTAGAAGAATGCACATTGGAAATAGCAGAAGCAAGAAAGTGTTGAGTCCGTGATGGATTTTCATGCAAGCGAGAAGCAATTTGGTAAAGAGCTTTTTTCACAACTGCAGCTTCCCCAGATATCTGTACACCAACAGAAAAGGCATTAAGTAAGATCAGTTGGAAGCCTAAGCCAAGAAGGTATGGAAAAAGTGATAGCTCCTTCATTTTTATTTGTTTTCGTGGATATGAGTAAATTTGCTACATAGATACAGGTAGTCAAAGACTTTAATTAGCAGAGGCCAAAATGTTATAGTGTATAAAAACCACTTCATGAATACAGATCAAAATCCAAGACATGAAAGCTCGATAGATGGCAGAAACACAAGCAACTCTACCACGCCATGAAGTAATACTAACACAATATCAACAGGAAAATAATATTAAAACATGACCTATCTTTTCCCATTACTATCTAGTGGTAGATAATAAGATAGCTTCTAGAAAGAAGCTACTCAGAAACCACATAATGCTTTTCATATTTTTTGAATAATAGAAGCAATATTATATTCTGCACGGTTGCATGAGATCATATAAAAAAGTCTCAAAAACCATGGACAAAAAGCACAGGCATCTGTTATACAGTTATGCTAGCAGAACAAGAAAAGCTATAATATTTTGTTAAGAATACCTGCACAAGCTCATCTGAGCTCAAGGCACAAGTAGGCAAATGATCATCCTTAAGAATGCGAATCTGAGCACCGGTTTCACTACGGATATTCTGAACTATCTGTCCACCTTTCCCAATAACACATCCAATCTGATCAGATGGAACAAGAAGCTTAGCAGTAACTTGGTGACCTCCTTCTGAGTCCTCATCACCATTCAATTCATCCGCAACAACTTTGTCATGCACTTTGAAGAGCGCATCTTGGGCGGGAGATACTAATTTGCCATCATCTTCAAGGGAATTAGTCTCCTCACTAGCACTATAAATAGTAACCACTCGTTCCTCGGACCCCGGAACTGTCTCCCCAATCCTGATCTTTGATTTAGTGTCTACTCTTAACTGCTTGACAATCTCCCCACCCCTTCCAATGATGCTCCCAATCTTTCTTACCGGGCACAAGTACCGGTACACAGTATCATCAGAACCGATCACGAATTGATCTCTATCATCGCCTGAATATCTCCTCTTATTAGAACCATTGTCTGGATGGTCAGAATGCGAATGTGACCGCTTCCCATAATTATTCCTCTGACCCGCCATTAGCTAAGCAAATATATATCTGATAAATCATAAAACAAATAAAAAACCAATACAATGAACCATCCAAATTGATGTGGACTGAACTAATTGAAGAAGAGATGATGAAGAAAGAAGGCAAAACCAGAAGGAAGAAATCCACAATCAAGAAAGAAGAGAGAAATTAGAGAGAACCAAGAGTACGTTATTTTCTTTAACACTTCCCACCCGTATCACAAATACAATCAAATCATAACCTTACCCAAAAATCATCGTCTAAATTCTTCATGAAACATATGAAAACAAAACCCCTCGACGAAATTTAACATAAAAATTAGAATTGAAAATAAAAATTCCAAAAATAAATAAAAACAAAGTCAATCCATAATTCACATTAACTAGATCCGAATCCCGAACGATAAAGGACAACTCAAACCCCAGTTCGAGAACAGATACGGTACCGTATTGATAGAGAACAACTTCGAGCTCGATGGAAGTCGATGTATGGAAGAGAGAGAGTGCAAGATTTGGGCAAAAAGTTGTTCTTGCTTCTGAGTTGTGTTTGTTTTTGTGCTTGCTTGATTTCTAGGGTTTTGATTTTGACCTAGACCTAGCCTTGCATTTGGTTTCCGCTCTTTTATTGGAACCTGTTACACGTGCAACACAGGCCGTTTGATTCTTGATAATTACATAATTCCCCAAAAGTTTTGAATATTAATGTTTTTATTGTTTTTGTCCTAACTTTACTTTTTCCCTCTTACAGAAGAGAAAACTTCTTTTACTGAAAATATAAAAAAGATGCTACATAAATATTTTCAAACTTGGATTAAGTATAACCCTAATCTGAAAAACGATCTGGATCTTGATCAGCATAATTGGTTATTAAATTTGTGACAGATTATAAACATTAGAACTATATTTAATCAAATAGAATGTGTTACATATTCTTTATACATTCGAATTCATTCGAGTTTTAATAAAAATGGATTTTGCACTTATGAATATAAAAAATAAAATAGACATTTAATACCAATAATGCCCTCATCAACTAGTGCCAGAGATTCTTTCATTAAAAGCCCAAAATAGGAATTTCGACAAATATATCTTCTAATTGCTACAAAATCCTCACAGCACACGCAACAGAAACTATCTCATCTTCCCGAAAACAAAAATTCTCCCCAGGAAATTTCTAGGCAACCAAACGTGGTTCAAACCCTAAAACTCGTTAAAATCTAGATGTCAACCTCCAGCCAGCCACAGTTCCGATACACTCAGACTCCGTCGAAGGTCCTCCATCTCCGTAACCTCCCCTGGGAGTGTATGGAAGAGGAGCTTGTCGAGCTAGGTAAACCCTTTGGTAAGATCGTTAACACCAAGATCAATGTTGGCCCTAATCGTAACCAGGCCTTCGTTGAATTCGTAAGTACTTAGATTACTTTGTTTCAAATTCGTTGAAGATTGATTTCTTTTTATTAGCTTTACTTGGGAAAAAAGAAAATTTAGATATTTACGATGTAATTTGAATGTGATGAATTGGTTTTTTCTGTTATAGTAAAATTAGTTTGAGTTAATTAATTTTGTATGGTTTGGTTTTTGATGCAATTTATTGATAATACTTGCATTATGGGGTGACAATTTTAAGATTGTAACTTCAAACCGAGGGCAGTCAAGAACGACCAGTTTCTAAAATGCACGTCATTGAAATGAGGAGATAAGTTGGAAGTATGAGGTGAATAGAATGACTAGATAAAAGTGAGAATGTAGAGGTGGGGGTGGTTGACTATGGGTAAATGGGAAATTGGCTGAGATGGTGGACTCATACCCGATTTAGACATTCGGTGCTCCATGAGGTTGACTGGGATGGTTGAGTCATATCCAATGTTGACATTTGGTGCTCCATTACAAATGTTTTGGTTGAAAAAGTAGTGATAAAGTGATCTGAATTTTAAACAACTTGTTGAAATTAGTGCCCAATATGAGATGCTATGGTATTTATGTAGTGGAACCAACGGTTTGGGATCAATGCTTAGTTGAGTTGAGTTCTACTTGCATGAGAGTGCAAATTAAATTGGACTAGTGCCAGTACATCTAGTTTTAGCAAAGCCTTAATCAAATGACTACTATTTCTTGAGTAGTCAATGTTGGCAAATTACAATTAATTTTTTTTTTTCTATAAGTTGATTGAAGTATTGAATTTTTGCAGGCAGACTTAAATCAAGCCATTTCAATGGTATCGTATTATGCTTCTTCTTCAGAACCTGCACAGATTCGAGGTAAAACTGTGTATATTCAGTATTCTAATAGACATGAAATTGTCAACAACAAGAGTCTAGGAGATGTTCCTGGAAATGTTCTACTGGTAACTATCGAAGGTGTAGAAGCTGGTGACGTGAGCATTGATGTCATTCACCTGGTAAGTGTTTTTTGTTTAAAAGTATCCCATTTGGGCTCAAAAATATCACATTCACATGTTCATTTATTGTTTCCATTATCTACGACTTATAGAGCATGAAAGTAGCTTGTTTCTTGTGTTTTGTCTGGAATGTAACGCAGTTTATGCTTTTTTCTATTGTAATTTTAACTTTTGGTTATCAAGATGTTTCATGAACCAACAACATAAGTTGGGGTCTTGGAAATAGCTTTCAAAGCTTAAATCTTGTGCAATCCTATGCAATGCTTATATTCTTAGTTTTTTCCCACTTAACAATATATTGTGCACTGCAGCAGGAAAGATATCATACATACCGATTGTTCCACTTTCCCTTCTCTGTCTGTCAGTTCTTTTTATCTTTCTAATGCATCTTCATATGGAACATTGGAAATGTTGGCATTGCTCTGATTGAATATACTGTGATTAAACTTGGCATGTCACATGTGATGACTGATGGAGTGATGCCTGATGTGTAATATTATGTGACTCGTTTGAGAGCAGTGTTATGTTGCTTATATAAAAAATCTTATGTCCTTCATAGTTGGTATTCTTCATTCTTATTTTGCATTTTATTATTCCCAATTTTGATAGGAAATCTTTGTGTTAATAGCTTTCCCCCTTTAATCAGTAAATAATCTTTCTGCCTTCTCATAATTGTCACCTAAATTAAATTATATCAATTTTGATTAAGATCAATTGAATCACAGATGGTTCTGTCTCTTATTTAGATTTTTTTGTTGGAGACAGTTTGGAAATTTTATCATGCCCTTCATACTCCTTTCTAAGGTCTATCTTGACGCATATATGTACAGGTGTCATTCTGCACCTATATCTTATCCATTTGGATTTTTCTCCTTCTCCTGAATCAATGTTTGGAGTGGTACCTTGTGGCCTATTCATTGTTATCTTTTCATTTTTTTTACCATCTGATAATATCTATCTGAAACTTGTTTCAGGTTTTTTCTGCCTTTGGTTTTGTGCACAAGATAGCCACTTTTGAGAAGGCTGCTGGTTTCCAGGTGAGAAATCAGAATTGGATTTTGTTAGTTTTGAATTTTCATGTATCTTTTGTTTTCATTATCGAATTTGGATATCTTGGCAGGCATTGATTCAGTTCACTGATGCTGAAACTGCATCTGCAGCAAGGAATGCATTGGATGGAAGAAGTATTCCCAGGCATGCCCTGACTCTGCCTCTCCCCAAAGAATTTTTCCAAATTCACTTTTGAAATTTACTTAGTTGGAATAAGATATTTAAGTTGTGTCATGGATTTTCAATTCAGGTATCTGCTTCCACAACATGTTGGCTCCTGCCACTTGCGTATTTCATATTCTGCGCACACTGATTTGAATATAAAGTTTCAATCTCATCGGAGCAGGTAATGGAGGAGCCAAGAGGTTGACAATCTGATGTTTTGTTATTCTTCAGTGTGATCATGTTCAGTCTTTTACACTACTCTTTATTGTCTGCTTTTCATATCTGAGGTCTTTCTGACTTATGTGTGTGTTTTTGTTCTCTCGTATCTTAGTGAAGCTTGATAAACGGATCACAGATCTGTTGTCATGTAAGAGTAGTAATTTCCTTAATCTTTTGAAATTAGTTTAATGTTTTTTCAAACTTCTTTGTCAGTATGTTACTTGTATATTTGTTGTGAACTGTATTAAATGAGGCCTTTGTCATTAATCCGTTGAATCTTCTCTACCTTGCATAAATTTTCTGGATGCATAGTGACAACCTGGCTTTTCATGTGTGTATATATGTTGCATGGATGTATTTTACCAAATTTGTTTATACAGTGACTGGACTTTTTATGTTTGTATTCATATTCATATTTTTGCATTTTATGATTTTGTTTGGTTGTATTTCTATTCCTATTACAATTTCTGAAGCTCATGAATAAGCAGTGATGTATAATACGTGAATGATAGAGATTGATCTTGTTTGATAAATACTGCAGGGACTATACGAATCCCTACCTTCCTGTGAATCCTACAGCAATTGAGGGTCTTATGCAGGTACCTTTTTGATATTATATCTGTCATATTCTGTTGTAATGATTGTTCTGACAAGTGTCATCTCCAGCCTATTGTTGGTCCTGATGGAAAGAAGAAAGAACCTGAGAGTAATGTGCTTCTTGCTTCAATTGAGAATATGCAGTATGCTGTTACAGTAGATGTCCTCCATACAGTGAGTAATTGTATATATGTTTCATTCACATGTATTACTGATTTATTAGTTCGATTTTATCTTATACAATGTTGTTTATTTACCTGCTACAGGTATTTTCTGCATTTGGCACTGTCCAGAAAATTGCTATGTTTGAGAAAAATGGCGGAACGCAGGCTCTTGTTCAATATCCTGGTTAGTTGCCTTCCTGAGTGTTATTTTCTTGCTTATACCTATGTTAACTCCTTTTTTTAACACAAGCCTCATGTCTTGGAAGCATCTTTATTTTATAATTCTAGCATGTAAGTTGCTACTTCACTACAATTTCTTCATTTTTTTGTTGACTCTTCATTCAAGAATCTTTCTGGGATTTGGATCATATTTTTGGCATGTTAATATATAGTTTAAACCTAAAAGGTGAACGCGTCTTTGTGTTCTTTTCCTCTTTCCTCTTTTGACTTTTTTCTTCACTTCTCCTATATGCAAGAAATTGGAGAATGAAAATGTTTTTAACTGATGTATTTTTGTAGACTTTTTAGTTATGGTAACAGAAAGTCAATGCTCGGGCAAATATGATTTTAGTGGGGGACAAGATTTCAAGTGCCTTAAGCCTAGACTAAGTAATGTCTGACTGAAGTCTTAGTTTGAATCATTACTTTTAAGAGTCTTAAAGTAGTCTATGGTACATTTCATTGAACATAATTAGTTTATGGGATTGACTATTGGACCATGGTTTTAACTAAGAGGTCAAGTGTTCAAATCCTCGGGGGCACTAACGACCAAGTTTTAGGGTCAGGTTATACTTTGCAGTTTTAAGCTTGGTGGATTCATTAGAAAGATTAGGAATTTGAATAGCAAAGAAAAAAATTTGTCCAATGCAGTAAAAGGTAACTGCTGATCTGTTGCGATATTTCAATCTTAGTGTGACATTGTCAGCTGCTTACTCTAATAAGTTAGGTACAGGAGTCTGTGTTATGGATTTTGGATATTGGAGCTTTTAAAACTCTCTTCATTTAAATCAAATCATCATATTTGTCTAAGAGAGCAATGTTATCATATCCTTTTCTTGAAGTTCAGGATTTATCAACCATTCCTCTTAATTCAGCTTCCATCATCTCGCTTATGTTTTCTGTGTCCGTGCCTGTCCCCGAACATATTTGATAGTTGAACACTTTCTTTGTACAGACTGGAATTTATTTTGGGAACCGACAATCTTTTATCTTCATTTGGATGTTCTTCAATTTATGATACTTGGTTTTCTTATTTTAGTCTTTCAAGGCATTAATATGCTATATTATGTATTATTTTGTGTTCTTACCTTCTGTTTTGAGGCTTTTGTTAGGCTGTACTAATGTTAGATTTCTAATTTCCAGATGTCACGACAGCTGCACTTGCAAAAGAATCTTTAGAGGGACATTGCATATATGATGGTGGCTATTGTAAGCTTCATCTATCATACTCTCGTCATACTGATCTCAATGTTAAGGTATAAATATATGCTTTAAGTTAATGTTCATGAGAAAATAAAAGAGGAAAAAATATAGACATCCCTAGAAGAAAAAGTGGATTCATTCATGGTCGAAAAAACAATTGGCACCTAAAAAGTATGCTTCTTGACACTTGATTGCCCCTCTGCTTTGTTTCTTTTTTGTTCTGTCATTTCTAATTACATTAAATAGTTCATGGGATTTGCCTAATAAACCATATTGACTTCTTCAAATTGCTACTTGTAGGCTTACAGTGATAAAAGTAGAGATTACACTGTCCAGGACCCCACTTTGCTTGCTGCACAGCAGATCCCTGCTGTCTCTGCTGCGCAACCTGCATGGCAGAATCCTCAAGCCGTGTCCATGTATCCTGGCAGTGAGTATGCTGCCACAGCTGCCATGCAACCTCAGGTTCCTGGCGGACAAGTGCCATTATGGAATCCATCTGCACAGGCGGGCGCACAATATGTATCGTTTGCTGGTGCTTATCCTGGTCAAACACACCCACCAACAGTTCCTGCCTTTGCCGGTGCACCAACACCTCCTGGTTCCTCACCCCTGTCACAACCTGGTATGGCGATGACTCAGGCAGGTGTTCAGCCTAATGTACATCCTGGTGTTGTGTCAACACCGGGTCACCCTCATTATGTTCGATGATGTCGTATCTCTTCCTCCACCTAAAACTTGTGCCTTTATCAGCATTTCTTTATGTTGCTGTTGAGTCTGGAAAAAAAATTCTCATTTGATCTTATGTTGATGATTGGAAATCATTTTCTTCTTTCTTGTTATTTCCTTCGGGACACCATTAGAAGACTGCATCTAGATTCCAAACCATCTTACGATCATCTGATTGTATTGCAATTTTTTGCAAGAACTTTTTGTCGGCTTGCTTCAAAATTGATCCTACTGCCTATCCACCAAATTAATAGAAAGGGAGAGAGAAAAATAAATGAAGAATTTGTGTGTGCTTTATGGCCATCAATGGCATTATAAGTGATTGTTCCTCAGCCAATGAAACAACACTGCATATTCCTCGATTGTTAAAGCATTTCAGCAATGGCAGATATATGAAATAATGAGTATTAATTTGTGTATCCTCCATAACATTTTATTATGTAATTAAATGATTTTAAGTTATAAATAACACTACGAAACATTATTATTACTATACAAATTAATATTTATTGTTAGCATATATAGTTTTACTTATAAAAAGGTATTGGTGTTTTCTATAATTTTTCAAAGATTTTCTCTTAATCGTTCTAATGTCTGAAAGTGTATTGAAAACTCTAGATTTGATAAGTTTGACACGCATAGGGCCTTTTTTATGGTAACAATTTCTATGGTAGCTAATTTTCCTAATAAGAGTAATATTCAATACACAAATACTAGATAGTGAATCGGTGATCTATTATCTTTAGTTTCAAAATTTAATCTCATTCACTGCTCTAGTATCGCCCTAGTAAAGTGCTTCCATCGGTGTTTATTTTTCTATCTCTATGTATTTCACTGTTTCATCGGAAATTTCATTTACCTTTGTTATACTCTGGCTTGGTAGTTTCTATTGTCCCAGGATTGACAGAGGACTTAAAAAGTCATATACAGATATTTATGCTTTATTTTTTTGATAACATGTGCATCATGTTTGTTTATATCCATTAGTATTCATTGTTTTAACATGAATTGGTTTCGGTCATGTTCCCCAACACCAGGACGTGAATTTGTTTTGGTCATGTAAAGACATTAAGAAAATTCCCAATTGGATTTTATCTCTCGGAGGCCTTGTTCCCCAACACCGGTATCCCTCAAACCTTTGAATTGATAACTCAGTTCCCCGGTAGGCCAAAGATGTTTGTCGAGAGGGTCAATTTTCTCTGTAAGCCATGTGATTTCATGTGACTGTGGGTTCCTTTCAATCCTGAAATGTACTTGCCATTTTTACAGGAATTGTTATTCCCAGTAAAGTTTTGGCCTGTAAACATCAACCTGCTTCTTGCTGGTGAAAATATCCATTGACTACAATCTGATCGAGAGCAACTTATACTGGTTTTGGACAGAGACAGCTACTTCAATAATATACTCATTTGTTAATTGTTGATCAATTTTAATTATCGGGATTAAGAGATAATCATCAACCGTATTAGAGGTAAATTAAAATTTGATACAAGAAAGTAACAATGCTATAGATGAAATAGCACTGGTAACTTACCAACCCTTGTACATACTTTCAGATAAGGTGGATTCGATTTAATTTGAATTTAATAAAGTTTAATTTGAGTTCAAGCTCACTCAAATTGGTGATGAGGCCATTGAAGAGCTGAAAAACTTCGGAGAAAAAAGGTTATTAGAGGTGAAGAAAAAAAAAAAGTTCCAGCAGAAGCCGAAGAAGAAGAAAACTCACTAGAAAAAAGAAAAATCAACTAAGGCCAAAGGACTATTTCCCACCCAAGTTTTGATGCATTCCCAAAATCATACTTATAGGGTTTGAATAACCCAAAGTTTTATCTATGGGTCAATTGCTGTTAGAATTTTAAAATTTATTATAAAATTATTTATATTTTCCTCCCTATGTTTTAAAAACTAATAACTTTACTCTTACTTAAGTTTTATAACTTTAAGAAGTCACATTTTTTCTTCAAACCTTAGGTTTTTTCGTTCATCCCTCCGATCATCATCTCCGATGCCGACGACCTTTCCTCTCTATCATAAACAGTTGACCGGTACACAAGAAGAGATCTGGAGACTAGAAACCCTAGATTTGGAGGGAAAAATGTGACTTTTCAAAGTTATAAAACTTTAGACAAGGATAAAGTTGTTAGTTTTTAAGATTTAGGAAGAAAATAATGAATTTAATATTTTTTAATGTTATTAGTAAAATAACAATTTTACCCTATTTCTAATAAAAAATTCTAATGTCAATTGGCCTACAAGAGAGATTTTGAGTTTTTCGAACCCCTTGGATGTGATTTTGGAAACTTATCAGAACTTGGGTGGGAATAAGTCCTCTGGCCATCAACTAACAAGATAAATTGGCCATTTCACACATTAGGCCTAGCATTCACAGTGTCAAAGTCAGTTCAATTATGAGATAAAATCTAGATAGGATTGAACTAACTCTACTAGGAGTATTAGCAATGGTGTAAGGCATATTCTAATACATATCTTCATCCCTTTTAAATCACCATCAGGAGGAAACTGGCTGTAAAACTTACATCACAACCATTTGAAGGAGGAAGCTTCCTCTTTCCTTGAGCTTCATGATGTTGATAACCAAATGGCTGCATTCTGATTACCATGAAAGTTCACACTCATTTCCCCAAAAGAAGCCTGAATGCTGACATATTTAGCGGAGATGATTACTCCACATTTTTCGACAATCCAAGCTCATGCATGAACACATATATGTCCACAACCAGAATCCTAATTTGCCACTAAATTTCTTGTCAGTCAGCCCCTTCTAAATATTTCTACAAACATAAGTTAGTTGATTCCCTGTATCCTGAAAAAAGCTTTACTTTCACAAAGCACTAGAAGAACAGATAAATGTTGGGTTTGAGCTCAGTTTAATTCGATAATTTGACTTAGTTTAAAAAGATACAATTAAAACTCATAACTTCCATATTTATTAAATATATTCAAAATGAAGGAGTAAAATTTTACTAATGCAAAATTTTAAATTTTTAAGGGTATTATGCCCAATCCGAATAACAATTAACTTGAATTTAGCTTAATAACCAAATCAAACCCAATTTGATATTCACCAAACTGCAAGCAACTTGTGAGTGCCTCGGGTGGTTCAGAGCCCAAATTGAAGTTTGAAGGGTACTTGAAACTTTAATAGTTTATAGGGCTTAGCTCTTTCAAATCAATGAAATCTGTGAAGTCAGTTATCAGAGAAAACAAGTTAAAGGCCCACCCAATCTAGTGAAAAAGATTTGCCTCTTTTTTTTTTCCTGGCAAACTTTCCATGGATTATGGAGTTCCAGCAATTATGCATTCCAGACTTTTCATTGCAGGTCCATTTTCTCTTGGTTAATTGAATTAGACTTTTTCCTTTCAAATCTGATCCGCTGTATGTACAAAAAGTCTTGGGGCCATGGCCAGTTTCATATCAGAAAAGAAAATTGAATTAGATGGTCCTTGAAAACTATAAATCCTGAAAGAGATCTTAATCTTGAGCATTCAAGCTCTTCTATATGTTAACTAATCTCCAATATTAAATTTAACAATAATATTTCATGTACAAGCGATTAAATAATAATATACTCAAACAAACTGATGTGTCATTATCTGATTAAATAATTTTGAATTATAATAAAGTACTTAATTATATGATGACACGTCAATTTTGCTTGTATTTATTAATATTTATTGTTTGTATATGTACTTAGAGTTAGATTCGAATTAAGTCTAACCTGAACATAAACTAACTCAAATAAGTTTGAGTTAATTGGAGATGTCTTATTAGAGCTAGAGCACACCCCTATATGTAATATATCGTCTGCATTAGCCATGAAAGTGAAACCCTCTCTCCATGACAAAAAATGTACTTGCTTCCATGCAAAAAGCTGCTTTAGTTGATGCAGTGTCGAAGGAAAATTAACTTTCATTCTGACTTGTATCAACGGTGAATCCTTACTAACAGTGACAAAAGACAACCCAAAATCAACTTTGTACTCAGGAAATCATCTGTCAAAATGAAGTAAAGAAGGAGGTCATATTTTGAGTTTTCAATCATAGTCTCTTCTTTCTCACCTCATACCAGAAGTACAGCAAGCCTTAGATTCTGACTGCCCTTTATCAACTTTTTGCTTCTTCTTATGATTTTATTCTTAATTTTTGTGTAACTTGAATCATAATACAATCATTAAAGATTTAGAGCTGACTTGACTCGAATTCTGAAGGAGGGTTATACAAATTCAAGGAATAGGGATTCGTGAAAGTGGATTTTTAAGGAGATTTATAATGTTGGTGGAAAAATTAGACCCATAAACTTTACACTCAAGTAAATACAACAGATAATTGATGGAATAACAGTAATCTATGGTAAAGTGGGTATGATCTATAAACAGAACAGGTGTAAACTTCTTGTAGATATGCCACCTGCGATTATATATGTCGAGTAAGTGATATATATTAGAGTACATGAGTAAATGTGCCGTAAAAACTAGAGAAAGAACATAACAATCTCTTTTCTGTCTCGTATTTTCATCATTTATAGTGAAAATTTCTCTGGTTTCTACCCGTAGTTTTTCTTGTATTGAAGTTCCATGTAAACCATGTATTCATGTTTCAGAAATGAATCAATTTATCCATTAAAGGAAAGCCACGTTGCAGGCAACCATTCACCATCCATGGCATGATAAATGAGACAGGTCAGTTGCACAATCTTGATCACGCAACTCACAAAACACAAGAACATTATACATGTGGTGATATCCCACCATCAAGTCCACTTCATTTAAAAGCATTTAATAGCAAAACCACTACACTGCATAGACGGTCTTTTGCAAACTCACTTCTCCATCATCTTTTGATTCATCAAAATATCTTCATTCTAAAATTGCTACACTTAGAGTTAAGGGTGGATTCGATCAATTGTTCCACTTGAACAAGCTAAACTTGAGTTGGATTTATAGTCAGTAGCTCAAATCAAGTTTGACATGTTTAACTCTCTAACCGTATTTTTTATCCATCTGATAATATTGATTATCTCATCAACAAGACTGTTTAATCTGTCGTTAAACTTCTGATGATTTTATACACTAATTCAAATAAGTTGAAGTTCGGCTGAGTATTCACTCTGCATCTGTAAATCTTTGAATAATGAAAAAAAATGTTGTTACTGTTTGAATGGACTTGTTCTCCTGGCATTTTCCTACCGGACAACTTCAGAATCACGCGGTTTGTGGCCCTAAACCGCTTGTAAAAGCTCTTAAAACCACGTTGTTTCTGTAAAAAACACAGTTCCAAAACCACTTAACAGTTGCATGCCACCAACACCACAAAGATTGTCAGGTTTGATGTTGACTAACCTCTATTAATTCTCCTCAACCTTGCCCTTCTTCTTCATTTCCTCAAACAACTACTTTCCAGGTTCATTTTCCTGCAACAATTTTCTCTTTCTTTCATAAAACTGCTTTCAAAATCATGAAAACTATATGCTTTGTAGTCATTATTTATGGTACTTACTACTATTTTGCACAATGCTGAACTGGGTACTCAAATTCTTGTGCAGGAAGGAAACAAAAATGGCTCTTCTGGGGACTCTTCTGGTGGGGTTTCTCTCAATGGTCTCTTCTGTTCAGGCTTATTATGGCGGTGGTTGGATTAATGCTCATGCCACTTTCTATGGAGGAGGTGATGCTTCTGGGACAATGGGTATGTGAAGTTACCAGAGCTGTAAATCCGTAATAATATAACATATTTTTGACTTTTTTCTTTTTTTGGTGTTTTTTGAAGGAGGAGCTTGTGGATATGCGAATTTGTACAGTCAAGGCTATGGAACAAACACTGCAGCCCTCAGCACTGCACTGTTCAACAATGGTTTAAGCTGCGGAGCTTGCTATCAGCTCATGTGTGTTAATGACCCTCATTGGTGCCTTCCCGGCTCCATTACTGTCACTGCTACTAACTTCTGCCCTCCTGGTGGCTGGTGTGACCCTCCAAACCACCACTTTGATCTCTCTCAGCCCATCTTCCAACACATTGCTCAATATCAAGCTGGTATTGTTCCTGTACTCTACAGAAGGTAACAAAAACTTCATTTATTATTAAGATATTGTGTAATTTAAACATAAAATCTATTTAACCATATAGGATATCTATATATACCCAACATTACAGCAAGTAAGGCTAATTCTGGGGAATGGATTGGCAATTTTTGCAGGGTGAGATGCAAGAGAAGCGGAGGGATTAGGTTCACTATAAATGGTCATTCATATTTCAACTTGGTCCTTATAACAAATGTCGGAGGAGCTGGTGATGTGCATGCAGTGTCAATCAAAGGCTCAAAGACAAGATGGCAGCCAATGTCAAGAAATTGGGGCCAAAATTGGCAAAGCAACTCCTACCTTAATGGGCAAAGCCTCTCTTTTGTTGTAACCACCAGTGACGGTCGCAGTGTGGTGTCTTACAATGTTGCCCCTGCTGGCTGGTCCTTTGGCCAGACATATACAGGAGGGCAGTATCGGTATTAGTCATCAGATCGTAGATATTTTTGCATGGGGCCAAAAGACTGATTCAGAAATGGCCCTTTGTTGTTCTAATATGATTCTGAGATTCTGCCGTTCATGGCAGGCCTAGGGAGAGAAGCTGTAAGTGCTTTTACTGCCCTTTTGTTGCCAATTCATCAAAAGAGTGCTTTGGTAAGGTAGCACTGTAATAAGCTATTGCAACTGCTGAATACCATCATGTTTGTATCTGAGTTTTTACCATTAAATGTAAAATTTTAAATTTTCCCTATTTCTTTTTTCAACTAACACATAAATTTACTCATTGTTAATTCATATTATTATATCATTGTTGAGGTACTTAACTATTCATGTCTTTGTAACAATTGAATCATAGTCAATATTAAGGATAACATTACCCTTGATATTGTAACATAACCCTAATTTTAAACGTCATTTTCTAAGTTGTTATTATTGGTAATGATTAAGGATAAATTCAATTCAAATTAGTTTTGTTTTAATTCATCATTCAAATTAAACAAATTGATATTTAGTTGAAGTTTTAGTTATATAACGATTTATTTATCTATTTGATAATATTATTTATTTCTCCGATAAATATTATTAACTCTTATAATAATACTGTTTATCTTGATAACAAACCTCTAATAATATTGTATATAAGTTCAAATTAAATATATGAAATTGATTTCAACCAAAGTTTACCGAAACTTAAGCTCAGATTGAATTCACCCTTAACATTAATGCCATTATCTCAAGATTTCATTCATCAAATCAAAACTGTTAACCACATGGGCAGCAAAGATGCAAGATTTAAAATCATTTCAAACTCTTAACTTGATAATAAAACTGAAAATACACATGTGGCTGAACTTGCACCGTCAACAAGCTTTCCCTTTCTTCTGCAGGCATTGAGCCCCACCCCAACTCTCAAAACACCAGTGCAGGGTAAGTAGGTCCTTCTGCCTTAATGGTAATGGAGAAAATTTATAACGTGCCCGACAAATTTCTTGCTTCAAATTAATTTTTTCTGTGTGTGTGTGAGCCAGCTGGTACGCTAAGCGACATTAGGGGCAGGGGTGGATTCCAACGAAGTTAGTTCAATTTGATGTGAAACAAATTCGAATTAAGGTTTTCAGTTAAATATTTTAATTTGAGTTCAGTACAAATTTTCATCTAGTGAAATATTCATCCTGTAGGTTATAGTTATTGATTCCACTAGTCTTATTATTTATTTTATTAATAATTTTTTGATAATAATTTTGATTAATTTAAATTTAGATTAAATTTTTTTTTAATTAATCATAATAAATTCGAATTAAATTCAAGTCAACTCATATTTGAGTTTGACTTGACTCAAATCTAACTTTAATTAAGATTGAATCTAAATCAATTCAATTCAATTTGATATTTGATTCGAATCAAATCAAATTCAAATTAGAGCTTTAACTCTATAACTCTATTTGAGTTTGACTCAGTTTCCTCTTTGGTTATATTATTTATTTTATTAATAATATTATTTATTTTATCAGTAATATTTTTTATTTTATATAAATATTTAAAAAAATATTTTTAATTAATTTAAATAAATTTAAATTTAAAATAATTTATGTTCAGTTTAATTCAAACCCGACCTTAGAGGACATTGGAATATCTAAGGTGTCTAATCAATATACCGACATGCGAGTTTTGATGGGTCCACATATTTATGTATCTTCATTAATTTTAGATGCCCCCAAGAAGAAAGAGTGTGAGATTGATAGATACAGATGGAGCGATGCACTGCCATGCATTACTAGTTAGAAAATGCTTCTTCTGTTGTATGCTGTTGTTGATGAGTGATTCAGATTTTTTTACTTGTTAGGCCTTCAAGATTTGATTTGATCAGCATTTTGTTGTTAGAAACTTACAATCTTGCATTGCATGAGTTATTTGAAGTTGTTTCTTTAGTCGAGTTTTTTAATTAATGGCCATGTATTGCCGTGATGCCACACAGACATAACTGTTGGAAAGTGTAGTTGCACAATTACGGTTAGGTTAGGTCTGAATTAAGCCAATTCAATATTTAGTTTGAATGAATCAAATTAGAGTATAGATAGTCTCGATTTGAGTTTGAATCAATTCAACTTAAATCAAATAAATTTTCAGTAGATTCATTTTTTGATAACTTCTCCATTAATCTTAAGACTAGACTCAAATTGGATCAGTTTTGTCATAAAAGCCAACTCAGTTTAAATTAAATTCATTTAGGTTGAACCTGAATCAAACTCAAGTTGATAGGATCAACTTGTTTCTAAACCAAGTTAAACTTGAGTTAGGGGAAGTTTGACTCAGTTTGACTTTTGAGCTGAACGGATGGTTTGATTCGGTTCAACTTAACTCTGGATTTGATTTGAATCTTATCAAACAATTTATCAAAATAATATTATTTTTCTTATTATTGGGTAAAATGATGTCATTTTATCAATTAACTACAAGTTCGAGTTATTTAAACTACAAATTTGAGTTATAAATCCGATCGAAGCTTCAAATTAGGGATTGAGTTGAACTTGAGCCACCCCATTTTTCATTCAAGCTAAACTCAATTTAAGAATGTTGAAACTTAACTCAATTCGTATCCACCCTAAACAAACATCATGGCCAACTTAATTGAGTATAACTTTTTGAATTCGAAGCAAGTTTGAGCTAAAACTTGTTCACACTTGGCTCGGATCCGCCGCACAATTCTTTTACCATGAACTTAGATTCAAATGGACATATGTTTATCTTCACAAACTGAACCTTAGAACATACATTTGTTAACGACGTAAAATAAGACAGAAGTTACTAATTTTTAAGCCTCGTGCTCTCATATGAGCTTCTTTTTTGTTTTTGGGTTGAGCGTAGAGATTCATTCTACTGATAATTGAAGAGACGCACTCTAATGTAAGCCCAAAACTTTAAGGCCTGGCCTCGGGCTTTGTTATCATTATTTTGAGTATTTTATGACATATATTTACTTGGCAAGATTTACATTGCTACAAACAAAGAGGCAAATCTGCAAGTGTGAATAATTAAGCCACAACCTAAAACAGAAATATAGATATATGATTTAATCCTGACTTTTACAGGAAACTAACAACAATCTATCTTCTAAAATTTCTCCCCGTAATTCCAATTAAGCTAATGTTGGAATTAATGACCAATTCGTCTATAATATGATATGCTGATATATATGGAGTCCCCAAGTTTGTAAATTCATTTAAAAATTAGAATTTTAGTTTGATTTTTCTTATGAATAACAATCATAATGTAAAAATATGGATATTATTCTCTTGAATGAGGACCGTCACGATTGTTTGGTGACCCTATTTTGATATGCTTTCTCTTTACAATTTTTTTTGGGTTAATTTCACACTCTCTAGAGTACTGTTTAACCTCAGTTTTCCAGAGTTGCAATGATATTTGACCCTGAAGTGAAACTAGACTTACCATGCAAGTTTGAAAGTAAGCTTGTATATATTTATCGTTCCCTTCTGATTAGTTTTTCATTCCCTTACCCTGCAGTAATCTGGCCTGGCTGTAACTCACAGTAGCTGCTTATTTAAAAGCCATGCACTGTAATTAATATGATAGACGCCTTGGACGGAAACAAGAGAGAGGTATATGTAACTTCCAAAGGTTAATTTGAATAGCAAAAAAGGACATTTCATATATAAAAGAGTGTAAGTTCAAGTTTTCTCTGACGATATATCAATATCAAATTTTTGATTTACCTGATTCAAGACCTAAAGTTTGTCCTATTCGATGTGGTTGGTTTCAATCTAATGTAATGGTTCAGGTGAGATTCCTCGTTACAAAAATAATAATAATAATAATTACAATAATAATAATAAAAATAGCATGTGTCAGTGATATTGAGATTTCAAACAATAGATACTGAACAAACTAATTGAAACAAATAATTGCATTGAATATTGGAAATTTCAAGTTATCCAACACTTGTTAGGAGGGATTCAAATCCAACCAATTCAAGTTTTAAATTCATGTTTAGCTTGAGCAATCTAAAGATGAGTTGAAACTCTAATTTGATAATTCAGTTTGAGTTTGAGAGTTCACTTGTGTCATCGCACTACAACTCTTTTTATTTAGCCACTTTTCTCTTTCTTCTTTAACAACTTTTCTTCTTCTTTTTCCCAGTATCACTATTCACCATTCAAGTCCGCCTAACTTGAACTCAAACTGGTTATTCCGTATTTTAGCAAAACTCATGCTAATCTTGTTCTAGATCACTTTGGCTTTAATCCATCCAAAATTATTAGTCTTTACAATTTACTCTCCTTAAATCTTATAGCCTTTACTCGATTGAAAACTTGAGTAAATGTTATCGTCAATAACCACTGATATCACAACGATGACAATAGTGAAGGTTGATAACGATAAGATCATGGTAGTGGTAAAGGAATGATGCTAGCAGCTAGAGTATCGAAAGAATTACAAAGATTTATTTATAAGTTTTTAAGCTCTTTAGAAATGATTTGACAAAGAGTTCAAGTTAAATTATCATATTTAATACATTTGGGTCATAAAAACCTTAGTTTTTTTTTAATTTTATGGATAGTTATATAGTTTTACCCATACACATTTAATTTTTTTAATAGAATTTGATTTTGAATAGAAAAGTATTCATTGTTTCATCTAGAGGTGAAAAAGTGTTTTTAACACAAACCTTGGCTTGAAAAATGTAATTTACTTTAGGGAGAAGGACTATTTCACCCCCAACTTTTGATGTGTTCTTAAAGTGCTACCCATAGCAGATGAAAATCCACTTTTTCCACTCATGAGCAGTTAATATGGATGATTTCTGTTTGTATAAGGGTGAAATGTCCATTTTACCCTTATTAGATAAAATGACAAAAATACCCTTTAATTTAATCTCCCAATATTGATGTGAGGGTCTTACCATTCACCCCCCTTAGGTTTTAGAAACTAACATTTTCACCTTACCTAAAGTTTTTAAACTTTGAAAACTAACATTTTCACCCCCAAACCTAGGGTTTCCATATTTTTCAAAATACAACTGCCCCTCATAACTTTCAAAACTAGCATTTCACTCCCATTCTTCAACTTCATCTCCCGACGTCATCTCTGGCGTCGTCACCGGCCTCCTCCTTCTCCTAGTGCGACGGTGGTGGTGCAATGAAAAGATCTTCATCTCCTCATCGCACAGTGCGACGAAGAGACGGAGATCTCTTCGTCGCACCACCGTGCGACGAAGAGGTCTCTCTTTGTCGCTCCACCCAGACGACGAAGGACGACGCTTCGCCGTCCTTCGTTGCTCATCGAGTCGTCCAAACACGACGACGAAGCATCATCCTTCGTCTGTTCTTCCAGATTTGGATGACGCTTCGTCATCCAGATCTAGGCGACGAAGGGTCGTCCTTCATCATCCTTTGTAGTCAGAGATGGGAGATCGATCGAATGCGTCGGCCGTCGGTGGTGGCCGGAGAAGAAAGCAAACCCCAGAGGTAAAATGTAAACTTTTCAAACTTTAAAGATGGGTTAGTCATTATTTTTTAAAACCTGGAGGGGGAAAACGGTAAAATTTTAAAGTTTTAAGGTTTTAAATAGTAAATGATGATTTTACCCCTGTCCCTAACTGAAAAATTGGACGGCAGTTTGCTCATAGGTGGAAAAAGTGGATTTTCATCTGCTGTGGGTGGTATTTTGAAAACACATCAAAAGTTGGATGGGAAATAGTCCTTCTCCCTTTACTTTATATATAAAAAAAATAATGTTATTTATATAAACAGTAAGTATTAACGAATATAAATAAATTGACATATCATCTTTATTTTCAAATTATTTAATTGACACATCAATTTATTTATATTCATTAATATTCGATCAGTCATACATAAAACACTACGGTATATAAGACCTCCGGGAAAGCCACATGGTATTATTTGTCATTTAGTATTAAAAAATAAGAAAACATTTGATAAAATTTTATTTTGAATTTAAGTCCTTGTTTATTGATGTGTGAATGGTGAGCTTTTTGCAGGGGACCAAGGCTTGGACTCAGGCAAACAGTTAGCCTTTTTTGTGAATTGATAGTGAGACACCCCATCATATTTAAAGAGAGAGAGTTTGAGTGTTCTATCGAGAGTTTTCTTTTGTTTGAATCTCTTGGACATACTCTTCATGAATGACACTGCTTGCCCAGAGAAATGCAAGAAGAGAAGAACGCAAAGGGGTGATTCAACCCTAATAAAAGTTTATCATTGAAAAAAACAAACATTCAATGTCGAAAAGGCAGAAAAAAAAGGGACACCGGTTGTACTCCATAGTCTTGGAGTGTAAACCGCACACTTCACTCGTCCAGGTTTTGCAGAGTGATTTTAACTTGCAATAATTGAGGGTGAGTACGATCTCACATAATTTAACTCAAATAAGTTAATCTCAAATTAACGTTGTAATTTGATAGTTTGATTTAAACTAATTTATTTATTTATTCAATAACATTAGTTATTTTATTAGTGATATTGTTTACCCTTTATCGACATGTTTATCTTATCATCAATCCTCTATTGACATTGTATATTAACTCAATCAAGCTTAAGTTGGACATTAATTTGAGCTAAAACTGATCCAAATTTAGCTCCACTTGGATCAATTCCCCCTAGCAATAATATTTTACGTATAAATAATAGATATTTATTAATGAGTATAAATAAATTAATATATCATCATATAATTAAATAATTTTAAAATATATATTAAAATAAATAATCAAATTATTTATCATATAAATTTATTACTATTATTACATGTAGTATTACTTCTCTATCATATATCTTATAAGTGAAAAATAAAAAAAAATCAGTTAATTGAACGAGTTTGTTATCATATAAATCCTAACAACAGTTTAGTTAAAAAGATAAGAAATTCAGAGTGAATCATAATTCATTTGATAACAAAATTATCTAGATTAAATATATTGTTTACCAATTTAAACTCGTAGAAGAAGTTAGGCCACTTTTTTTGGTTTAATCCGGAATTATTTTTTTTAGTTGAATAAAAAAAGCTTTAGATTTAATTATCAAATTTATAATACTATATCAAATAAATAAAAAATTTGATTTTAATGGAGCTAACCTAAGTTTCTTTGTTTCCATTCGGATTGATTTTGTTTCTTGATCACACAAAGGATGTAGCGTGTGTGACAAGTGAAAGAGATGAGTCCACAGAAACAGTCAAAATCCAGGTGATGGTGAGTCGAAGTGTAGTCAGGAACTCAGAACTCTCAGCTCAGGTCCTTAAACAAAGAAGATGATGATGAGTGGCCGTGTGGATTTCTGTTACAACAAAGCCAACCACGTTTTTTCTGCCGTCTAATTAACCACTTTTAACTCTTTCTCTCTCTCTTATCGCTTTTTTCTGCCACCTGCTTTTACCATTTATGGCTTTTAGAACATGAGTTTGCAACAGTTCCACAACAGCTACATCTGTCACTAAGAAAATGACAGCCAGCTCCGATATTTATTCCACTACTACTACTTGCCTCAATAACTCATCAATGGAGGTGTTTTCCCACATGGGTTCTCTCCATGCTGCTCCAACTACTACAAATTCTGAGAAAAATAGTCTTAGTAACCTAGAAGATTCTGATGGGTTTGAAGAAAACACTTATAACTTGAGTGAGGATCATCATGTTGTGAAAGAAATGCATAGTGGTGGGCAGTCAAAGAGTAGTTCCAGAGGGCATTGGAGACCTGCAGAGGACACTAAACTCAAGGAGCTTGTTGCATTTTATGGTCCTCAAAACTGGAACCTTATAGCTAAGAAGTTGCAAGGGAGATCTGGTGATTAGATTTCTTGGCTTTTCTCTATAAAAGGTTAAACCTTTTTCACTTGAGATTAATGTTATGTGTTTCTTTTTAAGGTAAAAGTTGCAGATTGAGGTGGTTTAATCAGTTGGATCCGAAGATCGACAAAAGAGCTTTCAGTGAAGATGAGGAAGAGAGACTAATGGCGGCTCATAGAGTTTATGGCAACAAATGGGCTATGATTTCGAGGCTTTTCCCTGGTAGAACTGATAATGCAGTTAAAAATCACTGGCATGTTGTAATGGCGAGGAAGTTTAGAGAACAATCCAGCGCTTATAGGAGGAGAAAACTGAGCCAAGCTGCTGTTCATAATACTGACCAAAACTGTGCTCAAAATATGAGCAATGTCAGCTTCATAAATCCAGCAAAAAGTCTCGACTCATTTGCACCTCCCATTGCTGCTGGTGGTGGAGATTTGTTTCTTGGATCTACAAGCAGCTGCAATAACTTTAACTTTCTCCCTCTTCATGATGATCAAAATCAAAGACCTAATTTTGCAGCTTGTGGAAATCAGAAACCTCCTTTTGGTTTGTCTTTTCCTCTTGTCATTCTTTACCTTTTTGTTACTTAATTTGTTGATTCTCATCTGGGTTTTTGTGCTTCCTTTCATTGGCTTATCTGCCATGTCTGGTTTTCTCAGTGCAACACTTTTTTTTTCCTCTCTTAATATCACTTCATTTTTTTATTTTTTTTTTTGCAGGTTACAATGGAGATTACATGAGTTTAGGCCTGGAACAAGACAGCTCAAGCTTCAATATTTTCAAGCCTTATACCGTAGACAATAATTTTCCAATGCAACAATCAAACTACCAGCACCATTCTGCAGCTTTCTCAGAGACTATGGCATCGGCATCGGCGGCATCTCCAGTCTCAATCACTGAGCCATCATCTTCATCACTGTCACTTGCAGATACCACAGCAACCAGCCATTTTGAGACTAACATTTCACCACCATTTATAGATTTTCTTGGCATTGGAGCCGCTTCATGAAGAGCACAATTTTTCACGAGCAGGGATTTGAACCAAATATTGAGGTGCAAACACTATATCATCACTCATCATGTCAAGTCAGCAAAACAGCTTTTCTTAAGGGATCAGCATATTTAATGTTCTCACAGAATATATTTTCCAAATTTGAATCAATGAACTTGTTTGCTTGCTTACCCACTCTATACATTTAACACCTCATAATAATTCTATCTTCTAAATCCTTTATGTTTCTAGCTATAATTTCCTAACACTACATTAATTCTATTCATTTTCGATGCAGTTATAAGAATGCTCTTTGCAACTATGCTGTCCCTAGGGCTAGGGGTATATTTAATACAATCTGAGTAGGGTTTAGAATAGTCTTAAGCTTGGATCGAAACCATAATGTTTAGCACGAGTTTGAGATTACTAAATTTAATGCGCATTATTATCAGAGGGTTATCAATAGAATGAACAATATTATTAAAAAGATAAACACTAGCAAATGAATAAATGAGTTTATCTCAAATTGAGTCAAGTCATGAATTCAATTTGAGTCAACTCTAATCAAATCCATCCCGACATAGGGCTTGATTCAATTTGAATTATTGAAATCCAGTTTGAATAAGTCAAACAAGTTGTGTTAAAGCCTATGTGGACATTGCAGTTTATATAGACTCAAATTGAATCCAAAATAAAATTATTTTTAAGTCTTAGTTTGTCAATCTTAAATCTATTTCAAACTTTGTTTAGAATTTTTTTTTGAGTCAAAATGCAGATTTTTTCCAATCTAAATATATAACATGATTGGACTCTTAATCTGAGATTTCAGGTGATCTCCCAAGTGGGAAAGAAGGTAAAGAATGTGTGTGTTTATGGAGAAGAGGAAGAAGAGAGAGAGAGAGAGAGAGAGAGAGTGTTACTTGTGTGAGTGACAAAATAAAGGGACTATTCAAAACATACTTCTCAGTTCTCTCATGGACCTGCAGAATTTCAGGCTAAAGATTTTACTTGTGACCAACTACTTTTCTTCACTTCACCATGAGCTCAAATTTTCTGCAACTCACGTGCGCACACAGATTTACTTGGATTTTTCACATCCTCTTTCTTCTGTCACGAGGACTCTGTTTCTATTTCTATCTTGGCCGGCCTCATACTTTTTGTGCTTTTCTGTTTGTTTTGAGGCTAAAAGCTAACTTATTGTTTGGCCCCCCACAGTTTCCCGAAAATTCCCACTCAGGAAGAATCCAGGAAATATGTAGGGGTAGACCTGAGCTCAAACACCAAATGGGCTTGTATGGCTCAAGTTTGAGTCTCAATCCAAGGTTGTAGATATAATTAAGATTAAGTCGAACTCAAACTAAAGTATGTTTGGTTTGGTCTAACTTACAAATTAATTAAACAATTTAAATCAATTCAAACTTGACTCATAGTTTAAATCAAGTCAAATTGTTTGATTGATAAGATAACGTTATTTTAACTATTATAAAACGATGTTATTTTATAACAATTAAAATGGTGTCATTTTTTTCAATAGTTTTCCTATAAACTCAAGTGAAAAATTCAAGCTATAGATATAAGCTGATCTACAAGCTTTAAACTCCACTTCGAGCCAAGTTTGAGCTTCCCTCCATTCCAAGTTGGTGAATTCTAATCATCTTATTATTTATTTAACCAGAACTTGAGTCAATCTATGTTGAGGCTGAACTTGTATTTAAACCTAGAAAAATGTAAATAAAATTGTATTTGGTACGTTGAAAATTTTACATCTTTTCTCAATGAATATTAAAAATCATTTTTCCATTCAATGGCACAACTAAGTAGATATCAAGAATTAAGCAAATACAATTATCTCAGAACAATGACAAATCAAGTGTGAAGACATCCTGGTTCAATCCCAACTAAAAATTTCTTCCTTTCATTCATGGACATTTACACAGATGTTCTCTGGCTGAGTTTCACAAGCTACCTCAAGTTCTTCCTTGGTGAGAAGTCTGGTGGAATGAACAAGTAGTTTGCTTTGGAAGATGTACCGAATGCTTCCGAGTTTACTGGTTGCACTGAGAAATGGGTTCCGATTGCCTGAATAGTTTTCTCGATGAAAAGTGATCTAGACATGTAATCCTTCAGTGGCTGCAGTGCAGTTGGGAAGTAGAGAGTTGATAACTAATCAATGTTTGATCAATATACTATAAACACTTATAACAAATATCAATAATGTTATGTCAATGTTTGATTGAGTGATTTAAAATTATAAATAAAGTAACACATAATAATACACCATAACTAGTATCTAAATTGATACTCATTATAAGTACATATAACATTATCCACACTTAAAACAGTTCATTTTCCATCCAAATTAAAGGATAGTGAAAAGAAAGCAAATACAATTTCCTATTATTGCAATACACCCCATCACACAGTGAGCAAAACTAATGCACTTCACAAAACAAGCATACCAACATATAGATATGCACAGAAAAGTGGAGCAGTATTTTAAGGGTCACATGTCAAAGGTTTTTTCACTTAGTTCTGACCATTTCAAGCCATCAGATCAGCAATAAAGCAGGATTAAAAACTTCTTCAAGGCAGTAACCAACTAATTGAAGCAGTATGTTCGGGGTTTCATGATATTGCAGGCAATTTAGGTGAACTCACAAAAATATTGCAAACAAGAAATTTACCAAATCTGTAGTCGGGAGCCCTGGCAGGTTTTATCAGGTAAGCCATGTTCCCCACTTTATAATCCCACAGAAAAGAGGTGCTGTGTATCCATCATTTTTTGGTATAGACTGAGCATCTCCACAAAACTTGTGATCACCAAAGACGTAATATAAAAGCATATTTGGACAAATTATAAAGAAGGCAGAATCTTTTAACCACAAAGTATTAAAAGAAAATTACTACTATTTAATGCAGAGTAGATTTTGTCTAGAATTTTGCAAAACAATCTGCTCTAAGGCAAAACTAAACGAGGCCTGCAAACCTAGAAAGGAAATGACAATGCATTAAAACTAAGGCCAAAGGACTTATTCCCACCCAAGGTATAGTGAAATCCCCCACTTCCACCCTCTAACTTTCAAAAACCCAAACACCTATCCACAACCAAATTTTGGTTAAAAATTTCAATTAAGGTTATGGATAAAACCATCATTTATCAAAAAAATTAAAGTTTTGTCACATTTTCCTCCCCCATATTTAAAAACTTACATTTTTCCCCCAACCCAAGGTCTGAAAAATGACAACAAACCCTTAGGGTTTATTTCTCATCCTTTAACGCTAATTTCTCCTTCCTCAGCCTTCGGTCTAAGAAACCAGAGGAGAGATGAGGGGGGACGGGAGAACGGTCGACAACCGAGGAAGGAGAAGTAAGCGTCGGAGGAAGAGGAACAAACCCTAGGGGGGTTTTTGTCACTTTTTAAACTTTGGGTTAGGGGAAAATATAAGTTTTTAAAAATGAGAGAGAAAAATGTGATGAAATTTTAATTTTTTACTAAATAACAGTTTTACCCCTAACCTTAACTGAAATTTTTAACGAAAATTTAGTTGTACTTAAGTTCGAGTTTTTAAAAATTGCAGGGTGGGAATAAGTCCTTTGGCCTAAAACTAAAGCACTTTTGTGATTGGACCACAGCAACAATTCTTAATAAAGAGTACCCAGGAATATGGATACGACAACAGAGTATATGATCTGCAGACTAGCATACATGTTTCCAAATCTGCTTCTTGCACTTCCAGATTTTGCAGGGAGAAAGAATAACATTTCACATAGGATAGGATTTATTCATCTTTTCCTTCAAATTTTAAGAACAAATTAAGTAAATACTTAATTGTCCAAATAAGTTTGGGTATCAAAGTGTCATTTTTCAAGCATGAAACACATAAAATTTTAATAACAGATGAAGATTCGTACGTTGAATGAAAATCTTCTATCAGATTACAAGTAAATTAAAAAAAGAAAGAAAGAAAAAAGAATCTTTTACCATTCTCACATGGTTGAAAATCACTAGTCCCTCCAAGACATCACGGAACGGGGACATGGTTGCACACCAGGAACAGCATCCTTGTCGCATATTAAGGTGACAAAAATAGCCCCATTGTCAACAACAGTACCTCCCCCCAGTAAACCTTCTAATCACCAGAACCCAACTTCAAGAAGGAAAGGCTTCCTACTCAAATTAAATCTGTTTCAAAAAGCGTACATTAGCCAAAAAGGAACAGGATTTTTAGTCAATAGATTAGTGCACTGTTAAGGAAAACTAAATGAATCAACGTGCCCAGAGAACCCCATGACAATGGCAGGCATATCTGCTCCATCATTTATGATACACCAGTAGCCAGATGATGTACGAAGCAGCTTTTCCCCCAAATATAGTTTATTTTAAATGGGAGTTCCATTTAATCTCACAAGATTCATCAATGGAAGCCCCAGCTTTCTTGCACATTGTTGTATTGTCATTCAACCCCTCTATAATTTTCCAAGAAAGAATATGAATTATCAATCATTCCTAAAAGAACCAAGATGTTAAAAAATATAAAAGCACATGTAAAGAAAGAGATTGAAATGGAACTTATCGATAACTTATATTAAACAGATGTTGGGTTCACTACAGTTTTTCAGGAAATTGAGTGTTATTGAGTACTTTTACATCACTCAAAACTTAATTTATCTAACGACTCCTTTACCTTCTTAAGTCTGCCTACACTCTTAAGTGGTTATTATACTCAGAATCAAGAACAGAGATTACATTATCTCTCTGAATCCAGCTAGACACATCAATTGGGCCGGATTGAACGGAGGCACGGCACGAAGCACGAAAAAAAAGCACGGCACGAGAAAACCCGGTCTGGTACTGTAGCATGTCGGGCTAGGCCCATGGGTCTACTGGGCCGGGCCTCGGGCTTTGATATTAAGCCCGTGGGTTAGCCCGGCCCCGGCCTGGTACTGTTTTTATATATTTTTTTTAATTTTAATTGGCAGATTTTCTGCCTTGTGCTGCTAGCTTCTGCCTTGTAGCAGAAGCTTTGGCCTTTATTTTTTTTTAATTTTTTAATTAATTTATTTTTTTTATATAAACCTATTTAATTTTTCTTCATTTTCACTTCCATTTACAAATCTCTAATCTCAATTATTTTATTATATTTTCAATCTCATTTTTTCTTATTAATTATCTTTCAAAATATATCTAAATTCGTAAATAATAATTCTTTGTGTTTATAATTTTATTTTAATTTTATCATTACAAAATATTACAAATAGATTAAGTATTAAATGAATTCAATCTATTTGAATATTATTATAATATATATTTATTTATGTTTTATAATTTGAAAAATAATTTGTTTAAAAATTTTAAAAAATATTCAAAACCCGGCCCTGCCCGGCCCATTTAAGGCCCATTTATATATGGGCCGGGCCTTGGGCCTTCATATATTAATGGGCCAACCCAGCCCGAAAACCCATCACTGTTTGGGCTTTAGGCCCGGCCCGTTAGCCCGATGGGCCGAGCCTGAGCCAACCCGGCCCGACCCATCTATACCTCTAAATCCAGCTATCCTATGATTTTATAGGTATACTAACAATATGTCATTAGCACTTTGCACAAGTGTTTAGCCAACTTGAACAGCAATGGTAGAGGTATTCAAGTACAAGAGCATAGGTTTGAAACTCATTGATAATATACCATGATCATAGTAGTTGTAGTCAGTTTAATACGGAGTGACAGTCAAACTCAATCAAAAATGTCTTGTTAACATATAAAAATTTGTCTTTGCTTGCGAGAGTTCGTTTAATCATGAAGTATCATAGCAACATCCAATACTATTGATCCAAACTACTGAAAAGTTTGAATTGAGTTCAATATTTGAGTTTTAGTCAATTAGATTAAATCCAAAATTAAATTATTTTCACTGAAATCAAGCAAAAATTTATTCATTTTGAATTAAATCTTTTTTATTCGAATTAATTCGAAATAGGATTTTATTTAGACACAATCTCAAGTCGAATGATATCCTGATTAAAATATAATTAATTTTACTTTGGAAAAATGTAAGAGATTGACAAAGCAACCCAAATACTATTTTCTCAAAATTCTCGAATGATATGGTAAAAAATTATGGACCAAAAACTTGACCAGGAAAAAGCTGAAAACTCAAAACACGGAATTTTTTAATGCCAAGTTTTGATTGTAATTAATTTCTGAGCAAAAAAAATTACAATTCAACAAAGCTTTTCTCCATAAACTTTACAAATTCTTTGAAATCAATCATTCCATCTCCATTTTCATCAAATTTTCCAATCATTTTTCTGCAATTTTCCAGCTCAAATCCTTCTTTCATTCCCAACAATCGAAAAACTCTCTGCAATTCCCTCTCATCAATGAACCCATCTTTGTTTTGATCATAAACATCAAACGCCTCCTTAACTTCCTCGAAGCTCGGTTCCTTCTCCTCAAACAAGCCGGAAAACTCCCTGGAACCCATTTTTCCTGGCAGCTCCTCCCCTCCAGGGCCGCAAAAAAGTGTCAGGTTTTTCATCACCATCTCAACTTCTTCTCTTAACAGGCTTCCATCATCATCACCTTCACCGTCATCTTGCTTCTCCTGGAAGCAATAACTACGGGAATCGGCAGAATCTCGGCTCTTGAGATCGTTGCAAGTTTCTGCATGGCAAGAATGAAGCTTGAACAAAGAAAACAAGAATCCTGACAATAAATTATGGACCCCGTGGACCAAAGTGAAAAATCTTTCAAATAATGAAACAATAACGCAAGGAACAAAGACAAAGGAAAAGAAAGACTGGTGGGTATTTTTGTCAGCTGAAGATGATGATGATGATTTCTCCATTGGAATAAGATATTATAAATGGTTCAATTCCATCAACAGATTGCTAGAGCTAGAGGAATATTTCACATTGATTTGATTGTGGAGGAAAGAGAGGGAAAGGCTATAAATATTTATACGGAGTATTGTTTGGTGAGAGGAAATTGCCATGAGTCTACGGAAAAAAAACCTGGAAAGTACAAGAAAGAAACGGCCAGGTTGGAAGTTTCTGTGGTGCTGCGTATTAGGTGGCTCAATGGTTAAAAAAGGTGTTTCAGGCTGGCCTGCCTCTTTCTTGGATTTTCCAAGAGTCTGCCGCTTCTGCCTTTCACGCTATCCTTAAGTTGACCTTTACGAGATGAGGCATGATTTCTTTTAGGTCCTAATATTTTGTTCAAGTATCATTGTGACCCTCTAAAATAAAAAGTAAAAAAAGTCTTAAATCTCTGTTTTAGTAAGAGTGATTATATATTTAATGATTAATTATAAAATTCTCTTAAATTTTTTTAGTATCTTTATAAATTATTTACCATTTGGATTATCAGTTAGATCAGACCACTTTCTCTTGTCAAGTCTATGTTTGGTTTGACTCTGAAAGTATTAGTTAAAACAAAATTAAATGAGATGAATATAAAAATATGATTTATTTTTTAAACAACAAATCAAATATGTTTGTTTCATTTAGTAATCTTGTTTATCCATTATATTATATTCATTCCAGTTTATTCAAACTCATATTGAACAAATCGAGTTCAAGTTAAAAATTGAAAATGAACCAAAATTAAGTTAATTTGAACATTCGAATTTGAGTTTGATTCAAATCTAATATAAAGTTAAAGAAATAATTTACGAGGCAAGTTTAAGCTTTAATTAGTTAATCTCGAATTGATCTTAAACAATATCTTTTGGATTCAAGTTAATCTCAAACAACTCTTACTTAAGTTTGATACGGATAGAATTCAACACTGCAATCCTTATCCAAGGGACCAAAAGTAAATATTTTCTGATTTTATATGGACCAAATTGTTACTTTCTTATTTTAGTGAACCAAATGGATCTACACATCAGGGCCTACATGTAAGAATCCCTACAATTGGAGTTTAAAAAAAAAAAAACTATTGAAATTTCTTGGAAATAAGGTTGAGGGCTGCCGTTTTTCGAATCTGACTTAAAGCCTTCAGCCAAGAGTCAATTGTGGCATATTTGTTATAATTTCTTATGTTTACTTCTGTAAATGCTCGGAAACTTTGGACAAGCAGGGTGGAATTTTTAGTGCTTGGAAATCTTTGCATTCTTTATTTCTTTTCCCACACGTTGTCTCAATTTCGGACGTGAATGAAGGGAAGTTGGTAAAATGCATGTTTTAAAACCTGGACGAAACCATTTGGTTGAATTGGTTCGATCAGGCTCAACACAGTGGCATGCTTATGTCAACCATTATATTGTTTTATAAAATTTTGGCCAGTCCCAACAATTATATTACCAAAAAATAAATTTTGTTTAATTATATATTATTCTAATTTTTATTTAAATTAAACCTGGAAAATGAGTTTGTATTGATGCTTTGATCAAGTCAATATTTAATCCAAATCTGAAGACTTCAGATAAAATGAGTGACACTCCAAAGGAAATTACAGTGAAAAATACTCATTTTTAGTCATTTTCCCCGTAATATTTTGCATTATTAGTGGAAAAGTTTGAAGTAATTGATGTAAACTAAATTCAATTTTAAATTAAAAATGACATAATGATGAATACGTCATTGAGGGAGGGAGGGATAGAGTCATATTGTGGAAGATTTTGGTCAGTGCAAAGTCATGGTGGAAGATGATCAAAGTGTGTGATTCATCACAATGGAGAAATTTCTTGGAAACCTAAAATAATTTTCATTTTTGTAAAGCAAGGATGTGATCATGAAAAACATGGAAAAGGCTTTGTGGATTCTTAGGCCCAATTACTCTAAGCCCGGTCCATGATACTCACTCGTTTAACCAATTTACAAATACAGTTAAACTGGTAATCGAAACAAAAACACCGGTTTGACCAATATTTTAATTGGTAACCAAACTAGATTTTTTGATACCTTGTTTTTCGATCAAATTTTCAGTTAAGATATCAATTTGGTTTAGTTTACGGATTTTTTTTGACCCCAACAGTTTTCAACAGGCATGCAGTGAGAGTCTTGGTCTCCTCCTATTACTTGGGAGCTTACTGATTAAATTCTGTTTTCAATTTATGATGGAATCACCTTTCCCTTGCAAAGTAAAGACTTGAACTAACAAGTACACATGATGAATGTCATAATCAAAAATTTATTGGGAGATCAATTTTAGTGGCTGAAATTTAATAGGGCCTACCTTGAACAAAATTGACTCGATATTTAAATCGTAGGACTAAAATTGTGTGAGAATTCAAGTGTAAGGTAATAGACGTAGATACTATATAAAAAAATATGGTTTTTAGTATGAAATTTATATTATTTTAAACTATTTAATATCAATAATTAACTTTTAGAGTGTGTTTCTTTAAAATTTGTATAATTTAATGTCGGAATCATCATTATATTTTTCAATTGCAATTACGTCAGTGTTGGAGATAAAGTAAGCACTGTAGTGTTCACTTGAGATTAACAAGGAGTTAAAGTACAATCAATCTAAGATTATGGAATATGATGGCATGTTAGGATTCTTACTACAAGGTGTGAGACTTTAATCCTATATCAAAAAGCATAGCATTCTTGTGTGGGTTTATTTGGCCCCAAATATGATGAAAAAAGAAGGAAAGAAAGAAAAAGAGTTTGCCCTTCCATGAAGAGCAAAATGACACCAGGAGAGTAGGGTAAGCCAGTGAGCAGTCCAAGCAAAGAGAGTTAATAGCATCACATGCTTTGGCCTTTGGGTCCCCTAACCAGCTCATGGCTCACAAAAATGCCCACCAAACATTCATCAACAATATCACAAAATATCTAGACCATTTTTGAGAGTCCACATATCACATTATCTATGTATTTATCTACCAGAATTTTATTATATATTTGATTTATACAGTTCTACATTACATAGAAGTTTACAACTTCTGTACGGAAAATTCAAGGCATTATAGTATGTGGTTATGCTATATTCCTCCTGATATGATCGGTTTTGCTTTCATTAAATATTGCTTGGTTAGAGGAAAACATAAAGGAAAACAAAAAGGAAAAACCAAGAAAAGAAAGCCAAAAAAGATGAAAAGTATAACCTTTTATGATCAGCTTTTCACCTTTTGGTGCTAGTTGTTTTGCTGTATGGGGTGCAAAAGAAAGGCACTTGGCCTTTTGTGATGAGAATTCATGTCTATCTACAACGTGTAGGGTCTGATAATTTTTTTTTTTTGGTCTTGTCAACTGGCACTTACCATATCCTCTTCTCTCCACCTTCAGTTGCCCCAATATTCACTGTTTTGGCTTCATTGAACCCGATTTAATTGCTCGCTTGAATTTTTTTTTCCTTTTATATACATGGACAAAGAACAATCTTCAATCCAAGCTTCTGATATGCATATTCTGCAGAAAGATTCAATTTTGTTACAGCTGCTGGGTAACACATCAGGAAACTTGATATGATGGAGTTAAAATTCTTTCAGAAGACTGAAATATCAATAAGAAGTTAATTTTCATTCCCAAATTTATTTGAGTACACCTGGGATTTATGGTACACAAACTCACGCTGATCTAGCTCTCACTAGTTCATATATAAATATGTACATAAACTCACAAACCATCTACTGGGAAACAAAAAGCATCCGGTTGTACTGCCATCAAACAGAAACAAGAGAAAAATCAGTTGCCACTTCAGCTAAGCTCTCATTTTCTATTGGAGATATGACAGGTTGAGAGAATACATAACAGTGTTCCTCTCCGTGCAATTGCTTTGACAGTTGATTTTTTATAAGAGGATAGTGAATGTGTATGACCTCAGTTGTGTGTAAATTTGAGTGGATTTGTAGGGATCAGTTAAACACCACCAAGATGCTTGCACCACTTCAAACAATTACAAGTTGATCACCTACCTAATTATGAGAGCTCTTGGAAATTTAGTGACCTAGATAATGCAGCTGGATTGGCTTTTAAGACCAGAGAGGTTTCTGCTACATGATTCTTTCCTTTGCCCTTTGGTTGGAATGCCTTAAAGAGTCCTCCCCCACCAATGGAATCAGTCTTATCATTCTTAATCCCCAGCGTTCTCCAAATAGAGCTCTTTGCAGCTTCTCCCGGATCATCAATCCTCAATGTTTTTGGAATCCAAAGACATTTCTCAGCATTATTTTCTTTATGTGGTTCCTCTTCTCCAGAGTTGCTTTGTTTTACCATGTTCTCATCCCTTGAATGCTTCCCCAAAGTTGGAGAGTTAGGACCTGAACTGGGAGTTTTGGGAGAAGATGGTTGAGGAATCCAACAAGGACCAGGTATGGTACCCCAGTAAGCTGCTGCAGGGTAGAATGGCATTGGAAAACCTGGAGGACAGAATGCAGGCGGGGGAGCTGGAGAGGTCCACTGAGCTGAAGTCCATGGGTAAGGCCATGGAGGCACAGGATAACATAGCACTTGAGGTGGGAAGCCTTGACCATTCAGCATAGCCGCCTCTTGTGGTGCAATTTTGCTTGCCTCATCCTTTGAATTTGAAACTGTCATTGAAGATCCATTCGAATGAGCATCTCCATTCTCTCCACTTCCATAAGTAAGTTGAATTTGTGACTCCTCCGGTTTATGAAAGCCATTTTGAGAGCAATTTCTCATTGTTTTATCAGCAATGTTTAAAACAGAAGCCATTGATTCACAAAGAGGTGTGTCTGAGCCAAAGGTGAGTACAGTACCATTAGTTTTTAATGCAGGATGGTGGACTCCATTAGGAACATCAGTTCGACCATTTTGCAGTGCTTCAGACACAGTTATGTGACGGTAGTGTGTAGCTGAGTTCTTGCTCTTTCTACGTCCAGCACCTACAGGTACATTTCTCATTGTCCCACCTGCTGTCCAGTATCTCTGGCAGTTCTTGCAGAAGTGTCGTGGTTGATTAACATTGTAATTGTTGTAGTAGCAGAACTTAGTGTCCATACTATTACAACGTGGGCATGGAACAATCTTGTCAGGTTTCTTCAAAGTCTTCTCTTGTGAAGTACTAGGCTCACTATGGTCTTCTTCTATCTTTGAAGTTTCTGAAGTAGTGTTCTCCTTCTCATCAGATGGTGTTTTATGGTTCTCAATCATCTCCGCAGTTGCATCTGGATTTGAAGACTCTTCAGAATACACTGGCGGGGATCCATCCTCCTGTTTAGTCTCAGTAGGCTTTTCCCCCGGTAGATCCTGAAATTATTAGAACTTCCATGGTCACAATAACCATCAAAATCAAAACAACAAATATCAGAAATTTTTGGACTGACTCCATTGGGCTTACAACTTTCATGTGGCAGAGAGTGGATTAGTTCAACCCAAACCTCTAACGCGTACAAAAAAACTGACATACAATATTGAAACCAGGAAACCGTGTTGTCATTCTAATTCATCCCAAGAAAAGGCTTACATCAACTCTTTGGAGTTAACAAGCAGTCCCCATGACAAATTTCAAAATGATGTCAGAGCACTAACAGCTTAGCTAAAAGCATATAATAGAAATCGGATAGGACGCGAAGAGGATGAAATAGCAATAAATCAGATGGAAATTTCAGTGAGGATCTATAAAATACTGATCATCTTATCAATAACTAACACTCAAACCAAATATAAAGTAGCTATAACACCAAATTCTCATCAGCTACCACTCAATAGAACTTATGGACTAAGAAAATTCCATGTCTTGCATTTAATCATTGAGCCAAAAATAAAGAAAGCAATCAGTCAGAAATTACCAAACTTTCTGATGAAAAATTAAATTATTTGCCCTACAAACCAGAAAAGTAAAAGCAGAAAAAATATCAAATGGCCAAAATCAACCATGATAGAGCAGAAAATTAGCAAGTTCCTAACTTGAATTATAACCTAAACGAACCAAAAAACACCCAAACCAAAACAAGTAAATCTCTAATTTCAGTCCAACTCAAAAAACCAAACCAAAAGAAGACCGGCCCACTTCCTATTTTCACCTCACCAACAAAGGGTCACTTTCAAAACCGAAAATTTCACAGTTCAAATCTCGTACCTTTTCACACACTCTTTCTTCTTCTTCCATATAATCTCTGTTCTTATCCTCCTCCAGCGAAGAACCCACCGAACAGGACGGATCCCGTTCGATACTCTCGTCAAAAGAACCACCGGCAGGAGCAGCCGAGGACACCTCAGGCAGAGGAATCGTCCTCCCAAAGAGCTTGATCCCCTGGTCTTTCGGCTCCACCATTCTCTTTCTCCCCAGAAGATAAACTAAAACCCCAAAAAAAAGGAAAAACAAAAACCAAAAACGAAAACAGATAAAACGGTGAGTTTTGGATAGTGTTGGAAGAAGAGAAAGTGATTTTATTGCTTTGTTTGTTGGTTGTTGCTGTAAGAAAGCAGAAGAGAGACGAAGAGATCTGAGACACGGTATGTTGTATTGCGTTGCATTGTGGTGTGTTGTGTTTTTATGATTTGTTTTTGTGTTGGGGTGTTGTTGGTCACGTGACTGACACGTCATCGCTTTTCAAGCGTTCTCAGCCACAAGTTTCCTTTGTGGCCTTAAAAGATATCTTTCTCTTCTTTCCTCTTTTTGATTCTCTTCCCTTTCTTTTCTTCGTTTCCACGTCATATTTTTTTTTAATTTTACTTTTCTTTTCCAATTTTCAATTCAACTCCTCGCCTGGAATAATCACTCAATTCATCGCCAGCCTTTTTTTTGCTCTTGTCCCTCCACAATTTTTTAATTTAAAAAATCTTTTAGTGTTGGTAAATCGTTAGCAGGAATATCTACACTTTGCCTTATATTACACCACAACAAATCAGATAACTTTGTTTTGAGGATTTAATTAAATATTAAAATAATATATTATTATATAATTTAATTAAATATTTAAAATTAAATATATATAATATTGTTTATTATACAAAGCATACACTTCAATCATGTGTAGATTACAAAAAAAAATAATAATAAGACTTATATTTAAAGGTGGATTCAACCTTAATTCGAATTATAGTTTAGATCTAATAAGTCGAGTTCAAGTTCAAGGATTAAATCTGTTTTCATAAACTAATTAATTCAAATCGATACGAATATTTAAGTTCAAGTCAACTTAATTTGAATACAAAGTTAAATTATTTTCAAATCGAATTCAATTTTTAACTTATCGATCTTGAATTAATCGTAAACAAACTCTTTTAAATTTAATATTTTATTGAATAATATTATGTGTATTTATTTCGAATATATAATAAGTACACACTTATTATGTCATTACATAATTAAATATTACTTTATTTTTAATTCATAATCGTTCAATCACATAATAATATATAAGTGTATACTTATTTGTATATTCAAATAAGGTACATATAATTTTATTGTATTTTGTTATCAATAAGCCATTAGAATTTAGTTTATTATCAATTAATAAACATTAAAATTTATTTTATTTTCATTTTTTTTTTATGAAGATTGTTTTTATTTTTGTTTCTGTTAATGTCGGAAAATTCTCTTCTTGTATAATGCAAGGTAGGGTGGAGACTTGACATTTAAGATCATGTTGTCATCTCTAATAATTATTTTTCAATTTTTATTATAACACTTCAAACTTAATTTTATCTATTTGTGACTTTATTTTTGTTCCTTTTTTTTTTTGGAAAATCAGAATTGGCCCATTGCTTGACTCTTCTTCTCTTGTCAATTTTTTATATCTCTATCTATGGATGTTGTTAAAATGACTCTTTTCCAAAAGTCCAATTTGCAATTTGTATGTCAATTTTAGTCCATAAATACATGTTTCTTTTTAAATTGATTTGGTATAAGGGATAAGGGCAATACAATAGGTGTGTTCGTTCGATGATAGCGTCGTTTTAACAATTACAATTAGATTTTGTCGTCATTAAAAGGATCAAATAATTATTGGTTATATAGTTAAATTATTGGTGATTTAGTTTAAATTATTTATCATCCATAATGTGTATTAGAAACATATCTTATAAATTATACAAGTAAATAATCCACCTATCACTATGATTATATTTGCTTCGAGGTGAGCACGAACAAAATCCAATTTAGGATATATTCAAATATGAAAAAACTAGTTTGAAATCAATTAATCGGGATTTGAATTCAATTTAAAAATAATTTAACTTTATATTTTAACCGATTTAACTCAAAATATAATGTTTTTAATCGATTTAAACATTATTTTATTTATGAAAATAATTTAATCATTGATTTAAACTCGACTTAGTGTTTAAATAGCTCGAATCAAATGTAACTCTATTTATCATATATATAGATCTCTATTATATTATATTTAAAAAAATCAATTTAAATACTAAAATTAAAAAAATTGTATCATAAAGAAAAAAAATCACATGCATGGAGATGGAGCTACATTATATCTAATTTTTCATTTCAATCATTTTCTTTTTTGTCATCATTTTGAAAAAAATAAACATTTTTTACGAATTAATATAGAAAAAAAAATTGTCACCCATTTTGCCGATGCTTTGCCGAGTTTTTTTAGGGTTCACATTTCCACGGCGGAGATACCGATTTCATTACGATAAAGTAAAATTGAGCCAACTTGATGTCCACATCAGCATCTAATGTCAAGGGTAACACGTGAGGTGGAGCCCACGCAGCTTCCACGTCATAGAAAATTCTAGGTTGGCCCCACCACCAAAAAGTAAAGTGAAAAAGAGCCAACAACCCTAATCTTAAACCGAAAACCAATGGCGTTGTCCCGCGTGTCCCTTTAAGTACACGTGTTAAGCATCTCCCCGCTAAACCCGAGAATCTGCTTCTAGTGGCTGAGTTTTTTCCTCTGTAGATGGATATTCGCTCTGGTGTCAACACGTGGCCCAACAAAAAGTTGGTATGTACGCTTGTAGAATTCTCATTGGCTGCATTAAATGAAATGATTAGAGATTAACACGTAATCAAATAAAAATCTATATTTTAATCAAGGGTGATGAAACACTGACACGTGTAAAAAGCCACTTTTTTCTTTTTCAATATTTAAATATTTTCCTTTTTGGACTTTTGCACACTCGAAAAGGTTGTGACTTGTCACTTGTGATGGAACATTATTATTATTTTAATTATTAATTATTATTATTAATGGTTGACAAACTTTTAATTATCTTTAATCGACGTTACAATTGGGCCTTAGGTCCAATAAATATATCCTAACATGAAAGAACTTGTGGGCCTATAAAGCCCATAGAAAAGATCCACCACCAAATCATTTTCAAATCAAATGATTACATCATCAACATAACCAAAAGCCCATGAATCAGCCCATACAAAATTCTACATGCAGTGCAACTCAAGCGTCTTCTTCATTTCTTGGCGTGTATTATTTGACTCTCTCTTATAAGTTATATGTTTAAAGGTGCTTTCGTTGTCGTTACTGTTTATTCATCTTCTCTGAAGCTGGCGCCTAATATTAGCCTAAAAAGTTTTTATTTTGATTTAGTTTGAATTTTCTTGATCCGTTTGTGGCCCAGATTGATACCGTTTGTGATAATCCGATTTGAATTGATTTTTATATGTTTTCGGGATTTAATCAACTGGGTTGTTCTTTATTCTGGGGGATTGTATTGGGTTTTGATTAAAACAGGATCTTGACTTGCGATGGTCTATATGCAGAACTCAATCTCGGTCTGCAACTCCATTGACC
Source organism: Mangifera indica (assembly GCF_011075055.1). NCBI lineage: Eukaryota > Viridiplantae > Streptophyta > Magnoliopsida > Sapindales > Anacardiaceae > Mangifera > Mangifera indica. The sequence goes on along the minus strand of NC_058145.1, from coordinate 17,446,608 downwards.
AAATCTTAAAGATGGCGAATTGTGTGAATTCAAGTGATTTTAATCCAAAATCAGGGCAAAAAAAGATACCCAGTTCGCCAAATTGTTCAAAAATTCCTTGTGAAGGATCAAGGTTTAGATCAGCTGTCATTGATTTGGTAATTTTGCTAGCTGTTATGACTGCCTGTGGCTTCTTGTTGTTTCCTTATGTTAAGGTCGTAATATTTACATCAATCGAAATATTTGTCCCCGTGTTTTATCTTGTTAAAGAGGAGGTGATTAGGAACCCAATCATTTATGCATCAATAGGGCTTAGCTTTTGTTGTATTGCTATGGTTGTTTGGATTATAATTTTGTGTACAACAAGGAAATGCGGGAACCCCAATTGTAAGGGCTTGAGGAATGCTGCTGAATTTGATATTCAGTTGGAGACCGAGGAGTTGGTTAAGGAAAGTGGTGGTGGCAGTGGTGTTAAAAAATGGTTGTTTGAATTGCATCGCGATCATCATAGAGAATTAGAGGCCGAGCTTAAGAAGATGGCGCCACCGAATGGTAGAGCTGTGCTTATTTTTCGTGCTAGGTGTGGATGTCCTGTTGGGAGATTTGAGGTTCCGGGATCGAAGAAGCACAAAAAGATCAAGAAGTAGGAATTATATAAGGAATTGGAATTGGATAGGGAGGGTAATCCAATGCTACAGGAGTAGTAATAAGGATGAGAGGTGTAGCTTTTGCTTCTCTGTTGTTAAATAAGCTCTCATGCAATAAGTTCTAAGGGATTATGTACACTTGGTTAGTATAAATATCTTTACCTGGCATTTATTTTATCTGGTATTTTATGATAATGTACTTCTTTTTAGTTTCTGATTTGAATTGGATACTGAATTTCTGGTTTTATTGTTTGTAGTTTTGGTCCATCATATTCATTTATAGGATATGGTTAAACTTTTTTGCATAATTTATTCTTGATCTTCTTGATTGGTGTTAAGTACATGTAAAAATAGGTTAAATACATAGACAATAATCCGGAGTAGGAGAAAAGTGAGAAGTTTTGTCTATTCTTTTTCAGTGGAATTTATGTGATGAAAAAATTGGCGCTTATATATATAATTATCTTTTTGCATGGTATAATAGTTATATATATAATTATCTTTTTGATGAAAAAATTTGGCACTCTTTAGTGTCATCGTATGACATGAAAAGTTTGGAGCTCTTGTTTACTGCTTGAAATTAGTGTTGTTTCTTGACTTTATGCTGTTAATGAAAGAGAATAAAGTTAGTCCTATTAATTGAATGATGGAGAACAATATGTAATCAAGTGTTAAACAAAACTGAACTGCTGATATGATGAGTGTTTACAATGTATATGCTTTAATGTGATGCTGTAGAATTAATTTTTCCTGCTAAATGATTGTTACTACATCATTCTTCGTTGTTAGAATGCAAAACTGATTTATTTGAGTGATTCCCATAACCTGTTGCAATAATCTTCTCTCTGTAAACGTTGAGGTTTTCGCATCATCTACAGCCCTCTTTCCTCACACTAGCATTTTAAAGTACATTCATATACGAAGATATTATAAACTAAATCTGGTAATGAGGGCAGATTTGTTGTTTGTTACTGGCTTTTGGAAAACAACTCTGACGTTCATCACTTTACTTATTAAATGTTGCTACACATGCTAGATCTAACTCACATGCTTTCTATTCAGCTTTCTGCATCTACATCCTTCATGTTCAGGTTAGTACATATACCCTTCTGATCCTCTTCTTAATCCACTGTGAGCCATAATTTTAGGATGAATAAAAAAAACTGTAGCATATCGGCAAAAAAAAATTGTATGCCTAATCTTACTTTGACTGTCTCATATTTCAATCAAAACTAGAGCAGATTTACGATCTAGGATTATGCTTGAAACCGTGCTGGATTTAATATTTGCACTGTTTTTTTGGATTTGGATGGTGGTTAGTGATTAGCTTATAAATTTTTCTGATTTAATGGGATGCTGTTTGTAATTAGAGTATATTCCTGTTGTATGCATAGATTCACATTTTCATGAGACATACATATGAAAGATATTCTCTTTACCTTAGTATTTATATATGAATGTGTATAATGTATATTCTCAATTCATGGCCTCTCTTAGTGGTGGCCGCAAAATTTGCAAAGACAATGGACCATCTTCATCATCATGCTTCCTTTTTAAGTAAAAACAGAAAGAGACTGATTTGGGGTTATTGAATCAGCCATAATTATGCCACTTAGGCCCTCCGTTTATTTCTCAGTGGTGGCAGGTTGGCCATGCCGTGCCAACTTTTCTCAACACACTAAGGCCACGGCACAACCCATAGGCCCTTAGTCTGTGCCTCCTTAGGTTTTTTTATGGGTCTATCTATCAAAAATTGAATTTCTATGTATTTTAATTTATTTTAAAAATTTTCTGAGATATGTCAGGGCGGCCTGCAGGCCTTCCCCCCAAGCCCTAGCACAATCAGACTTTAAAAGTGGGCTTTGGCATGACCCTTACAAAGTCTATATATAGGGATAACAATATCTACGGCACCAAATATCCCTTTTTTTTTTTCTTTTTTTTTTGTATTAAAGTGGGTAAATTTTCAAATTTTCTTATTGAAATAACCAAATTTATATTTTATTTAAGGAACTAAAATTTGTACTATTTTCTTTTAAAAGTATCAAATTAATCATTGTATCTTCAAAACAAAACTATCGTTATTATATTTGTTGGGTATCTTCGATTGGTAAATAGTGAAAGTTTGTTCTATTCTATATGAAAATATAAAAATTTGATTTATCTAATAAGAAAATCTAAGAGTTTTTTCTCTTCAATTTAAAAAAAAAAAATGTCTAATCTCTTTAATAAAAAAAAGTAATAGTTTGATATATTCAAGTATTGTTATTTCTCCTGTTTAACCTCAAATTTGAAGGAGCTAAAATAACGCTATAATACATTATGAAATTGTAACGAGTAAAAACTATGTACATTATTAATAATATATATTAATGATAATGTCTTATTCTATAATTAAATATTATTTTATTTTTAATTTAAACTCATCTAATATATTTATACATAATTGTTATTAACAAATTAATACTTATGGTCAGTAGTGTACATAATTTTTTTCATTGCTATTAATTTGAATTTATGAAGTTGAAAAGTGCCATTGTAGGGAAGTACTTTTCTAGTAAATGGTTTACTTCATAATCTCAACAAGAAGAACCACAAGATTTGATTAGTGTTGGACTAATTATAATGCAAAGTCGTATATCTTTGGTTAATAAGATCCAAAAAGCTTATCGATCTCAAAGGGTGCAGATTCATAGTAAGCATATAAAAATTATTGTATATCAAATAACATCAAAAGTGTCGGTATGCAAAATTGTAATGCAAATTAAAGTTTTTAAAATTTTGAGTTTTTTTAAAAAAAAAGTAAATGTATTGACAAATATAAATTTTCAAAAAGTAAATGTATTATTTAAATTATTTTATTTTTTAAGTTAAAAATCTTTATTTAAGTCAGATCATCTTTTTGAATATGTATTAATTATACTAAGTAGATGAAAATTTTGAATTTAGTGATTAATTCTATAATCACTAGCTAAATAAAAAATTTGTTCTCTTACTTGTTGTCTAGGCAATTGTATTTTTTTATTTTTAATTCAAAGTCACAAACATATCAACCTCCTAGTATCCATTAATACATAAGTATTACTTAACCACAAATAGTTTACAATTGTTTTCTTATAATAGTCATTAATATTTTATAATATACAATATGTATTATATAATGTTATATGATATTGATAAAAAAATGATATGTATAATAAGATGTATCGATTTAATATAATACAATAGATATATCATATAATACAATACATATTTTATATAATACATGTTATTAATACAGATCGATATATTATTTTAAAGAAAAATAATGATATAATATGAATGTATACGAGGAATTTAAAATATTAATGATGTTTGTGATATTTTTTAAAATAAAAATATATTAATTAAATTTTTTTTATTATTTTATTTTTGAAAAAAAATCATACAAAATGATATTACGGTAAGTAGATTGAAAGTCCAAATTTAAAAGATAAAAAATACCAAAAAAATCCAGTCCAATTAAACCGGTTTCGCCCCAAGTAAAGTACCACGGAAGTGCTGTGTCCCTTGATCTCTCTATTTCATTTCAACTCTTTGTGAGTACAAATTACAAAAATCTCAAGTTCGATTAATTGTTTATGATAAAGTTGGTTAACAGAAAGAGTTGAAGTGACCCTTTCTTGGTGGAGCTCTTTTTTAGAATCCATGGATTCAATTTCGGTCGGTAGCGGGTTCAATATCTTGGAGATTTACCGACGATATTGTGGTAAATTAATGAATTTTCACTCTTTTTAGTTTGGTTCATTGGATTTGGTACTTTTTAGTACGTCTGTTTTCTGAATGTCATTTGGGTGCTTAATTTTTAGTTTTTATTTTGGTTAATTATAGTAAGGTTTTCATTTTTTTTTAATTCTTGTTTATGATTTGTGTTATTTGGCTTTAATTATGATTTCGTGTGTCTTTGTGCATGTTTTAATGGTCAAGATTTGATATTGGTCCATTCTTTTGATGGGTTTGTGGTTTTCTCAATTGGGTTGTTTAGTAATTGCACGAATTTAGTATTGATGAGGAAATTATTGAAATTTAATAGGATGGTAGTAAATTTATTTGTATTTTGGGGTTGATATATAGGCATATGAGTGATGTGGCTTAGGGTTTGGATTCTTGCTGTTCTTTGTTCTAGCAATGGAATGCATGAGACTTATTCTAAATTATCTTGTGTTGCTTTGCAAAAACCAGCAAAATTGATGGTTCACGGTTGCTTTGGAAGAAGAATATTGCAGGATTGTTTTATATGATTGAATTTGACTTACAGATTGAAGAAGAAATAACAAGTGTTTTGTAGTTATGCACATGCTTAAGAAAAGAATGCTTTCATTTAGCTGATTGTTAAAATTTCGTGCAGACATTAAATCCCAAACTGTGAATGTTTATGGAGACAAAGGTTATAGACAAGATGAAGAGTTTCTAAAAGCTAATTTTTCGAGGGAGGCATTGTCTGAACTTTTGAACTTGGTTGAGTCAGCTGTACATACGGGGTATACATATAATATGCTAATGCAATTTGACCGTTTTTGCTTGAGAATATGACCATTATGGATGGTATGAAGCATGGGAATGAAAAAGTGAATTGGATACTTTTTTCCTCTATTTTGAAAAAATAGCTTGAATGTTAAAATTCAGAATTAGTGACTTGGATCTTTGCACTTTCTGTAGTTAGTAGTTTGGCTTTGATAGTTACTTTCTGGCCCCACACGTTTCTTCCCTATTAAATCTGTTTGAAGAATTCCTGGTTGAATTACTGTAAGGCTCTAATGAGGTTTGGTTTGTCAAGATGCCTCAACAGATGCTCAGCCATCCTGCAACTTCTGGAATTAATTACCTTGATTTTCTACAGTCCAGTTGCTACATGGTCAAGTTATGCAGTAGTCCTGACCTGCTTCTGTTCCATATTTCTCTGCTTGTCCATTTAGACATGTTATATACACATTGGATTGATATCCTTTATTGATTGTTGTATCCAAATTCCAAATATATGCTAACTTTTTATCAAGTTTTGCATCATTAAACTTTTTGTAATCTTTTATGGTGTTTCGATGACAGGATTTCGGTTTTTGAAGAGCTTTACAAGCTCATGTCACAGTTGAACTTGATGGTAACTTTCCATCTCTTGGACCCTTAAACTGAATCTACAATTACCCTTTGCTTAGTCATAATATAAATAAAATAGTATTACTCATTTGTGAAAATATTCTTAAATTATTTTCATGGTGTATATTGCATGTATCCTCAATTATATTGGCATATTCTGGTTCTAACTTTTGCATTCTTCTTTTGCAGGCAGATTTTTCTGAATTCACACGTTTTTATGATTTTGTTTTCTTCATGTGCCGTGAGAACGGTCAAAAGAATATCAGTAAGTTTTGTCTTATATTTTGTGATAACATAATGGTTTCTAGCAGTTTCCCCATAGAATATGAATTTATGATATATGGGCTACTGTTAAAAAATTATAATGAATTTTGTTGTGGGTTCTTGTTGATCATTTATTTACAGCTGTAAGTAGAGCAGTTACCGCCTGGAGGTTAGTTTTAGCTGGCAGGTTTCGCTTGCTTAATCAATGGTGTGACTTTGTTGAGGTATGTCACTTAATTTAACCTAAATAAGTCTTGATATTTGTCATGAATTTTTTTTATGGTTGAGATTATTGTAGATTCATTGGCTTAGTTAAAAATGCGGAAGGCGACTAGAATTAGAGTTGTTGGTTTATGTAATTCAGAACGAGATTATTGTAGATTCATCGGTTTAGTTAAAAATGCAGAAGGCAACTAGAATTAGAGTTGTTGGTTTATGTAATTCAGTTATGAATTTCATGCCAAAAAGTGACTGGATTGTCTTCTTGAGTTAGGCTCAAATCCTTTGCTTCCCAACTGGAATAATTCTTCAATTGCCTTATTTGATCGTTCCATTAAACATATTATTATATGAATCAGTTATACTTATTTGTAAAACTTGTAGTTCTTGGGGTTTCCTTTATCTATTGTTCTATAGGTATTGTTGGGTTGAGTGCTTAAAATGTTCTTGTATATGTTTTTTTGATAGAAAATATGCTTCTGTGTTGCATGTCATTTTGTGTGTTTCTCCGAGTCCATACCCTAGACAATAGTTTTCTCACTTGTTGGGCATAAGTTAGATGTTAGCGCACCACTACCTCAACTTTAATGATTTAACTTCAGAATATTTATGCATTGCTTAAAGCATCAAACCTGCTGCACTACTTGTAGAAAAATCAGCGACACAACATTTCTGAGGATACGTGGCAGCAAGTTTTAGCATTCAGTCATTGTGTACATGAAAATCTGGAAGGTTATGATCCTGAAGGTATTAATTTCTCCACATTTATATCAGTGAATTGAGCCATGTTATGTAGGTCTTGGTGGGTGAATTTACCTTCTCAAATATGAATTCATGTTTTATTTGTATATCATAACCCATACCATGAGTTTCAGGAAAACCTGGCATGTTAAATGTATAATATGATTAGCTTCTTGTATTCTTAGTTGATGTCAGAGGTGGCTTGGAAAATGTTGAATGTCACATCAATACTAATGTCAGTCTTCATACACTTTTGCTTTAATGTAATCTAATGTGTTTCTGAGTGAAATACATGTGACCTGGAGCTCCGCTGCTTATCATTCTCTGAGGTTATGCTTATATTTTGCCAATTACTTGTACTTTTATGCAGGTGCTTGGCCTGTTCTAATAGATGACTTTGTGGAGCATATGTACAGGTTAGATTTTGTGGAGTTCTCAGGACATTCCTTTTCTGTCGCTGTTGTTTATTTTATTTTAGTCTTTAATTAAGAAACTCTATTCTTATTTCTTCCATTGTATTTCAAATATCTCTTAATCATAATACAATGCAAGTGGAAATGAGAGTCATCATTTTATGCAAATGCAGTTTCTAAAGTTAATTCAAATGTAGGAACGTATTTAGATGTAAATTCAATCTTGAAAGATTCCTAGATATCTCTCCTTACATGGTTGAGCTAGTTTGAAGTTGCTGTAATTTCATGAAGTTGTAGAAAATGTATCATCCTGGCCGTGGATGACTTTGTGAGGAAATTTTAGTATTAAACTCTGTTGGCTATCACCATCATTGCCTTTGTAACACTTACCGGTGTGATCAGATTACATGTGAAGCATCTTTATCTTGCAGAGTATCGGGATCTAATGAAAGTCCAAACTTGTTCTGTAGCTGTGGTGTTTCGGAGTCCCAGTCATATGCATATGAGGACCCTCTTCCTGGTATGTAAATTATTTAAGAAAATTCAGCTGAGTCTTATTATTCAGAATTTCAACCTTCTACAAATCAGAGTAGAGAAAGTGCTGTTATCTTTCCACAGGCTTGAAGAATTGTCCTGGTTTGAAGAGGAAGTCTTCTGGCCTTCAAAAAGATGAAATGGACTCATCAGAGGATCACTTCCCTGACTTGACAGACCTAAATCACATGTTAACTCCCAAGAGAAGCAGGTTGGTTGCTCAGAGACCTCTGGACGAGGAAGGTAATCCTCCAGAAAGTGCTGGCGATGACAGCATGGAAATAATTAAACATAGTAGTCCATTTGGTTCCTCCAAGTCTCCTTGTGCCGTTGAAGGCTGCCTATCCAAGGGCTTCGCAGGGCTGTTTTCAACTTTCCTTTCTGCAATTTGATTGGGAAAGGAAGGAGACTGTCAAACGCTTAGAGCTCCACGCAAAGTATTTCAGTAAATCTTCCCTTCATATTCGTGTTGTGTTTGCATATACCCACATTTTTTCACTTGTTCCCTGGGATGGTTTCACATCCTTTTTGTTTTTTTCTTTTGACATTTGTGGGTGTCTGTTATTGATGTCCATGATCTATGGTGATTGGTAAAATCAATAAAAGAATTACTAGCTGTGGTTGTTTCTTAAATATTTCATCTCAATTACTTCACCTGAAAGATTGCAATCCAGAATGTGACCATAATTAAGCGGCTTGCAGGATCCACAGTTGGATATATTGGCTCAACAATTTCAATTTGCAAAAAGCTATGGAAATAGAATAGAAAATGGTATAATTTTCTCGTTTAATAATAACTTTCCTAAAAATCAGAAGGATTAATTTCAAAAATAGGGAAAACAAAAATAAATTAGGAAAAACCATAAATATTTTTCCTATAATTTAACATTGGTAAGCCAATGTTTCTCACTGAACTCCTTATTGATTTCAATGGCTTCTGCAAAGCCGAAAAACTACAACAACCGGAAATTAAAGTTGAAGAACAAAGCTCAGCAGCTGCAGACACTGAACGATGTTATGGTTTGCATGGTGTGTTTTGGGGACGACAGCGAGGTCACCACCTGGCCAGGAGACAAATCCCAGGTTCATCAAGACATCATCAACCACAAATTAGCGTTCGTATTCTCTGGAACAGCATGCATGTTCATATTAGATAGTTAATGATCTTGGTCGACCTGATTCATCTTGAATTTTACATCTGCTTTTAATCAGTACTGTAACCCAAATCAGTGTCCTCCTCCACCTTATATATCTTGTTGTCTCAGTTTGGATCAAATCCACCCTAGCTTTTGCTCTTGTTGTAAATGTTGAGCGTAGACAATAACTTTTGACAACATTGTGCTTTAAAAGAAGGAGAATGAACAAAGCTTCATTCCAGTCCAGCCATCCAGTCTGTCACTAGTCAATAGCATTTTACACTGCATGCAATTTTTACCACAACCTGAAATGAAAAAAATTGTTGCATGTTATGAAGCTCATTACACTGCAAGTTTCAAAAGGTAAAAGGGCTCAGGGCTTGTATTGAAATAACTAGGCCTCCTTAACTAGCCTCGAAAAGCTTAAAAAGAATGAAAAAGCTGCTGGCTTCAAGTTGGGGGCTCAAAATTTTATCAGACTACTCCAACGCCTCACCATTGGTATTTGGCGGCGAGAAGGACCTCCTCATACTTCCCGGTAACATTGTCCCAACTGAGATCCTGCGTCATCTCTATTCTCTGGAGTCCTTCCCAACTCTCTTTGTAGTCTCGATAAGTCCAAAAACAGTTTCCTAGTGCGTGTACAACTTTCTTGCATCAGCACTATCGAATGTCCAACCGTGGCCTGACTCATTGAATGGATCGAAAGGCAGCCCAGTGTCTCTCAATCCGCCTACAGAATGAACTGGATTCGTCCCATAACTCATAGCATAGAGCTGGTTCAATCCACAAGGCTCGAATCTAGATGGCATTAACAAGATGTCTGAACCTGCAGTTATCCTGTGAGCATTCTTCATAGAAAAACCAATCCATCCCCTTTCTTTGTCTTTGTGCTGGTTTTCAAAGTTCCTCAACATCTGTTCTAAGTATGCTCTTCCAGTACCCAACATGACTAGTTGCATATTCTGCTCCATCATCCATGGAATTGCCTTGGCTATTAGATCGACACCCTTTTGGTGATCAAGCCTCCCAACGAAACCTATCAGTGGGACATCGTCACGTACAGGCAAACCAAGCTCTTTCTGTAAGGCTTCCTTGCACTGCGGCTTGCCAGTTTTCTGCGTCTCCATTGAGTAGCTAGTGCAACCATCTGACCAAAGGTGGACGTCGCACCTTGGGTTCCAATCTATTGTATAAATCCCATTCACTATGCCATTCAATTTTCCGTCCACCTTGTTCATTATATGTGCAAAACCCAACCACCTTCAACAGTTTTAACCTCCCAAGCATATCCATGACTAACAGCAACTACACGATCTGCTGTCTTTAAACCAGCTGCAAAGATTTTGAAATGCTCACCGCCAATGGGGTCATACAGTTTATAAAGATCCAAGTAATGTCCTGGCAGATCTGTATAGGAAAAATCTGTCACAGGCCCCCGACCCTGGATAAAACATATTTGTTAATACAAACCAGTGAAAAGTCCATCTGAAATCCATGTGAATCAGGTACCAGAGGATTATTATATAATCTTTTTGGTGAAATGACTACTGAAAATTTGGACTTAGAATACTAGAAATTAAGAAGCAGATACTGTCATCATAATCAACTCAAATGCCACAACTGATCAATTATTGCTTCTGGAATTACAATCAACAACTTCTCAATCTAACGGAAAGAATTCACTTTTTAAATGCAACATAGCAGCAATGAAGGATATCTGTATTCAGAGGCATCGTGCCCCTGAGTTATACTAAATTTTACGGGATGTTGCACTTTTCAATCATAGTATGTTAGTCTTGTATCTGTCAGCATGCACAAAGCATGGCAACGAAATTCCAGCAAATTAATAATTAATTAATCAAAACACACCAATGCACATAGTATTTGAGTGCCTCTCTTTGATCCTCAAGGAACAAAGTGTGTTATAAGGGCATGGTGATTCCTGTGTTAAGAAATGCATGTAAAGCATGCCAATTTGCTCTTCGTTATCTTTGTAGGCAACAGTTAATTCAACTTTCCTTTCTGTAATTTGATGGGGAAAGGAAGGAGACTTTCGAACGGGTAGAGCTCCACGCAAGTCAGTATTTTAGTGATTCACCTCATCATATTCATACGTGTTGGTGTCTTGTTGTGTTTGCATATACCCACATTTCTTTCTTGTTCCCTGGGATGGTTTCACATCTATTTTTGCTTTGTGACATTTGTGGGCATCTGTTATTGATGTCCATGATCTTTTCTGATTGATAAAATCAGTAAAAGAATTACTAGCTGTGGTTGTTTCTTAAATTTTTCATCTCAGTTACTTCACCTGGAAGATTGCAATTCAGAATGTGACCATAACTAAGTGGTTTGCAGGATCCACAGTTGGGTATATTGAATTTGATAAAATTATGTGTATCCACTTTATATATACAAATAGATATGTGATTCTGTGAGTTTAAATTTATGATAAAATAATATTAAATCAAGTCTGTATCTATTTATATATTCAAAATTGATGTACATGTATTATTTTATTGAGTTACCAATTTTAATCTGCAAAAAACTATGGAAATAGAATGGAAAATGGTATAATTTTTGTAAAATGATAAAAAAATCTAATAAATAAGCCAGCTTTTTAGTAATCATCAAGGAATCAGAAATATTTGAAAGAGATTAAAAGAATAATTACAGGAGCTTTCCTAAAAGGCAGAAGGATTAATTTCCAAAATAAGGAAAACAGAAAGAAATTAGGAAAAACCATTAATATTTTTCCTATAAATCAACGTTGGTAAGCCAATGTTTCTCACTTTAATTCTCTCTTATTCCTGTTCAATATTATTGATTTCAATGGCTCCTTCAACGTCACAAAAATTCAACAGGCGAAAGTCAACTTTGAAGAACAAAGCTCAGCAGCTGCAGACACTGAGTGATGTTATGGTTTGCATGGTGTGCTTTGGGAACGACGGCGAGGTCACCACATGGCCAGAAGACAAACCCCAGGTTCATCAAACGATCATCAAGTACAAATTAGCTCGATTCAGAGACAGATCAAAGGAGAAACTCAATAACCCCAAGTGCAATTTGAATCTCCTAGGTTTCTTGGCCAGCAAGAAACGAAAACTCCAGAAATCCAAGAAGCGAAATCCCCAGAAGAAGAAGAAGAAGAAGGACATTGAGAATTTGTTTTTAAAGTGGGAAACGAAGTTGAATATGTTGCAAGAAAAGGAACTGGTGGCTCTGTGTAATTGCTTGGAGTTGAAGTTACGTGACTCAAGAGAGCAGATTAAGCAAGTGAGAATGAAGGAGAAGGAGAAGGGGAAGGCAATTCAAATTTATAACAACAATGGAGACTGTAATTTGGAGAGTCAACAAGAAGTTTTAGCATCACCAAGTGAATTTTGCAGTCGCAGTGATGCCTTGTGGGGGGGTAACAGTGAGATTTTTTTCCTTCCAGGAGAAAATTGCGATGGCAATTATGTGGGTAATTGTTATGACGATCTCTTGTTGGGGGATGGAACTGAAAAAATTAGGAATACTAATAATATTTTGAATCCTTGTGAATCCATGGCTGGTTATACAGTAACAACACAGTTGCATGAAGCTTCGTGGGGGGTGTAACAGTGATTTTTTTTTCTTCGGGGAGAAAATTGTGATGGCAATTATGTGGGTAATTGTTATTAAAATCACTTGTGGAGGGTTGGAAGTGAAAATATTGGGAATACTAATAATGTTTTGAATCATTGGAAATGCGTGGCTGGTTATGCAGTAACAACACCGTCGCATGAAGCTTTGCCAATGTCTAAGAGGCAATCTCCATGGCCATTCTCAAACTAGATTTAGCTTGTTAATACATTTGTTGTTATATATCATCATCTGAAGAACATTGTTGAGCAGCATGCATGTTCATATTAATTGAGTTATATTCATCTTGAATTTTACTTCTCTGCTTTTAATCAGTACTGTAAGTCTGTAACCCAAATTGATGTCCTTTGCCTTATATATCTTGTTTGATTTAAGAGTTTGAATGAGCTCGAACCAAGCAATAGACCTTCGATCTGAGCTCGAGCCAGCCCCAAACTTGGCTAGGTTTGGATCAAATCCATCCCTGGATTTTGCTCTTCTTGTATATGTTTAGTCTAGACAATAACTTCCAACAACATCATGCGATAAAAAAAGGAGAATGAACAAAGCTGCATTCCAGTCCAGCCATGCAGTCTGTCACTAGTCAACAGCATTTTACACTGCATACAATTTATATCACAACCTGAAATGATAAAAACTGTTGCATGTTATGAAGCTAATTACACTGAAAAGTTTCGAAAGGTAAAAAGGGTTGCAGAGCTTGTATCGGAATAACTAGGCCTCCTTGACTAGAAAAGCTTAAAAGACTAAAGAACTGCTGGCTTCAAGTTGGGGGGCTCAAAATTTTGTCAGATTACTCTGACGCCTCAAACTCTGATGCCTCACCATTGGTATTTGGCAGCGACGAGGACCTCCTCATACTTCCGGGCAGCATTGTCCCAACTAAGATCCTGCATCATCCCTCTTCTCTGGAGTCCTTCCCAACTCTCTTTGTAGTCTCGATAAGTGCAGAAACAGTTTCCTAACGCGTGTATCAGCTTACTTGCATCAGCACTATCAAATGTCCAACCGAGCCCTGATTCATTGAATGGATCAAAAGGCAGCACAGTGTCTCTCAATCCTCCTACAGAATGAACAACTGGAATCGTCCCATAACTCATAGCATAGAGCTGGTTCAATCCACAAGGCTCAAATCTAGATGGCATTAACAAGATGTCTGAACCTGCAGTTATCCTGTGAGCTGTCTTCACAGAAAAACCAACCCATCCCTTGACTTTGTCTTTGTGCTGGTTTTCAAAGTTCCTCAGCATCTGTTCTAAGTCTTCTCTGCCAGTACCCAACATGACTAGTTGCACATTCTGCTCCATCATCCATGGAATTGCCCCAGCTATAAGATCAACACCCTTTTGGTGATCAAGCCTCCCAACGAAACCTATTAGTGGGACATCCTCACGTACAGGTAAACCAAGCTCTTTCTGTAAGGCTGCCTTGCACTGCAGCTTGCCAGTTTGCAGCGTCTCCATTGAGTAGTTAGTGTAACCATCTGACCTAAGGTGGACGTCGTACCTTGGGTTCCAATCTTTTGTATCAATCCCATTCACTATGCCACTCAATTTCCAGTCTACCTCGTTCATGATATTGTGCAAACCCCAACCACCTTCAACAGTTTTAACCTCCCAAGCATATCCATGACTAACAGCAACCACACGATCTGCGGTCTTTAAACCAGCTGCAAAGATATTGAAGTGCTCACCGCCAACGGGGTCATACAGTTTAAAAAGGTCCAAGTAATGTCCTGGAAGATCTGTATAGGAAAAATCTGTCACAGGCCCCCGACCCTGGATAAAACATATTTGTTAACACTAACCACAAGTGAATCAGGGTACTAGAGGATCATAATAAATATCTTTTTGTTGAAAGGACTACTGAAAATTTGGACTTAGAATACTAGAAATTAACAAGCAGATATTGTAATCATAATCAACTCAAAAGCCACAACTGATGATGATCTTTAGATCAATTATTGCTTCTGGAAAAACAATGAGCAACTTCCCAGTCTAGAGGAATGAATTCACTTTGTAAATGCAACATAGCAGCAATGAAGGATATCTGTATGCAGAGGCATCGTGCCCTCGAGTTATACTAAATTTCAAACATAACAGTCAAATTTTCAACCAATAATGTGTCGGCAGTAAAGAATGGTAGTCAATATAAAACTAAAAAATGAATTAAAATTGTATAGAGAAAATACCTGGTGAGCTATGTTATGAATAACAAGCACGGATCTTGTATACATCATTAAACCATTGTCTCGATAGTATGCCTTCAAATACACAGGAAGCAGTGCAGTATGCCAATCATTTGCAATAAAAACCAAATTTCCATCCCCATAGCAGACACCACCGCATGGAACATACCAAGGTACCTAAAGATCATCAGTCTCTTTATTCAAAACTCGAGCACATAAGATGATGAGCAAATATTATTATTCAAACAGAAACATAGGAGAGAGGAAGCGGAAAAAGAAAAAGAAAGTTGCCTCAAACTGTGCTGATAGCTAAAGACCACAAGTTTGTCTAACACAATTCTAGTTCATGAGAGTGATGTGGTAATTATCATACAGGGGGTAAGCTATTATAAAATAACAACAGGAAAAACTTGGGATAATCATACTTTTCCTCAGTACTTTGTACAACACTTCATTTTTTTTTTTGTAACCAATGTTAATGGCCTCAAACAAACCAACATAGCAATTAGTTTATATAGAAACAGTTCTAGCAAGTGGACCACATGAAATGATTTCTGTATGTCTTTTACAAGTTCCTAAGAAGAGTCAGAACCATAGCAGGTATCTCCAGCATTGTCACCAAGAGGAAAGTCTTATCACCCAACAACAATTGGCCGTTCATTCAAATTTTTGATGACTTATTATAAACCTACAATAATTGGATTCCAATGATTTTCCCTCAATCCCCTTCCAGATGCAATTTGCATTAAAGAACATGGCCAACATAATAGCCACTGCCCTTGATGTATTGCTTTAGACAGCACATCTGATTTTAACATTTGTTATGGAAAATGTTCTTCAAGGTATCCCAAATATTTACCAAAATAAAAGTTTCAAAGGTTAACTCAACTTGATGGGCATTCATTCAAATTTTCAAATCATACTTTTAAGGCATGGTCTAGAATTGTACCTCAACAGCTGCCTTGCAAAGCAATACCATGCATTTTAGAATATCCTGCACCATAAAACTAAAGATGTGAAAGAGTCAAAATGCTTGCAGATTATAACAGAAGGAAAGCACTGACATTCTAATAACATCAACTAATCTAAGTTAACCATGAGGATAACAAGTAGACAAAAGAGTACTCATCTACAACGGCAAGAAAGGAGACAGGTATAGACAGCTCACTCTAATTGAGATTCAACAGGAGAGCGATGGCTTTTAGAAAAGGAAGCATTAGGTTAAGATTTGCAGTTATTCTTTGATGAGACTGAATTCTAGCCTCTTTGATAAGATGCCCAAATTTATCCCACAATAGTTGATCTATCCCAATAAATTTCCACATGGTAGCCCAATCAAAACCCAAATTGAGAGTGATTATTCATCAGTAAGGAATTGTTCAACCTACTTTAGTAGGGTAGAGTAATTCTGTAAGAGAGATATCTTACCTCCCGCTTTCCTCCATAGATATCATTCTCTTTGTGGCGAAACAAAGGACCGTCGATGAAAACAAAATCCACACCCTCAATATAGGCCTGGTAATATGCTACTTCCATATCCTATAATATATCACATTGTCAAGCAATTGCTGTGGAATTAAGTTACCATGATCAGTGTCAGATAGCAATTAAGTAAAAGAGTTCAATCTGAATCAATTGCCTACCTGGCCATCCACCTTATACCTTTTTCGGACTCCAGAATCTTGACCTTCAGCATAGTTGCCATAACGTGGAGCCACAACCTAAGAAAAAAGGAGACAAGATGAAGTGAAAAAGCAAGAAAAAATGCAACTTTGTTCATTCTTAATCCAAAGTCAAAAAGAGGCACAGCAAAGACAAACAAAATTCATGAATTATTAGCAGCCTTAGCAATTCATATAAATTACAAAGCCAATACGAGCTGCCAGAAAATCCTTAAATATCTATATTTTCATGTTGATTAGAGAAAATATAGCAACACTTAGATGTACTGAGTTGACTAAAAATAGAACAAAATATTAATGCACACAGCCAGATCGACTAGATGCATTACAGACATCTTAAATGTAAGTACAGCATAATCGCAACTCTACAATTTCCAAAATTTTTCTAGTTAATTTGTTTTCTTTATGTAACAAAGAAAACATGTCAGAAAAATCTCTCACACTTGTTGTATAACTTTAATATTAATTTGATCACATTAAAATAAGTATAACATTACCATGACCCTGTGTCCACGCCGGGCCAATGCCTTCGGTAAAGCCCCAACAACATCTCCAAGCCCACCTATCAGAACACTCCATATATCAGTCTTTGGAAAACATACATGATGCTATAAACTCGATCATGTATAAGCAGACCTAAGCTGAATGAATGCACTGGTCAACATGCAAACACAGGCAGAGATCATTATCTTGTCTTTGAATGTTTGAAAATATGAAAGAATAACTAGTTTAACCTCATTAATAACAAAAGAAAAAGATACATCAAACACTTTGTAGTGCAGCAAGCTAGAGCTATCTTTCACTAAACTTGATACATACTGTATGATACCCAACATGTGAGGCATTAGCATCAACAATAAATGCCTGGATATCCAAAACAGCCAAGAGATCAATCCATTGCAGAGTTCCAGTCACTAAAGCACTTATTCACTAGCAAAAACTTGAAACTGGAAATGATTTATATTTCAGCTTTATGGTTATGGAAAATTCAGTTATCATCAACTTCAAGGCTATGACATCAATCCAATAACTTCTCTTAAATAAGAGAGTTCCAAAAATAATAATTTTGTTTCTTTTACCAAATAAAAGGAAATACATATTTCCTTACACAAGCATATAAATAACTCTACAACTTTGTTTAGAAGGGTAGCATCAACCATTTACCTTGCTTCCCTCCACATTTACCAAGTGGCTGTGGTAGAGAAATTAATAACATATATATTCAAGAGTTGCAGACTATTTGACTGGAATAAGATAATTCCTACAATTTTCTGTCATTTTTTTTCTTCGTTGAAAAAATACTTGGACAAAGACACATAAAAAAAATTTCATGTAAACGATAATTCCTTCTGATGTAAAAGGTAATACACCTGTCTTAGACCATGGAGCACATTCTGTAGCTACCAATATAATGTTCATTACATTTGCTCCAGCCAATGGAGGGGGTTTTGCATCTTCAATGGCAGAATCAGTGGCCTCACTGGCTTGTGTACTTGAACCCCTTGAATCTCTATGCTCTTCATCCATTGAAAGGGAAGTTTCCGGGCTAAGCTGAAGAAAAGATGGCAGTTCACCAGACTGAGCTACCCCTGACTTAGTGTCCTTCAACTTGTCAGGCATGGCTTTTTCTCCAGCCAATGAAGGAGATTTCACATCTTTAGTGACATGATCATTTGTCTCACTGGTAAGCCCTTGTAAACTTGGAACCTTCAGATCTTCATACTCTTCATCCTTCTGACTAGAAGTTTCATAGGAATGAGCAAGAAAAGCTGGCTGTTCATTGGACCACCGTGTATCAGTGCCTTTCAATTGTTTGGGGGAATCTATATTAAGGGATGCCTCTTTATGAGACAAACTTTTTCCAGACACCTTCCCACCTACATCAGAACCTCTGGTAACAACTGAAGAGAGGAATTCTTCCTTCTTCTGACCAGAGGTTTCAGAGGTATGTGCAAGAAAAGATGGCAGGTCATCAGACCTGGTGGACCCTGTACTAGTGTCTTCCAACTGATTGGGGGAATCTATATTAAAGGAAGTGTCTTTAGGAGACAAAGATGCCTTCCCACCCACGTCAAAACCTCTGGTAGCAGCTGAAGAGGCAAAATCTGGTACCTCATTGGCAGTTGTGTTAGCATATTTGCTTGGAAGAAGGCTAACATTTTGTTCTTCAATTACATTGCTATCACTGGTTGAAGTAAGATCCAAATCCGGAAAAGAGTTCTCCCTTTGTTCGCTAGAAACTTTGCCTTCTTCTTGATCAGCAACGGTACCTTTTATGGATGATATCAATTTCCTTCTTTCAGCAATCTGAGAAAGACACAATAACTACAGCATTTATATATGTATATATTCTCACTAAACAGATACTAAACATGTCAGGACGAGGTCAAAATTTGATTCTCTGACAGCAAAGACAAAGAAATCATGCGCGATGAACAATTTAATATGAAAACAGTTTAGCACTCATGTTAGAGTAGCAATTATGCAACTAATAATTAAGCATCCACAGAAATTTTACAGCATGAAGTTTTGATTTCCTACATCATTTGCAAATCAAAGTACAAATATGTCCATTTCTGAGATGAATGAATGCAATCCCAGAACTCAAAAAAGTGAAAACTTACAGTCAACAAAATAAATAAATAAATAGATAAAAAAAGAAAATACAGACATAAATTTCTATACAAATCAATCACTCAACAAACAACTATTAAAAAAAAGACCTGTTGAAGAATGTGTCTTTGACTAGACAGAATCTTCTTGCTTTTTTCAATGGCGGCCTCAAGTGCATCCTCAGAATCATTACCACCTTCACCTCCCATAGAGTCTCTTCCCATTGCTTTCACATGCTTAATCCTCGATAAATGTCCTCTTTTATCAAAACACAATGAAAAACGGCATATTGAGTTATTAAATACCCCGAAAACTGGGGGCTTTCTCTGCCTAAATGAGGCAAAAACAGAACTGGGTCGATGTTGCCTTTTACTTTGAACAAGCACAGAACTTTCTGCTCCTGTTTCTATAACGAAAGGAAGAGACACAACAGAGGCCATAGAAGTGTTCGATATGACTTGACTAATATTTTTCAAGATGTAGAAGCGATTCTAGTGAAAAATGGGATCGACCCAGTTGAGGAAACTAGAAGATTAAGAAACCCAATTGAGGAAATTAAGAGATTTGAAGAAGACACAAGTGAGTGATCAATGATTGGAGGTTCCAGTCTAGCAGTAGTGTTGAAAAGATAAGATAAACCATGGACAGAAAGCGTGTTGTGATAGGTCTTAACGAAAAATAAATCATAGAGAGATTTCTTAAGTTGAAATTATTTCTTAAGTTGAAATTGAATTTGAAATTTTGAGTACAAAAACAGAAGTTTCAAGCTGGTGTTTATCAGGCCACCTGTAGATAGCTCCACTCTCGTAGTTCGGGATATGGTCGTTTTTATTTGGCCAAAGCACTATTTTCCACCCAAGGTTTAGTGAAGTGACAGATTCCCCTCCATTAATTTTAAAAAACTCAAATACTTCCTTATCTGTTAAAATTTACTGATAGAGTTAGAGGTAAAAAATTATTTCGTAAAACTATTTAAAAAACTAAAAATTAATCATATTTTCTCTCAAGTTTTAAAAATTAATAATTTTTTTAACCCAAAGTTTGAAAAGTGACTGAATCCCTCATAGAGTTTTTTTTTTCCCTTCTTTAGTGACTATCTCGATCCTGGCTGACAATTGACCTTCACTATATCTTCCTCTTCTATTGGAGATCAGACAACAACATGCATTTTCATCGGATGAAGACAAATTTTGTCAAAGATTAGTATGCTTTGGTTAGAGAAAAAGAGTCTAAGAAAACCGACTGTTAGAGATGGTCATCAAAGAAGAGAAAAAAAACCTTATAGGAGATTCAGTTACTTTTTAAGCCTTGGGTTAGAGGAAAATTGTTAGTTTTTAAACATTGAGGGAAAATGTGATAAATTTTTAGTTTTTAATATATATTTTAAATGACATTTTTACCCCCAATCCTAACAGTGAATTTTAATAAATCGATAGATATTTGAGTTTTTTAAAGTTAACTAGTGAAAATTTATCAGTTTACTAAACCTTGGGTGGGAAATAGTCCTTTGGCCTTTTAATTTTGGTTAGTGTCCATTTTTGCTCCAAATATTTCTAAATATCATACTGTAATCTCTAGTATCAATTGCCCCTATTTTTGCTTGTACATGTCAAACTCGAATTGAATCTCCAACTCTTTGCAAGTTTAAGGGTTCACTAGTTATTCTTTGTTGGAGTCCTTCTTTGATGACTCTTTCTTTTTTTCTTTAATCTTTTCTTTGACAATTTTTTTTTTAATAGTTTATCATTTTATCCAATATCACTATTCACTATTCACTATTCACTATTTGAGGTAACTTGAGTTTAAACTTGAACTCAAACACATTGTTTCAAATTTAAATTGAATTCAAAGTAGTGTTTATTTGGGATAGATTCAATTTGAATCCACTCCTTGCCCTTAAGGATGAGATTGTTGTTTCCAAAAAGCAACGAAGCAAACTTGATTAGATATTATAAAACATTTTGATAACTTTGCAAAAAATTAAAAAAAAAAAAAATCTCACTTTTTGTTTTGATGATGAGAAACTCTACTTGACCTTGGGAAAATTGGCCTAGCAGGGAGCAACTTACCCTCAGAGCCTCATAATTCAATACATCAGAAGGTACCACTGTATGAACTCATATCTATTAGTAGAAGTGTAAGTTAAATCTAGGTCTTTTGACTTAAATTTGAGATTTTGTACCTGAATCCTTGGGCAACATTACCATATTGCTAAAGTTATTATTAATAAAATAACATCATCCCTAATATTATAGTGTTACTCTGATATCACATCCATTCTAATAAAAACCATACAATATGTGCTTCAACTAATTAAATGTACACAAAGTTATATTACAAGTCTTCCCTTTGTGCCAAATGGGTTTCATTTTCAGGAGAGATTCAAGAAGGCGGAAATAACGATGGAGCTGTAGATGCCCTGGAGACTTTTCCTGCTTTGAATTCAATGTTGTCTAGTTTTTCTTGGCACCATTTGAGTTGGGAATTGGACACCGTAGACATCTGAATCACTCTTGATATAAGCTTCATTTCTATCATTGTAAATAACGTCTCTTTTCTTTGAGATTCTTCCAAGGGGTTCACAACTTTTTTCAACCAACACCTTTGTTTTGCTTGTAAATCTTTCAAGCATAATTCTTTCTATAAAAGAAACAAATCAAATAACAATTACACATCATTTTTTGTACACAAATTAATACTCATTGGTTTTACCTTTCGAAGTTTTTGAATAAGACCACGCAGGAGCGGTAAATCTTTGGCATCTTCTACAGGTGGATAAGTCCATATCAATGAAGTTCTGAGCTTCCACCAAGGCTTCTTGTTAAAATTGTCTGCCGTTACAAATACACTAAAAGCTTGTATGCCTCTCTCTATGGCCTTCAAAACTTCATTTACACTCACTGTTTCTCTCTTCCTGTCTTCCCTTATCTCTTCCATGAAACCTTGTTGGACCAAATTAAAATAACATGAAGGTGAGACTCAGCTTCTTGAAAATGACAAATAAAATAACATTTATACAAAAGTAATTTCTACTGGTAGGGAGAGCAAAATATCCGAATCGGAATTAAACCACCAGATACCCAACTTTTGGTTTTGGTTTCTACTTAAAACCGACCTATCCCTAATAAATTCCAGTTTCAAGTCAGATTTTACACTCAACAAAAATTGGAGTTGATCTTGAATCTATTCCAAATTTAGTTTCGGATGCGTGGCTGGGTACCTGACCCAACTTATTTTTTTTAGAACCTATTGAATCAAAACAGCCCAAAACGAGTCGTTTTGATCCAACAGGCTATTTGGAAGAATTCCAATATAAAATTTCTTGAAAAAGAAATTTTCTGTCCTGACCCAGGAGGCAAAATCAAATGGGTTTTTTTCAGAATAAATATATCCACTAATTAACATTCAATATCTTATCCTCAGCTTGACCTTTCACAGTATATTTATACTATATGTTTCCAATGAAAAAGATTAATAACTAATTACCAGAAATCTGAGGAACTTGGAGAAGGCTATTAAGGCCAAATCTTCCTCTGACATAATTCCATATTCTCTTGCCTCCACAACTTTCATCCTCCAGGAACCTCTCCAAGAGTACTTGAAATTTCTGAAACTCTCCATGAAGATTTCCAGGAAATACACCATTATTCTGAGAGGTGGAGTCTGCAAGAGACTTGACCTTTGTGTATTGATAATGGAGGGCCTCCCAGGACAAACATGATTGAGCAACATACACCATTTCAAAGTCACTCTCCAAGCTTTTTAACAGTCTCTTTTTAGTCATTTTGGCCCAGGAAATGCTCGGGATTGCGAAATCCTGATCAGAATTAATGTTGCTCTCAATAGGACTAGGAGCTCCCACCTGCCTGTTCAGGACTGCACCTGGAAAATAACAAAGAAAGATGAAAATCAGCAAGAACTTGATCAAATTAGTGTAATAGATATGAACATTGACTTTTACTTTATAATCCATACTTATTCCACATGTTCTGTCATAATTCAGTATGTCGAACCATCGCATTCTTTCGGTGTACTTCTTATAGAATGCATCTGCAGAATCCTGATCTTCATCTCCCTGAGTTACTGATTGTGGATACTGATGATTCAAGTCTGAGCTTCTGGCAGGTGAATTATTGCTGGAAGAGCTTGGCTCTTCCACACTCTCTTCTTCATGATCAAGAACAGGAAATTCCTGAAAATCATCCTCCTGCTCTACAAGCTCAATTTTCTCAACTCTGCATAATTTCACCTCGCAATAAGCTTGCATAACTTGGTTTTGGTTACAGATTTCTGTAGCCTCTTCCATAACTTCAACATAGTTAGTACCACTCGTTGATCTCGAATTCCCGAAGACAAAGATGAGTGTAAAATCTCTGAGAAACCTGATGATCATTCTGAAAGGATTAAAAAACACAACTGTAATCCATCTGTTCAGGAACTTTAGCCAGAGAAAAATTTGGCAAAAAAACAGAAAAATTGGATGGATATAGAAGCTCAAAAAAACCCACTTCACAAATCCATCCGGAATGATAAACGATTCAATGAAAAGCCAACAGGATGATAATAAAGCCATATTTTCCAAGACCGAAAAATTGTATCTCCATAAACTTGGATTTGTAGTGATGAATACTGAAACCGCCAGGAAAGTGCCAAAATTGGAAAATTCTTATGCTAATGACATAGACAATTTAGTGGTTGGAAAGTCGTGGACACGAATTATGACTTTCACTTAGCTTAGAATTTATACTGTGTTTGCTGTTAGTCATGATGTGCGAACTAAAAGCTAGTTCTTAGTAGTTTTCTTTGATTTGACTTTTGTTTTTTACTATTAAGTTTTCCGAAGAAATTTTGGAAAACAAAAATATTGTTTTTCGCTTTAGTGCAATTTAGGGAAAGTCTCATCGCACAACAATTTATATTAATATTAGTAAATCTGTCTTGGTGGAGTTATTATACAAAAATCTAAAGCTTGCCTTTCGATCATCTTTTAACAATTATATAAGTTGATTTGCTTACTTGGATCTTATCTAAAACTGAGGAGATTAGACAAAAGCATATACATATATAAACCAATTACTGATTTCAACGGTCCTGGTACTGAATTTCTTGATGGGGCAAGATGCCATTAAATAAAAGGTCAAATTCACACACACATTTCAATTAATTAATTAGCAAGTTGAGCTTGGAGAAATTGTTAGAAGGAAGTTGTTGGAAAGTTGCTTGAGGGATTGGAATTCCAAGATTTGTTTGCTCTGTTGAAAAATGCTGAACAACGAGAAGGAAAGATGAACTATTGAGTATAGATACAGATGAGCAAATTGGTAGTAATTAAGGAGAAAGAGAAGAGTACAAGGCATGCATAGGGTAGTATGTCAGGATTTAAATCAGGTTTAACATCAAAATTTTGGATAATTATTTACAAATTAATGCAGATTATACTCCTAACCAAACTATCAAAATCTCTTTAAGATATTTCAAAGATTCATCTATCTATAATTAAATGAATAAATTAAAAAATATCAATAAAAATATGCTTATATATCTTGAGTACACGAAATATGTACACTTATTATTATATAATTAAATAATTTTAAATTAAAAATAAAATAAGACTCAATCATATGATAATACTCATTTTATATACTCAAAAAGTGTATATGAACCTTTGTTAAAAAAATATAGTGTAATATTAGATAAGATAAAGGAAGGGATAAGGGTTCAAGTCAAGTGTTTAAAGTGGTAGCTCCTTTAATATGGTCAAGATAAGAAAATGACATGAAGAAAAAAAATGTGAACCTTACATTACTATAAGTAAAGTTGGGTTGTAATTTTTTTCTTATTTGCGTTAAATTTCAAAGGCAAATCTTTTGTGAATGTACCCAGTTGTGAGAATTAATGTGTTTTGGTATGCATCATCTTTTGATTTATACTACTTTATACATACGGAGGCGCTGCTGAAAAGGGGTTATCGGTTTAACCTATGAGCAATACAAAGAGACAAAATCACCCCAGAAGAGTTCATTTGTCTATCCATTGGTTAACCATCCAATCTCCAGTTGACTCTGATCGGCCCTTCATCGAGTCAACATCTGGGTCCGATATGAAAGCCATGGTTTATATAGATCCGGCCGCCTGATTATGACATCCTTTGATTTTATGAAATGTTTCCTTCCCTGGAATGCCAAGTCGAAATTTGTCCATCCATCTAATTTATATTTCTACAACTGTTCGTGAGTTACCGTTTCTTAACCATCAATAACTTCTCTTTCTTTCAAATTCAAACTCGCAGGCAAACCCTTTAAATATTCTTCACAATTTCTAAACTCTCTCTCTTATCTGTTGAAAAAAAAAAAATGGAGCAATCTGAAGAAGCACCCGGGATCAAAGTCTATACAGCAACCCCACCAGAAGGCTCCACTCCGAAATCCAATAACAATCCGACCACTCTCCCTGTATATGGAAATAAGAGACGAGCAGTGGCGAAAGGAGTGCAAAAAACCATTTCCAAAACCTCCATGCTCGTAAACTTTCTCCCCACAGGCACCCTTTTAACCTTTGAAATGGTCCTCCCTTCAGTTTACAGCAACGGTGACTGTTCTCCGGTCAGCACTCTCATGCTTCACGTCCTTCTCGGCCTCTGCGCTCTTTCTTGCTTCTTCTTTCACTTCACCGACAGTTTCCGGGGCCCGAACGGGAAAGTATACTATGGATTCGTGACACCGAAGGGGCTGGCGGTGTTCAAGCCCGGCCTGGAAGTTGAAGTTCCGAAAGAGGAGAGATTCAAATTGGGGTTGAATGATTTTGTTCATGCGGTGATGTCGGTGATGGTGTTTGTGGCCATAGCGTTTTCGGATCGTAGAGTTACGAGGTGTCTGTTTCCGGGACATGAGAAGGAGATGGATCAAGTTATGGAGAGTTTTCCATTGATGGTGGGGATTGTTTGCTGTGGCCTGTTTCTTGTGTTTCCCAATACTAGGTATGGAATTGGTTGCATGGCTTCATGAAGATTGAAGAGGGCAATTAACTATTTGTATTAATAATGTGATTCAAATCACTTGCTGCTTTGGCCAAGGTTAATGTCATAATATGTATGATTTAACTATTTGTTTCCTGCTTTTCTAAGAAATGTAATTTTTATTAATTTATGATGTTTGTTAGTGTATTTTTTAAGTGATTTTGAATTCGAGTCTATAGTCTTGGTTCAATACAAATTCATTGTTTAAAACTAATGAAGTCCAAAAGCTTCAAGTGGCCTGCTATGTATAGATTGAAGCAACACTTACAATGGTGCTACCAACCCTCTCAACTAAGGGTTGCATTGATGTCAAAAATCTTACTTCAAACATAAGCACTAATTGTTTACTTCACAAGACACCTCACAAGCAGATGGTCTTTGGAGCTCTTATTGATAGAAAGGAAGTGACTCAAAGTTACAATCATATTGAAGTTTAAACAATTTGTGACTTATGACTTGAGCCAATCAACAAAATGCCTAAAATTATTGTAGGAACCTCCACCCTCTTTGATGCTATTCATCATCTTTTCCTTGAATCCTAAGGCATTTGCCTTATACATGTCCTTGTTCAGCAGTTCCTCCACCTTATTTTTTATTTCTTCCCTTGTAATTATCCCATTTTCATCTCTGTTGAGCCCCAGGCCAATCTTCCAAACATTGCAGATGTAATTCTCATTGTGCATCTGGTCTCCGTATATAGGCCAACACAAGGAAGGGATGCCATTGCTCAAGCCTTCCATGGTGGAGTTCCAGCCACAATGGCTTACAAAACAAGCAACGGAAGGATGTGCCAGCACCTTTTGTTGAGGTGCCCAACTGACTATGTACCCATGAGTGGAGATCCTCTGTTGAAATCCTTCTGGATAGGCAACATTCATGTCATCTGTACAATCAGGAGGCACAACCCAGAGGAATGGTCTGTTGGAGAGCTCAAGCCCCATGGCCAATTCCTGGAACTGGGTTCGATCGAAAACAGTTGTGCCGCCAAACGCAACATATATGACTGATTTGGGTTGTTGTTGATCAAGCCATTTCAAACAAGTCAAGTCTTCTTGCCTGAAGCTTCCTGCGGAGATGCCACATTGGTTGCTTGCCAAAAGTGGGCCTATTGGTATGAATTTTGGATCGAAGTTAAAGGCTCCAGGCTCAAGGTCATAAGTTGAATTGCAAAGGACCCAATCTGATAAGTTTATTGCTCTCTTGTTTCTAATCACATTTTCAAAAAACAATTTCTGTACTTTCTTGTCACCAATGCAGGCCCATCCAAAGTGTGCTGTGTTCATGGCAGGCATGCTTGGTGAAAATTGATACATCTGTTTCTTCTTTGGAGTTCCTGCAAACAAAGTTTCAATCAACAGTACGCATGGCATGAACAACCAAGTTTTGGTATAATTTATTCAAAAGGATTTTTATAGTGTTACATGGAATCAAATAACGAAAGCAACATACCACAACACAGTGGAAAAACCGAGGAGGTAAAAATCACTAATATAAAGCTTTAATTATAAAGAGAACACAAGAGATTGAAAGCTTTATTGACTATCAAGTGCAGAATTCCAAAACCCTAGTCATAACAAATTTACGTCTACAAAGGATTTGTTGTGCCATTCAATGGAAAGTCAGCTTCAGAACTCCAAGTCATGGTGATTCAAACCAGGAAAGAGACAGTTCCCCTAGTCGTTTAACAGACTCCTCAAAACAAGAGATTCAGGTGAAACACCCCTTTACAGCACTAGAATGTCTATTCTGCTGCTGAAATACTCGTTCTTCAAACTAGATTCTAATTCTTGTTGATTTTAGTAACTTGTAGGAGAAAACACAAACATGGATATCTATATATAGAAATCTGGTAGAATGGAGGAACAAATCTAGGAATAAGATTTTCCAACTCTAACTACTTTCTAACTTAAGCTCTATGATTTTGAGTTTGACTGATTATAATTATCATTAAGCTAGATGTTGACAGAAAATATAAATCATCACTATGAACTCTTCTAATTTTTAAGCAAATTATTTGATCGTCAAATCTCACATTAACAAAACACATGAGAGATTATGTATGGATATCTTACATCATTGGATGATAAGACAAAATATAACTGCATTTTGGTTGTACAGGCAAAAGCAAAACTGTGTTCGAACCGGGTTATTGACTTGGATGTTATATGTGCAGCTCATTCATAGCTATCAATGTTTGCACATATTTTGTAAAGTTGCCTAGTTTTCCAGGAGTGAGGTAATGGATGATCTTACCATCATTATCAATTATTCCTTCTTCGATCAACTTTTCTATGCTAAATCTTAAGGCCATGTGTGTGGCTGCAGTAGAACAGAAGAAAGCTCGCTTTATGCCCTTCTCTGCTGCAATTTCCATGGCCCATCCAAAGTTCTGATCCGCAACAACACAAGTGATCTTTTCACTCCATGATGAGTCAATTTGCTCCATGAGCTCCAGGACTTTCTTTGGCATGAACCGGAGGACTGATTCAACATGCTTCTCTAATTGATTCCTGTCCTCCGGAGATTCAAGTCCATCTCTGATTGAAACAAGATGAACTTGATTCCTGACACCTTCCTTCTTTTCCAGTGCTTCCATGACTTGCTTATGAGTGTACTCAGTGTTTACAAATGTGATTCTGATGCCATGTTTGGCTAAGGATTGTGCAAATTCCATTAAAGGAATTATATGGCCTTGAACTGGATAAGGTATGACCAAAACATGTGGATTCCCCATTTGAATCTCTCTTTGCTATGCACATTATGTTCTTGAGACATTGCCAAGTTTATAGGGAGGTCAGGGAAGAACATTACAGAAGCAATAAAATACAGAAAATATGCCTAGCGGACCATTGTGTTCCAATGAAAATCTAGGAATTTCTTTTTTCTTTGTTTTGTAGTTCAATTTGCTAACAGCATCTTAGTTTTTTGAGAGGCTTCAAGTTGAAACTATAGTAACCTTACCTGCTCCTGACAAGTTGCCTATATGAAGACACTATTCTCTGATAGAGACCTTGAATATTTTAACCGAAAAGGAAGCTTCACTTAACTCTTATGTTGGTTTTTGTGTGGAGAGAAGTATTTTGTCTTGTTGACATTAGAGGCTAGTTTATGTCAGATTCTTTGTGCAGAAAATAATCTAATACCGATTGAGTTTATACAAGATATACTATGTTAGCAAGCGTGAGAATCGGTTAACTAATCATATTATTTAATACAATGCAGAATAAGTTAAATGCGGAGAGAATTCATAGTTGTATTATTAGTAACCCTAGGATAGTCATCTAACATATGGAGAGTAGCTCAGTTTCTATGAGTCTTCTCACCTAACTCAAGATGGTGCTTATTAAAAGTATAAGATGTTAGTTATATGAAGTTGTTTCGCTATTTAGTTTTTTCCTCTCATTTCTTACAATAAAGTCTTGATGATGTAAGAAGTTATTATTTTCTATTATGACTTTGTGATTCAGAAAGAATGCCAATTGATAAACTGTATTCTCTAAGTGGGGGATATCTATCCGCATGTCAAGGTATGAGTTGATACTTATGTAACTAATTGCTTCTTTGGAATTACACCGCGGTTTTGAGTTTACCATATAACAACATGATTTCTATGTCGAGAAAGTTAAGATTCCGAAACCTTCAACAATTTTTCAATATTCTAAAGTATCTTTTCTCTCTTTGTACATGATACTTGACTATCTTAGTATGATATACCTAGCTACCATAGCTTAATCACTATTGATGAATTGATTTTCAATGAACTCTTGGACTTTTTTTTGGGGGGCGAAAATCAGGAGACAAGTTGAATATAACTCTCTACCTTATTTATCAAATAGTGACAAAATCACTTGAATTGAAACAAGATGAATATGATTCACTAGACCATCTCTCATTGCCTAGACTTCACCGATCCACTTGTGATGGTGAGCATACTCTTTATTCACAAAGATAAATCTTATTTCGTATTTGACTATATCATTATATGACCCAAATTTTGTAAAGAGTCACCTAAATTTAGGAAGTGCAAATTTTAAAAGGTGAAATTTCAAGAAATTGGAGGTGATTCGAATTGTATGAAAGGTTATTCAAATACATTTAAGTATATTCAACGCTTAGGATTCTGTTCATTTGTTACTCTAATCGAACTACTAAGTACAACCTATGGACTAGAGACACAACTTGTGGAAATACAACTTGCGAGTAAGTGTCAAGTATTTGTAAGCTAAGGCTTGTATATAAAAGTTGTATTAAATCGTATTGCATTAGTAATAATTGGCTAGCCGAACATACCTTCAGCAACTTTCAGAGCTTGGTAATGGCAACTCTTTCCTGAAATGATTTTGTCAAGGCATCATTCATTTTTTCTATAATATCAGGCCTCACAGCCCACAGGAATAACCTGTCGCAGATTTCAGGCCCCATTGCAAATTCCTGAAATTGAATTGGATCAAAAACTGTCATGCTACCAAATGCAATGTATATCACTGATTTTGGAGGTTGTTGGTCCAGCCATTTTAAACAACTGGAATCTTCAGGCCAGAAGCTGCAGAGTCCCCAAGCTGGGTACTCGCCAGAAGGGGGCCCATATGCAGCATCTCCGGAGCCCAGGTAAATGCGGCAACCTCAATTTCCTAAGTTGTGTTGCAAAACAGCCAATCTGTTAATTTCAGAGACTTGTTAATCAAACGAAGTTCTTCTGTGTATTCTTGCTGCCAATGCAGGCCCATACAAAGTCTGGTTGGTAATGCTGGAATTGGCAACCATTTTGTCTATAAGACACTGCATTGACGTTCTGCCGTTCGGTCAATGGACAGTGACTCTGCTCCTCGGAGAGCAACGGAAGTGTTGGCGACAGCACCTCCAAGCCCAAAAGCAGTTTGGGCTTAAGCCGTTAACACCATAAGTGCTCAAACTCAAGAGCTTTGCTATTGTCAAACTCAAGACCAAAAGTGCTGCTGCGGCAGGACAGAAAGCAGCACTCTTGATTCCCATCTGCAACTACACAACTGATTTTAATATCAGCTGACCCATGAATCTTCTCAGTAAGCGTCTCTACGTTCGTTGGCATTACTCTCAATATTGCCTCAGAAATCTTTCCAAGCTTATTCCTCTACTTCAATGAATCTAACCCATCAGGCAGAGAAACAAGATGAATCTAATTTGACTCCACATTTCTTCCTTCGTTGACAAAGCATTCTTGTCAAGCTTGTGATTATATTGTGGGTTCACAGATGGAACTCTGAAGCCATGCTTGGCTAGACATTGTGAAAGCTCCCAGAGGAATTACAAGGCCTTGTGCAGGCTAAGGAGTAACTAGAACATGAGCATTTCCCATTCTAGTTTCCTCCATTTTTCAAGCAATTTATACAACACCCCTTAAACAAACCCCATGTCGAGAAATGTTGGTTAAATAATTCGTAAACTGCTAAGTTGTTATGATATGTTTGTGTTGTAAAACTTAAAATTAAAAGTGTGACGGATATTTATAGAGACTGCGTCTTGTCTCATGTGTTTATGAAATTCAACAAGACACAATGGACAATGCAAGTATGTATGGCTATAAATTTCACTTGTATTTTTCCTCCTCTAATGGAAGAATGTCCCTTTTCCCTGATTTGGTTTCAATTTTAATCCAATTCAAAACAGGTAATAATCTCTCCTGTACAGCTTTTGGGAACATGGAGAGTCTTCTTATTGCTACATGGCAACAAAAATTGTAGTCATCATAGGACCACACAGCCAGAAAATAATATCAAAGTCAAACACCAGCTACAGCTAGGCTGCCTTGCTCTTCGGGAACAACCAGGTGGATTTTCAAGATCTTTTGGACCCATTTTTTGTGAGCAAAACCCAATAAAGTGCAACGCCACGTGAGAAAGATGCTGGAATTAAACAAGAAAGTTAAAGTTTGTCAGGTGGAATTTGTATAAACATTTCTCGGGGAACTCTAGATAATGAAAACAAACACACCCCACCAGTGAGATACCTCCTGTAGATAGCCAAACCAACCACACAAAATATTTTATTTATTTATAATAAATTGACTGATTTTGTTTCTTTCTTTATTCCCCTCTCAGGGATTTTTCAGCTTTCTTTTGGCTCTGACATCACTTTCTCAATCATAATGGAACAAATACTGATACTGATACTGACAAGAGTGGGCACAGCATAGAACAGAAACAGGTTTGGTTTGGTATGACGTGTGTTCTCTTGTCCTGTACTCAATCGCAATGTAATAATAAATACCCGTTACACTTTTTGTGACAATGAGGGGTGACAGAATCAATGTCGCAATCCCCTCGTACTTTTCAGACAAAAATTGATTTTCTGTCAATAAATAGAAGCTTCCACATCCTTTTCAAAGATATCTTTTGCATCCCCCAATAAAATCCAAGTCAAGACAATGACAAATGCACGTGAGAGGAGAAACAGACCTTTTTAATGTAAATGCTCAGTCAGAGAAGCATTTAGAATCTGTAGTTCTCTCAGTGGAATCTCCTGTTGAACATTTCCCACCATAAAATTTACAATAAAGATGTACCTTTCATTATTCTGCAAGAAGTCATTTCTCCTGTTTCCAGTTTTATATGGCTCAAACCTGAAAAGGAGTTTGCACAAAAAGAAGAAAAGGTAGAAAGCAAGGTAGTCAAAGGTCCATGAAAAATAGCCATTAATTACTTGAGCTAAATTTTTTACTATTTTATGTAACAAATTAAAAGAGCTAATAACACATCCATGCTAATGACCCTCTTCATTTGACAAAAGATACCACAAAACTCCTGTTCTCCTTGAAAATTCATGAAAATATACAAGAAAGAATATATACTTTCCCAAAAATGATCACAATTGGCCTCAATCAAAATGATTGAGTGCCTCACTAATACAGTTGACCCATCTAGTTTCCATCTTGCATTCCTCTTCTTTCTTGGATGCCAGTATATATGTAGGTTAGTGCGAGAGATCATAGATGTGTGGATGAGGATACGGAATGCTGATATAAGGAGATCAAGCAATTGATAATCACAGCGAAACACATTGTAAGCCTTCAGGAAGTTTTCTGGGCATTGGAAGAGCAGTGACATATCTCTGGAGAAATGGTTTTGGCGTGACAGAAGATAATGAAGTGCCAGAGATATCAGCTTGTCCTCCTATATGAAGCTTGGCAAAACGGTTGATGACAGCAAACCTCTCCAACTCCTGACATTCCACTGCTATGTCCACCATAGATGCTGTCTTTTCCACTCTGCATCATCATCAAGTGGATAAATTTAGTGAACATCATCGGGTAAATACTTCATTGACTTATTGCATCTGTCAGTATAGCACAGGTATGACAAAGGTTTTGTAACATCCTTAGTAAGATTTTCACCAACTAATTACTTAAATATCTTTTAGGGAAAGGGAGAGCAGGCAGAAAGATCATTTGGATGCGTATTTTATCACACGCAAATATAAATATTTATCCATAGAAAAACAAAACAGATTTATGCAAGTCTACATCATGTGATCGTTTACTTGATCATAGCCACACAAATTGATATACAATTGAAGATAATAAAGAGTCATAATTCTGGTCATCACAAAAACACTAGACAATTGATAATAATTTCACAATCAATTTAATATTTTATTGTTTTTTCCTTTTTGGTTGAGAATAAAAAATGTAGAGCAACAATGAAGACTAACAAAAAAATAATAATAATAATTAAATCTTTTAACGAAATCCAAAATTTGTTTCATACCTTTGGAATTCATTTTCAATCTTCTTCGCTCTAGCAGTTAACTTTTCAACAACTTCTGAAAATTGCTGCTCACAAGTTCCCTCAGATGTATCAAGCTTTGCAGAATTCCTGAGCAAACTTTTAGGAGATGAATTAGTTTTCAGAAAGTCAAAATTTTTCTTAAGTGAAACCATAACCTAATCCCAAGTAGAAATCATTTTCATAAAGTTTATCTATGAAACAAGATATTTGTCTCTACATAAAATATACGAGATTAAGTGATAGAATTCTATTCTCCACAATGTACATTATCTTCCTATTACATAAGAATCAAATCTTAAGATAAAACAGCTCCAGGAAAGCCACACTCACATGCTACAGTTGTCCATGAACTCAAGCAAGTCATTTCTTGGATAGTGGGTGAGGCTGCATGCATCCCCAAGGACTAATCTTGAAACAGAATATATTGCACTATCATAGTGTGAAGTCAGATCTGCGGAGAGAATGGATTCTGGAGCAGGAGAAAGCAATTGTTGCATAAGCTGTGTTGTCAAGACAAGCCTTCTCTTTGATCGAAACACTGGCGGCACATCTTCAAGAATATCAACCTCATCTTGCACCTGCCAGTAGAAAAGACAAATTAGAATCCCTTTCTCAAATATCTAGGGCAAAGTATTGAACAATAATTTTGTTGGTAGGCTGCTCTATGCTAGAGACACACCTTCTCAATCAACCGATTTGTGGCTAGCGCCCACTGTTCCTCTGCCATGCTGCAAAACAAATATACTTCAAATCTTAAAAATTTCTTTCCTATTTATCCATCATATACAGCTGAAGACTAAATGGTAAAACTTCAATTAAATTGAAGATACCTCATATTTTGAAGCCACTGAAAACCTTTTGTCACTTCTTTGTGCCATGGAAGAACCTCAGGTGTCACTATTTTGCGCTTCTTTGACCTTGTAATAGCCATACTTTGATTGGTGATGTCTGAAGGCAACACAGAAGGACCCAAGGAGTGTTCCGTTCCTACCAAGGTGGTAAGTGCACTTGGCATTAAAGTACCACCTTGACTAGCATCAGTTGTATCTACTTGCTGCAGAGAGGCTTGCATGTGCAAATTCTGGGGAAGCTTTTCAAGGGAGAGCTGCCCTGCAGCCATTTTCGCAAATCTGGCATCATACTGAGGTATCTGCCCATTCTGCAAAGTTCCATATTTATTAAACCATGAGGGCACCATTCGCAGATTGACCTGGCCACGTTCAGAAAGATTAGATGCCATATTACTTCCAGGTTGATTCTGAGAATCAGTTTGACCAAGCTTTGATATCTCAGTATAAGGTCGATCTTGCAGGCTCATCATATTGGTATCTCTAGACAGAAAGGAATTTGGTTGTACCCCTCCACTCTGTCCGCTATCCACAATATTTCCAAATTTCGAATTATGTTCATATTGTCCCACCATACTACTTGGCTCATTCTTTATGTTTTTCACTGCCTGCACTTTACCCATTTGGGAATAGTTTTGATGAATTTGGGGGGATGATTCCAAAGACTGACCAACAGATAGCAAATTTCCTTCAGAAGCAGTAAGGGCCTGACTGTCTTCCTTCTTTTCTGTGTTCAAAGCCTGCTGGTAAGCACGAGCCAATTGAGAGCCAGACAGAAGAGCATTTGTGTCAGAGACATGCTTTGGTGAAGGCTGCTTCAGCCCATACAGTGAGCCAGCTGGCTGCAAAGTATCATCTCTTTCAGATGATATCAGCTGCTCAGATGCGCCAAATTCAGGTGATCCATATCCTCCTTTTGGGGAGTTAATCATGCTATTATTTGATGGATCCCTGGAGGAAGGAGAAGGAGGTTGTCTCTGAATTGTTACATTTGTCCATAAATTGTGCGGCCTTGCTGAACCCTTGCCCTGCTGAGGCATGCCAGTCATAACTGATGGCTGAGATACAGGCACAGCTTCCAGAACTGGAAATTGCTGGCCCAAGAGATTGGTGAAAATCTGTTGAGGGGTATCATGCGAGGCAGCACGATTAAGAAGTTGGTGTCTGCTAGTGGTGTTTGCCACTGTTGCTTGTGAAGCCTGGGATGATACAGCTGCACTAGACATAAATTGCATCTGAGGCTGATTTCTCATATATGAAGGACTGGGTGCATATGCTGCATTAGAGTTTCCTTGCATATTCAAATATGAGGAGGTTTGTGATTGTCCTGCAGCACTAGCTTTATCCTCCCAATTTGCCCTTTGTGACAAATCATGAGTAGGAGGAAACGTCTGAAAGGAAGATGAGGAAGCTACCCAGGTCTGGCTTTTCTCTTTTAACTCAGAATCGGCTTGGCTTGATTTTAGGTAACTTATGGCCTGAGATGAACCATGAGCAGAAAGGAGATGGCTTGAGTTTGGCAGCCTTTGAGAAGGACGGCCCAACCTCAAACCAAAACCCTGAGAAGTAGAGGATGGATTATACAGTTGAGCACCAGATGTATGCACTTCAGTTTCAGGCACCCTGTTCATTGGATTGCCATCAGCAGAACCAAAATGTGTTTTAGTGCCATCTTCTCTTGATTGGTCAACCTTGTTCAGAAGCTCAAGCATATTTTGCCTCTCATGGTTAAGTCTACCAAATATTACAAGAAAGTTTACATAGTTAAAAAATGGTTAAATAAATGTTACATATGAACAGTATCATCTACAAACACTGAAAAGCTCATTTAACAAGTTCTGCTGACAAACAAGAAAACAATAATGCTAAGGCCTAGTAATTTTTAACCAATGATTGATCTAAACAGCAAAGGTTTTCACACAAAACGTGAGATGACAGACAGTAGGCTTAACAATTACTAACAGCAGATGTTATGTTTCAATTTGTCATAATTTAATAATTGACTACCTTGCCTGAGCAACAATATTTGAACAGTCAGAGATGACTGATCTAAGGTCACCTTCAGAAGGCACCTCCTCTGATGCTCTTGATTTCCCTTGCACATGAGCTAAGTGTGCCTGTAAATACATACAAGTTAAATTACTAGTCAATACTCCAAAAGAAAACAGTTAACAGATCTGTCCACTAGAGACTAGAGAAACATTACCTGCTCCAAGACCATGGTGTTGCTGGAAACATTACCAAGAAACTGAAATTGTGACGCATGTCCTTGCTCACTACCACTCATTCCTTTGGAGTGGTAGCCACCATTAGAATTCTCCCTTGGGTGGTAGCTCTTCTGCTTCTCATAAGTCTCAACTTCTCCATTGTAGGAGTTACTATAGGCATGGGGGCCATTGCTTGTTTGTTGAGGGCCCTTTCCCATGCTCTCTTTTCCCCTTTTGACAATAGAGATATCAGCATGTCGCACGTAATCAGATTGATTATTCTGCAAGATGTATTGACTGGTCGTCTGATGGGACTTGACAGTATTTGGTAAAGCAGATAAGTTGACATGTGAAGCCATTCCCTGTTGCTGCATGTCACCTTCTGAGCGCTCATTAATTTGGCCAGCCCATGCATTATTCAACTGCATAAATGATTGGACCTGTTGACTATCCTCAATAGATGGCTTCTGTTGAGGATTATAGTCCACCCATTCGCCGGTGACCTTAGGAGACTTCTCCATGGATTCACCATTATGGCACAAGCCCTCTCTCTGTTCACCTGAAAATTGGAAGCCTTGATGCCGAAACCCAGGGAAGCTAGAGTTCATATTGGAATCATTAAACATATTCAATGGTTTTGAAGTAAAAGAGGCAGTGGGCAAGTTGTTATCAACCCAACCTGTCTGTTGGTTGTCACTTTTCATTAAATTCAAAAGCTGATTATCAGTTGACTGTTCTGTATTCTGGAAAGTCAAGCCACTCCACTCCTGCATCCCAGTATCACTGCTTGAAGCTTCTGCCACTGCAGACTGCATAAGAGCACTCCAGCTCCCACTCTGAAGTGATGGGAATGAATTTGATAAATCTAGGTTCTCCGTCATATTGCCAAAACTAGTAGTACCCATGT
Organism: Mangifera indica; assembly: GCF_011075055.1. Taxonomy (NCBI): domain Eukaryota; kingdom Viridiplantae; phylum Streptophyta; class Magnoliopsida; order Sapindales; family Anacardiaceae; genus Mangifera; species Mangifera indica. Next base: position 17,408,692 of record NC_058145.1, on the reverse strand, counting down.
TACTGCGCCTTCCAAAAGAAGCATCCCATATATCTTCATCCATATTGAACAATATCTTCTCTTCCATTGGGTCTAGGGGTACCAAACCCTGATTAGGACCATTTTGCGTTGCTTTTTGCTGCATTGCAGACCAAGCAGTTTGCTCTTGCCTCCCATTAAGTTCTTCCATTGATGAATTTGTCTGTGGTGAATTAGCTTCCTGGAGGTTTCCTGACAAAATTCCAGTATTTGAACCTGAATTGGGAACTTGTCCAAAGATGTTTTTCCCTGAAAACCCCTGGCTAGACATGAAAGCCCCTTGAGGCATGGAAGCCTGGTCTGGAGAAACAGTAAACCGATCTCTCAAAAAAGAGTTACTGAAACCTGATGACTGCACCATGTTCTTCTGTGCTTGAGGTATTCCATGGGCGTGAGAATATTGACCCATATTGCCCTTCACGGTAGCAACAGGAGCACCATATAAAGATCCCTCAACTGGCTGAGAGACAAGGCCCATTGAACACAGAGATTGGCCTTGCTCAGTTGAAAGCATGGGCCTATTAACTACTCCTTGCATAACAGAGGATACACCACTCTGTACCCGGTTGATAAACATTTGAGATGCATCATTAATTGGTGTTCCATTAAGTGGTGAGAACTGACCCCCAGCAACCTGTTTAGAAATTGCTGGAGCTGGGTTAATGGATTCTGTTGTTGTACATCTCCTAACTGCTGAAGTTGTGGCTGCCTTTGAAGTTCTTGCAATTGCTTGAACAGCATGTGCTGCTGCAACAACTGCATGTCACCAAAACCAGGTTGCTGCATTGGAACAGGATGTACAGTTCCTGGTTGATATTCCCTTCCAAGTTTTTGTTGCCCTCTAAGAACGTTAAAATCAGTGGAAACTTCAGTGATCTCTGACCTATCAGAATTTGCAGTCAGGGTGGGACTGTCAGTCCCAGACTCATATTCTTGTTGTGATTTAAGGATAGACAAGCCTCTCAATATTAAATTATGCTGATCATTCAAACTGGTTGATTCTGCACTATCTGGAAACCCTGATTTCCAAGAAAGGATTCATTTGTATCCAACAGGTAGTTTCTGGAGTGATTTCGGTTATTCTCAGGTATTGAGGTCAATTTTGTATAATCTGGCTTATACGGAACACTTACTGACTTGCCACTGCATCCTCTCACAGAGTCTGTAAATATCATAACACAAAGAGTATAAGTCTCCTATTAGTTTCAAAAGCCTGAAAAGTTTCTTTCAAAATACAGTGAACAAATACTGTTTCATGATAAACACAGGTAATTCTCTGCCCATTTTTCACAAAGAAGAGAGAACATTCCCACTCTTCACTAGCACAAAATCCTGAGCAATTATCAGTAGGCCGACAGAGCATACATATAGAAATGTAAAATAGAATATGAAGTGAAAATCCTTGATACCTAAATTTTGTACTCCGTGATTCTTCAGATTGAAGTTCAGAGGCGTCACACTATGCCTTTGTTTTCCAACCCACAGATTATCATTAAGCACTGACCTACTTGCATTGACAGCGTAGGAAAGGTGCTGTCCCTGGGAAGAGTTATCTAGTTCGAATAAATTGTGGATCCCGTCTTCAACTTCTTCACCAGGCATTAAATAACCACCCGCTAATGTTATTTTGGCTACTTGTTTTTTGGAAAGCAGGTCTATTCATGTATAAGATCAAATGGGGTCAAACCACTGCCTTCCCATAACTCTAGAAAGAGCTTTATATGCCAAATTTATTTATTTTTAAATACATAGGTTTACTTCAGTGTACCACTCCTCAAGATATCATCCCACACAAGAATGGTTTAATGATGAACAAGACTATAAACAGTGTCTTAAAAATGCTACAATAAGTATGTAAATTTTTCATATAACTTAACAAACACAAGATGTCATACAAAAGTAGAAGCATAGAAACATGCAGAAAATAGCAAATGCCTGAAGTATGGTTCGCAACCAACAGGAATTCATTCAAAATATTGTGCATTTTAACATAAAATGAAATGCCAAATTAAAGTTGGTTTCTTCAAAATAGAAATGTAATGCATTGTAAAAATTTAGGCAGCAGCATCTGAAACAAGAAATTTACAAGTTCAGAAATTTCATTTTTCTTTAATCACTTATCACAACCTACCAAGTCAATGCAAAATTAATCAACACTTCCAAAATATCTGAAGAAAAAAAAAATCAAAAGTTCAAGGTATACCCACATAACAAAAATAAAACCTGTCACAATATGAGACAAAATTATCCGCCAAACAAAAAAATGAAAAAAAACAAAGAAACAAAAGAGGTCATCCAACACTCATCTGAGCTACAAAGCTTAAGAGAACAAAAGAAGCAATTAAAAAAAAGAGAAAGAGAAGAAGAAAAAGAAAAAGAAGAAACCCATCAAACCAACAATTCAGTGCATAAATAACAAACATTTCCACACTAAACCAAGCTCAAATCCTTACGTTCAAAACCCTAAAACAAGCACCAAAATTTAACTCACCCACCCATCAAGACCTCAACTTTAGAACAAAAAAACAAACCCACCTCACAAAAACCTCAAAAGCTTAATTTAAGCAGAATTGAAAACAAAGCACGCACAATTAACACTCCCACCACTCATTTCAAGGTAATTAACCTCAAGAACAAGCTCAAGACTTGAAATTTACCAGAAAAACAGAAGCTCCACCAAAGCAAGCACACGAGCAACAAAGTGGTCAGAGTGTGATCCGAAGACACAGAATTTTACGGTCTCTGTTCAAGAGCAAGAGCACAAACTACCACCACTTAACATAGGCGTGTCGTTTTAATGGCCTTTTGATCAAAAATAAAAAAGAACAACAATTAAAAACCGTATTACATTAGAGTTCTTGTTTTTGTTCAATGAGAAAACTAATTAAAATACATTAAAAAAACCAAAAAAATAATAAATAAAAAATAAAATACCAATAATGGTTTTGGTTTCCCTCTGAAGTGAACAAAATGAGATTTTCAGACAAGAACCGAAGATAAAGGGAACGATATACACTGTCATGAAAGGCATATATACACACACAATATATATATATACATATATATATATATATATATATATATATATATATATATTTCAGCCGGGTTTTTTTTTTTTTTTTAGAATTATAAAATAAATATAATATCTATAAAGTACTAGTACCAGGCCTCAGGCTCGAATTTAGCTTCGGGTTTTGGTTCGGTAAGTGGCGAGTGTTATACTGCTTCTGGGGCGTCGGTATGCCGCACTGTAGAAGGTGGAACCGTGGATTTGTATTTATAATATCCATTAAAAGCGTATTATAGATATTTTAGTTAAATTTTATTATTTTTTTGGAAATATTTTTTATGAAATTTTTCTATTTTTATTTATTAGGATTATATTTACGAAAATATTTTTGGATTTTATAATGCACAGTAAGTATGGTCAAAGTGGATGGTCGAGATTTGAGGAGGACGTACACGTGAGTTGTTTGTTATCTTTGCTTGGTGACAAAACAAAAGTAGATGAGCACATGCTGACTCCACGCGCTTTTCGTTTCGCGTGGCCATCGTGCACACTTTAAAATTTAAATTACCTTTTTTAATGGGGATTAATTTTTTTTTTGTTTCTGTTTTAATTTGTTTCCATTTCAGCTGGATTTTTTTACTTTTTTTTATATACATTTGAGATTTTTATTTCTATATAAAACTTGTAAAAAGATAAATGAACTCTCCTTCCAAAACAATAAATAATTTATAAATATATTTTTCAAATTATTAAATAATTTAGGGGGTTTCTGTTTATAGAAGAAAGTGTAGATATAAAATTAATATAAGGAAAAAAAAGCAAAAATATTTTTATTATTATATAATTTAATGCCTTTAAACTCAATCACGCTCGAATTCTTTAAATTGATGTAATTAAAATTTTAAAATAAATTTAATAATGTAATGTCAATATAATAATTAGATTGATTTATATGATAATTAGATCATGGCTAGATACTATTCATCCAATTCATCATTTAGTGAATCTGATTTAGCAATTGAAATAGTTTTTAATTTTATTTGGTAATTTCTTACTCCATATAAATAAAACTAGTATAAAGATTTAAAAAAAAAAAAAACCTTTTTCTAGATAATTTAGAAATATATTTTTCAAAGTTTTGAAAAATATAATCAATGTTTTATATACAAAAAGAAAATGTTAAGATATAAAATTAATATTTTAAAAAATTATAATTTATCTTTCAAATGTATAATTATATATTATTGATACCGTTAAAGAAAATAAATCAATCAATGACTCAATTGAGTCAATTTGACTTTGACTTTGACTTAAGTTGAGACTACCCTAATTAAAAAGATTTATCTTTTTGATAACCTTTTTCTTCTTCAAGCTGATTCTTTTTGTACTTTTGAGTGGCATCCTTCATCCCCCTTCTATAAAAAACCAACAAACCAGAGGATCACACATTGGAATAATAATACTACAAAGGTGACATCAACTGCAAATTTCAGTTACTTTGAATGCATTTTAATGTCAAGAGAAAGTTACACTAGATGACACGTAGAGAAAGAGAGAGAACTTTGGTGTTAGAGCCATCAATGAAACTTTGACTCAGAAGTCATTGTGAAAAGGGACAAAAGGGGTTGAGAGATAGATTTAGAAAGCATCCACATGCTTTTAAGGCTCCCAAATCTTTTACTCAGAAATGAATTCAGAAAAGAGAGAGATGACAGATTGAAAGAGTTGAGACTTTTCTGGGATTGATGACCTCATAAATAGATCGAAAAGATCTGAGCCTGATTTTTTTTTTCTTCGTCAACGTCGTCGATGGAAACAAACAGAATGAATAAAACCCTTTGACATAAGCAATTTCCAAATACATCTGGATGCAAATTGAACAAGGCATCCAGAAGCCAAAAGGCTTAAAGTCCTTTTCTAGGAATTAAAAAAAAGTTGCCTAAAATTTTCACATCATTATCCAATTAAATGAAAGGGAGAGTTGTACATAAAGATGTACTTTCTGCTTGAACTCTATCCATATACATCATCATTCAAGTACATTATCTCCTGTTAAACCAAAAGAAGATTCTCAACACCGTGCTCCAAATATTATATACATGCACATGTCTTTACTGAGTCCCACTTGGAAAATCCCACATATATGAGAACAGAGACATCATGCTTTTAAGAACAATGAATAATCTTTCCCACAATGGATCAGAATATCTCACCTCATCTAAGAGTTGTTCCTCAAGAGAAGAATAAGAACTGATTCATTTAAGTAGTGTAATTTTTAAACTGGGTGATAGATACTGGCATATCAAATTATGTAACAAAGTGAGGTGTAAGATTTAAGCACAGTGATAATAGTTAAACAAATGGAAGAAAACAACATGAAATTAAGGACAGTAGTTTGAAGCTATTTTGGAAACTTGAACTCCTTGAACAAAATGGAGTGCAACATAGGCCCGCAACTGACCTCCTGCTTAATATGTGAACAGTATGTATCTGTCTCCATATCATTCCTTGAGGTACTAACAGGCTAATATGGAACATGTTGATCTTGTTTTTCTTAATAAAAAAGGATACTTTATACAATAGGATTCACAATCTGCTAAAGTTAACCCTCCTCCATGTGAAGACCAATCGTTTCACTTCTGTTAGCTGGAAATAAAAAAGGAGTAATGAACTTTCCATCAATGGAGAAAGAAAAACAATTTTGAAGCTAAAAGTATTTTAAAGTTTTAACATATTTTGTACAAGAACAACAAAATACTACACATATTCTACTTTCAAAAGAAATGTCAGCTCATTTCAAGCTGATTATATATCTGAAAGTAGATGAAACTGGAATTAACTTTCAAAAATAAAATTAAAGCAATTTGTTAGAGATATTTTACCTCACTGTATAGTAACTCCAGAAGAAATGCAAAGCTTAGAGTCTGCCCCGCCACTGATTATACTGTCATCTCTCCACCAGTCAGCACTTAATACCTAAAACAGAGCATGACTGCTAAGTCAATACATGTTTGAATTTCATGAGAAAAAGAACTACACAGAAAATTAATATTATACCTTGTCAGTGTCAGAATCAAGGACAGCAGGAGGCCACTGCGACAGAAAAGCACAATACACTATATATTATTTAGAAGAAATTAATGTATACCTGAAGACAGGTTGATACGTACTGGCCTACCACAGTTCTCAGATCCTAGAACGTAACTGTCCCATCATAAGATGTAGTAATTAAATGGAACCAGGATTTATTGTGCCGCTTGCGAGCTGAAATCCAAGAACCATGAAATGAGCACTGAAACACGTGAGCAGATGTTCAAAAAAACCAAAAAAGGACATGTAAGTGCAAATATGAGTGTGTGTGTGTGAAGAGCGAGAATGAGAAACAGAGAGAGAGTGTAAATCTGGACAGGTTTACGAGGACCCAGTTCTTAAGAATTGGGTCGGAACCAACAGCAGCAATGAAGGCAGAAGCAGAACCCTCACCTCCAACATCAATGCAGAGAAGAACTTTCCCACAAAACTGAGCAAGAAGGAGTCTTTGTCAGTTAAACTTTGAAAGGATAATTTTGCTTCATTTCTTAAAATGGGAGCATGAATATAAATCTTAGCAGTTAAACTTTGAAATGAGCTACTTGAACTCCATCCTTGAATGAAAGATACAGGTAAGAAACATGTGTTGTTGACAAGGTTATATGTTTTCTCTATTCAAAGCTAAGGTTAAGGTAATTCTGACGTACTATATCTGAAAAATCTTTGCTGGTCTCAACATCCCATCTCCTAACAGAATGATCCCAGGATGCAGAATAAATTGTTTCATGTTGTGGCCAAACCACAGATGAAACACATTGTGTATAGCTCACAGGTGTAGATAATGGTTCTGCCCACATAAAATGAAATGCCACTTGTATATTAACAGAGATGACTAACAAAAGAGCATACAACTACTAAGCATCAACTTAAGTTCACAAAGACTCGAGAAAAGAATGTAACAAGAAACATAAGACCTCTAAATTACAGAGTCAAAAGATAAAAGGTTTTAAAACAGAGAAGAACTAGCGAAAAAACTTTTATAGCTCCTGATCTTAAAATTCTTCAGTGTAATCATTGGAAAGATCCATGCATCAACTTTACAATCAAGGGGCACTTAAATTTCCCATAGAACAAGATCTTTAATCTCAGCTTGCCATATCAACTGAAATATATCCATTGACTTACACACAGTCCATGGCGTGTTATTTCATTTTTGTACAACATCATCAAATAATTCACATGTAACCGGTAAAAGACTTCAGAAATTAATAAAAAATGAAGCTTTGAATTCATTATTGCTTTTATGCTATTACTTCAATTAGGTTCTCAATGAACCATTCTAACGGAGGATTGCGCACCACAAGCCTTGAAAAACAGTAAGGAGGAAATCTTTTCAGCAACTTTAGAAATGAAAACGTACCCAAAAGGGAGTGAAAAGGATGCAGTACCTCCAACTGAGATTCATCAGCTTCATTATTCACTTTTCTTTTCATGGTTGACACTTGATCATCTTCTGCATTAGCTCATTCGTCCGCCATAAACTGATTGTACAATCCCAGGAACCTGCACAAACCTAATTGCATGTAAACAAAAGAGATGGAAGCAATCGGTTTAAATGGCAATAATCAACCATACAACTTATATCAATGAAAATACGGTTAGCAAGAAAAGCCAGACCATTTCTCCTGAAGTTTTGGAGCAATGCAGTGTACAGATGCTCTATGACCACGCAAAATTTTGGATGCCTTTATCTTCTTAGGATGATTAATGGCCTTCTCAGCATCAAACTATTAAAGGAAGGGGAATATAATGATTAGTATGAGAACTGAATTTTCACTTAAAATCAAAAGATTCTGCAACTTACCTTCCACAATCTCATAGTCCGATCTTTTGAAACTGTGGCAACAGTGACATCTCTCATACCTGCATTTATAGCAACAAACTAACGAACATAAAAAACAAAGATGAACATAATTAGGTATGCACCTGCAAGAATAGGACGTGACCATAGATGGAACCAACAATAAAGCATGGACAAGGTAAGATGAAGAGGTATTCTACGCTGATCTTTTTACAACTAATACACAATTTTGAACAATGAAAAATTTTCTGATTATTTAACTTAGCAGATCAAACATTCGCAGAACATCGTATGCAATATGGATTGCCAAGTGTTGAATCTCAAAACATAAAAACAAAATTAAATTATATAACTTGAAGAAAAAAGTCCAATGGTTTTATATTACAGTAAGAAAATGTTCAATAAATTACTTTGCTTTTCAACATCTGCCGAATGCTTTGTGTGAGACTGGCAAAACATTTTGAGGTTAAAAACATTTGGAAAGGAAGACCATAATTGCTAACTTAAGAATAAGATAAAAGGACAAATATGAATAGCCATCTTAAAATGCGCCCCTCAGGACTAAAAATTAAACAAAGTTTAAAGTAGGCAGCAAGCAATTATAGCAGAAAAACAAAAACCCAATTGTAGTCATATATAGGGATAAAAGTTGCCATACTTTAAATGATAAAGATGGTCAACACTGTTCATACCATCTGAGTTAATATACTAATAGAAAAGATAATGCACCACTGTGTTCTTCCATTATATGTGTATAAAATCTATCATTTTTCCATACCCTAAAAGGAATTACAATTCAAAAATCAAATGGCCTAATTAGCAGCAGGCTTTGAGTTTCTTACAACTCAGGAAGATACAATAAAGCATATTGAAGTGTCAACATAGATAACAATGTTAGGCAAACACTTCAAAAACATTTACATTCCCAAACAATCATATAGAGGAACTAGTCAAGATGAACCTGCTAAATGACACATTTGAGCAGCTCGAATCTAGAACGGCAAGCTTATAATGTCAAAACATTAAACAGTTTAGGAAGGAGATGGGATTTGGTCCTTCCCTGACTTGGGCAAAATCATCTATTCAAAATTACTTTGAATTTTCAACAAACCAAAATCCCACCAGAAGTTGGCAGAGAGTAGGAGAAAAGGACCACACCCTCCCCCTTCAACCATGGTCATCCGGGTCGGATACTCGCTTGCTCCTTTGGAGTCATTACATACAAATAAAATATTATCACTGTCGTGAACAGAAATGGGCATTTGGTCTAGTGGTATGATTCTCGCTTAGGGTGCGAGAGGTCCCGAGTTCAATTCTCGGAATGCCCCAACTTATATCATTTTTAGCCTTCAACTGGTATTTTTGCACCCTATGAAAGATTGTAATCATATGTACACCGCAACTTTTGAAAAGTCTAAAAAACCCTAACACCTATCATTGTTTCACATTTGCTCATCTTGTGTTTTTTTTTAATTGACTAGGTGAATTATTTTCTAATATTTTTTATATTGGAGTTGTTTGACTTCCTTAGTGGCTTCATAAGTTGGTTTCTTAGTAGATTTATAGGTTTAACTAATCATTAAGGGAGTACGAGAACGACAAGTAACTCTCTTAACTTTAAAAATAATTAAAATATCTCAAATATCATTAAAACTCTTAAAATATTATATTGACTCACCTAAATTTTATTTTATTTTTATTAACTATTTTATTGATATTAATTTAAAGTCCCGAAATTTTATTTTAGACTCCATGATGCATTTTTATCTTCATTTAATAAATTGATTTTACATTACACATTATAAGAGTAGTATTCTTAGTTAATATTAGCAATTTAATCAAAGAATATAATTAATAATATTTTTATAATTATAATCAATAGCATAAATAATTCAAATTTCGTTAAATGAGAATGATTTCATATATTATATAAAATTGGATATTTTGAATTTTTAAGTATTCATCAATATTATATTTAAATGGAGCCACAAAGCTTATCTAACCAAACCAATTAGACCCTGATCCAGCGCTAGAACCAAGCCCTTATTGTTAAGAGCCATAAGAACGTAGGTCCTCCTTTTAATAATTCTTGTTTAGACGTCATCCATGGACTTGAATGACGTGGCGCATGTACATACATTGGTTATCAACGTCGGTTCAAAACGATTCTCGTCAATTCCGCCACATCAACCACCGTCTTTACCTAACAGGACGACCGCCGACAACTACTCTTTTAGCTCATAAAACTCAACGAATCATCATCACCACCCACCGCGCGATTGTTGTCAGTTTGTCGCTGATTTATTAAATTCTAACGCCAATCAGATCATGACAGAAGACAGGTCTCCTAGGGTTTCCTCCGACCACTCCGCCCACTCCACTGACGCCTTTCAAACTAAGCAAAGGTACATCAAACTTCAAAATATTTATCTGTCTTGGAATGCTTGTTGATTTGTTAATTCGTTAGGTTGTAGTTAAACTGGGAATGATTTATTTAATTGACCTGTTTCGCAATGCGTTTGTTTGTTTGTAGGAAAAAGAGGAAGTGGGATCAGCCTGCGGAGTCATTAGTTAGCTACCCATTGGGCAATATGGGATCCCTTGTTGATGTTCCACTGCCGAGCATGGCTCCATCTTTCTCTGCTGCTGCTGCAGCCTTTATGAAAAATCCACCAGCGGCTAGTGGTGTAGCCGTTCCGCCGATGGCACTTCAGGGCCCTTCCATGCTGAAGTTAAATCAGGTGAGATATGTTGCTTCATGGGGTTCGTGAATCATCTCAATTTTGCTGCATTGTTTTGTGATAATGTTTTATAATGTTACTGGAGGCATTATGTTTTTTAGACGAAATTGTTTCAGCATTATATAGAGTGTGATTTATAAGTTCTTCCTACTAAGCAGATGCATGGTTTACGTTCAGACCCATATGCATTTGTGTTGTGTTCTTTAATACAAAGAATCTTGAGCCACGTCTATTTGTGGACTGATGATAAGACAAATGAATGAAAATCTAATCTCCATTATATTCAGATGTATTATGGGATAGTATCAGTTCATAAAATTTAAAGTTCAAATGTTTTTTTAAGTAGCAGATGAGCTGTTTAATCAAATGGTCATTGGGAAGATTTTGGTTTCTTAACTTGAAATGAGAATTACTTGGGTTGGCCTGTTCTGTATTTTTTGAACTTCTGGGTATTTTGTGTTTAAGTGTCCTATATATTGGAAGCTCAACCGTAACCTCCAGATAGGGAAATTCTATGGTCCTACCGGTATAGTTTGCTGAAAGAAGTTTTCCTTTTGGCCTCTTTACGAAGGTGTTCTGTTCACATATTTCCTTGAAGCACTGAACAATAGTGATTAGAGACCTGTATATTGCTGTAATATGGACCGGTAGGAAAACTCTATTATCCATATCATTATTTTTATTATGTTTATTCTCTCTTATAAGCTTTTGATGCACCTTGGCTTATATATCTGTTTATTTTAGCATTGTAATTTTAAATTTTGCAGCTTATGTTATTGGATGTTTATTTTACATTTCTTTTGAGGATTATTAATGGATTTTTTCATTGTTGTTTTCTTTTCAGCCTAAGATTCAAGATGAGTTAATAATTGCACGAGAAATCGTTATAAATGATGCTGAATCTTCTGTTCGCTACAAACTTACTAGACGCCAAACACAGGAAGAGGTTAGTTTGGTTTTCTTAATTTTGTTTAAGTGAAGGATAATTAATCTGTTGTTATTATGATTGAGGACTGGCTATTTATTTATTGAGGAGATTGATACATTTATTCACTGGTCTTCCAGATTCAGAAATGCACTGGTGCTGTGGTAATAACTAGGTTTGTGGACCTTTAAACGATAATATGATGAAGTTTTCTGAGGGATTCTCTCTCTTGTGCTTAGCTTTTTTATTAATATGTGGCATTGCCTTTGCAGGGGTAAATTTCGTCCACCAAATACACCACCTGATGGAGAAAAGCCATTATATCTTCACATATCTTCAGGGGCTCATGTAAGGATGATGAATTGTTATTTCTTATGGAGCATTTACCAATAATATTATTGGGATTCAGAGTTTTCATCATGCTTTATGGATTTGCATTATATACATCAAGGAAATAAATTTCCATTGCAATCTTGGACATCATATCATAAAATCCATGCAAAATGAAAAGTGGGACAAAAAATTGTATATGACCATTCAGATGTCATTGATTGAGTTTAATGGTATTACTGGGCTAGTTAGAGCTAGTTCTCTGGTTTTATCTTTCCGAAGAACCTAGGTAACTAGAGCTTTTGATGACGTGAATATGTGAGATGTTTACATGTTATCAAAGTTTTGTGATGACATGTATAGTACGATTGTTAAAGATGCTCATATATTTTTCGAGTTTCTAAATAACTAGCCTAAGATAGCTTTTGATTTTTTGCCTTAAAAAAGCTAAAAATTTTGTTCAGCAATCTTTGAGGTCCTTATTCAATCTTTGTCTTGCTTTGTGTGCCAAAAATAATGAAAAATCTAAGATCCAAATTTTCCTCCTTAATATTTTTGAACTGATTTTATTTTGTTTTTATTGTTAAATTATGGATTACTTCTTCAGTTGAAGGAGACGGCAGAAAGAATTTTGGCGGTTGATCGTGCAGCTGCCATGGTTGAAGAAATGCTGAAACAGGGTCAGGATAGTTTTCCCACTTTGCAAAGTATGAGCAACGGCGTGAAGGTATATCTGCATCACACCATTGGATTTGTGAGTTATGACTACATATTTCAAAATGTTAAATCTCTACTTGAATTTGGTTGCACAGGAACTCAGCACATGTGTTTTTTTGAGCTTTGATCCTGATCCATCATTGAATATTGCTGCTCGAATTCGTGGACCAAATGTGAGATTTTTTTTACTTATCATAATCTTCTTAGGAGCTGCTTTTACTATTTTTATTCTGTAACTTTATGGTAATATCGGCTTGCCGTGTTGTATATTTTAGCATGTATTTGTTCCATTGTTTATCATTATTATCTTTTTTCGTGTTCATCTGCTCATTTACTGGTTTGATCTGAACTGTTTTGTTTTTTCATTTTAATATTCATATTATGAAGATAAGAGATTCTAATGTTTGAAGCTTTCTCTGACATCTCCATATGATTGGGAGAGATTGTTTCTGTGTTGCTGGTGGTTCCATTTTCCACATGCAGGACCAGTATATAAATCACATTATGAATGAAACAGGAGCAACTGTCTTATTGAGAGGGCGTGGTTCTGGTAACTTTGAAGGCCTGCACAGCGAAGGTACCAGTTTGCTGTATCTGTTGTTATCTATTGCAAGCCTATTTATTTTTACCTCTGGGAATTCTCTTAAATTTTATTTTATATATCCTCCATTCTGGATACAGGTGTGCATCAACCATTGCATTTATTCTTGTCCAGTAGCAATTCTAAAAGTCTGGAAGATGCAAAGCGTTTGGCTGAAAATCTTTTGGATACAATCAGTGTAGAGTGTGGTGCCTCCAGGTAATATAGTTTCGTATTACGGTGGTATAGTGTTTGATGCATACTGCTTACTTTGGATTTATGTGTGTTCTAAATCTCCCAAAAAAGTGAGAGAATGAGATTTTTGCTTCCATCAATTGATAGCTTAGTTTTGGAATTGGACAATGTGAAACTAACCCTTGTTAGTTTGTAGTAATAGATTGATGTATCATACACTATTGCATTTTGATCATTTAATGGTTTTTTTTCCTTTGAATGAATATCATCTTTATGTTAACAAATGGTGATCATGATCACATTGGTTTGCTATGCATGGTAGTTCGTAATTTTGCATAAGGAATAACTTGTGAGTTTTTCTTTGCCTATATTAGGGTTTCATCATTCAAAGTCTATAATGCAGTTCCACCCCCACAGCAGTTATTGTCTGGCACTCAGAGTTGTGGGAATGAGCAAATACTAAATGCAAGTTCTGGTTCTGGATTGACATCAACAGTTAGCATTGAACCAGTTCCAGCAGTTTCTTCTGTTACCACCCCTGGGGTTGCTACTCTCTCTTCTCAAGACACTCTTGTACAGGCTGGAGGAATGATGAACTGTGCCCAGCCCCAACAAAATATGGTTGGTTACCCGCAGCCTGTATTAACTGGAGGAACAAGCTATAGTGGATATGAAGGGATATATCCTCAGGCAACACCTTTACAGCAGGTTGCCCTAGCCCTCAGACATTCATCTTCTCCCATCACCTCAGCAGTTGCTCCAACATCAGTTGCAGAATCAACAACAAAATCAAATATTAGTTCCACATCTGAGAAGGAGAAACGGCCTCCACAGAAGAGAAAGTTTCAGGAGTTACCAGTTGGTGCCAAGGGCCCTGTAAAACTCAACCAGGTATCACTGCATTTTTTCAGTACTAGCTTGTTTTAAGACAAAGCTGTGAGATTTAGCCTTTTATATTTTATTAACACTGAAGGAGGGAGGGGAAAAAATGAGGTCAAAGATACACAAGGTATATACATACAAATTTAACTTTTAAGAAATTATAAGGGAGGAGAAAGTCTATACATTCAAATTTAAATTATAAGAAATTATTGTCTTTGCTGTTGGTTTCCTGAAATTCTGATTGTATTTGGATACTATGTAATGCTAAGTTTTGCAAAAGCAAACCTTTGGTTAATAAACTGTTCATGTTCCTTTCTTGTAAGCAATTAATAGAGAATGTGTGTTTAAAAGAAAAAAAAAAAAAAAACTCAGTGGATAAGTTATCAACCACAATAATAACCCATCGAAAGAGGGACTAAAGCTTTGCAAAGAGTACCATGAAACAGTGTAAAAACGCCTCTTTTTTCTTATCAATCTTAATTGGTTAGCTCTAGCAAGTTGAATCTAGTTGTTTAGGATTTTTTCATGCCATGGTTATCTCTCTTTTATTATTTTTTGGATGGTTTTTTGGTACACAAGCTCATGCTACTCTTTGTAAAGCTTTAAACCCTCTTAAGATGGGTTATTTTTGTAGTGGATATATTATCAATCAACTTGCTAGAACTAACCAGTTAAGATTGATAAAGAAAAAGAGGTGTTCTTAAACTCAGTGGATAACCCATCTGAAGAGGGTCCAAGGCTTTACAAAGAGTTGCATGAGCCTTTGTAAAAAATACCCTCCAAAATATGAAAAAAGAGATGAACAAATCCTAAAAGACCAAATTCAACTTGCTAGAGCTAGCCAATTAAGATTCATAAGAAGAAAGAGGCGTTCTTAAAAGTCTTTTGATACAGACCTACAGAGAAGCCAAAAATATAATCTTCTACCATAGAGCGCCAGTTTCTTTTTCTCCAAAGTCTATAAAATTCCTTTTCCCTTTTTTGGTGACAATTTAACAGAGATGGATGGTGGCTCACTGGCTAAAGTCCTAGGTTAGAGAAACAAAGTTTTTCATGCATACGATTTGAGATCAGATATTAGGATCCTGCATGAGCCCTTATTTTTCTTTTCTGTTTGGTTGTTTGATTAGAGTTTGTAGGGTGGATGGACTGTAGTTGCCTATGCATGGCTAACCAAAAAAAAAAGGTTTTGTTACCATTGATTTGAATATGGACATTGACTTTTAATTTTAGCAAACTTAGGTAAGGATTTCTGATGGGGAAATCACATTCAACCAAAAAAAAACTGAGTTGAACTTTGGTAGTATTCATTCTTTTGGCCCAGTCTGAGTGAATCTTGCTTTGTTGGTTAATCAGTAACTGAGGCTGAGAGGGAGAGGAAGTGGAAGATGGTGGATTTGGAACGTAAAGATACATAAACTTGTATGATAGTATTAAATGATTGTTAAAAGGGAAAATAATAATAGCTAGTAAAATTATTATTTAGAGTGAGAGAAAGAGGGAGTAATAGTTGGATCCAGAAAGGTAATTATATCAGCACCCTCTGCCACTATTACATGAAAAATATTTTAGGTTCTGGTGTAGAGTTATGATTCTGAATTATTTATGCACATTTTGTTTAATACTGGATGAAATTTTTTTTACCAATTTTATTTATAACCTAACAGATGGATGCATCAGTGAGTCTATGTGCATCTGTAAGCGCATTTGCTTTTTTGATTTCTTTACTTTTTTATCAATTATCATCCTGAAAAATATTAATCAAGAGAACAGCTACATTAGGGAATACTTTTGATGCAATGCTGTTTTGCATTTATTCTCCCTTAAATTGCATTCATATTTTTTTTGCTGACATTCTCTGCTTAATGTTCCAGGTATTTTCTTTGACCTTCTAAGAAGCTAACAGGCTGATTCCGTACCTCTGTTTGGGCCATTGGTTTGTATGTTTAACAGGATTTATAGTTTTGGAGCCTGTACTGATGATGGGTCTTTGCTGCTTCAGAGCCTTGATGAGGGGCTAATTCAAGATTTTTATTTCTGTTGATTGATTTATTTCTGCTGCTGCCAGTTCCCTTGTTTTTTCCTTTTCTTTTGAATGCGGGCATGATGATAGTTGCATAATCAGTTGCAAGATTGCATGCTATGCTTGTCAACCACCAGAAGTCAACGAACTGACCACACTGGAAACATTGGTTTTTTGAACAACTTTTTACAAATACACACTGAACTTAAATATTTTTATCAAGTTATGATTAAAAAAATATTGCAATATGTCTCAATCTTAGATCTCAGAAATAGGGTTCTTCCCTACCTAATTCTTTTGGTACCCCTATACTTGATTTGAAAATGTTAAGCTTATACTCTGACCTATTTGACCCAGAATCCTATATGCTAACTGCACAATCAAGTTAAACAGCATTTAGTGATTTGAATATTCTCCCCATGTGTAAAAGTTCTCTCTACATTAGTCCCACCCTCATCATGTTTCCATGGTTTTAATTTTTCACTGCTTTGTGGACATTTTATATATTCAAGTCCTATTGTCATTGAGAAATTAGGATTGGGTTTTCTTTATATAACTTGTTGCAGGGACCAGAACTATACCCAAGTGAACTATCAGGCAATGTGGAGGTGAGAAATGTATCAAATATGCCAGCTCCAAAAAGGTTGGTCCAGTCATCAGTCAATGGAATGCCCCCTCCACCTCCAAGAATCATGCCCCCCCCACCACCACCGAAATTTACTTCATCAACACCTCTTCCTAAATTTCAGGACAAGGGCAGAAGTTTGAATAAAACACATTTTGAAAATATCCCTGGTAAGAATGGAGAACTTGCTGTCACCCTTTTCCTGTTTATTAGTTTGATGGGATAGTTTGGGGAATGCTATGTTATTTATTAATCACTTGGAAGAGGTTATCTTTCCCCTTATCTCCAAGATAAAAGTTTCTTTAGCGGGTGACATTTGTTGTCCTAACTCTGTTCTCCTTTTGTTAACCAAATCATTAGTTGTTTCAGATACTCTGGTCAAGCTGATGGAATATGGTGAAGATGATGATGACCTGGAGGAAACTGGCAAAGAATCCCTTACCTCTGACTCCTCATTTAGTCTCAACTCAGACAAAGTAAATGTTAGAAAACCGTTTTGGGCTTTATGATTTATTCAGCTGGTGGATTATTGGAAGCAGTGGTGCTTTTTCAGGGCTTTGTTCTAATCATATATAAGTGGAGCTTGTGTGTGTATAATGTGGGATGGGAGCATGTAACAAAGCCATGCGTCGTATAATTATTTTGTTGCTAGATGACATTCCTAGGGTTTGAATGTTACAGTTTTGGCTGTAACTGTGGTTTAGGAAGGCGTGGAGGATTGTTGTATTGTCTTGGCTTAGGTGTACATTAGTAGTTTTTCCATTATCTTGCTGTGAGGACTTGGGAGTATAGTTTTTTAATCATCTGCCAACTTGCTTGGTGACCAAAGTTTTGGCAGAAGATTCAGGAATGATAGTCTTGCTGTGAAAATATCTTAAGCAAAATCACAGTAGTCTGTTTAGAATTTTGAGTTTAATTCAATGCGGACTAATACTAGCTATCCTCTTTTACAATTTGGCATTTTGTGTTACTCACTTTGTGCCAATTCCATAAAGTTGCTCAAAGATTGAGGATGGTGATTTCATTTCAGGATAACCTAAATTGTCGTTTATCAGTCAATAAATGAATCTCAAAGTTTCAAGCTCAAACATATGTTTGGTTCGAAGAAGTCAAATTTGAACTACAACATTAGCTCTATAGGGCAATTTTAGTTTGAGAGCTTGTTGAATTTTCTTTTTTTCTATTTCCCTGACAATTATTATTATTATTTTTTTTGGTGTTATTGAAATTCGGAACCAGAATTGATCTTATCAAAGTCAATTCTGAATAGGATTACGTCAGGTTCTTTAGCACACTACTCTCTCTCTCTCTATATCTATACATATATTATTGCCACCAACTTTTCATTCAAAAGAAATGCATACCAAAACCTGGGTAATTAATTAAAATAAGCAAAATTTTAAGCGTTTATATGTTTTTAGGCCACTCTATAAAAGTTTTATCAAAATAAGTAAACCGTATTTTTTTTACCTTTTTTACCCTTATGTTGAAAAATCAAGTAAAAATATTTTTTCTGAGAATGTGCGTCGGTTTATGACGGTTACGATGGTAGCTAGGGATTTTACAGTGAAACTCTAAATATGTCAAATTATGTATATGGATATTTTTGAATGTTTCGAACGTTTAAAATGATGTAGTTTCGATATTAATGGATGTCTGGAAGTGTAGTCGTTGAGAGACAAAAGCGCGTAGTGAACAGTGTCACACAAAAAATGAACAGTGTCACGCAAACCGCTTGCAAAATCGCGCAAAAAATATTGTTTACAGACTATGATATCTACTTTTGCGCGATGTGAACGGTGTTTGCGCGGTATAAACAGTGTTTGCGCGATTTGCGCAGTTTGCGCGGCACTGTAAATTTACGCAGTTTGCGTGACACTGTAAATTTGCGTGCTTTTGTCTCTCAACGGCTACACTTCTAGACATCCATTAACATCGAAAGTACATCATTTTAAGCGTTCGAAACATTCAAAAACATTCATATATATAATTTGACATATTTAGGGTTTCAGTGTAAAATCCCTAGCCCCCATCGTAACCACCATAAACCGACGCACATTCTCAGAAAAAATATTTTTATTTGGTTTTTCAACATAAGGGTAAAAAGGGTAAAAAAAATATGGTTTGCTTATTTTGGTAAAATTTTTCTAAGGTGGCCTAAAAACGTATAAACGCTTAAAATTTTGCTTATTTTAATTAATTACCCCCAAAACCTCTGTTCATGCCAATAATGTTAATTTTCCTATTACACAATCAAACCCTTGCCCTCTCTTTCCCTCCCTCCCTACTAACTTAATTTAACTCCAATTAATGATAATTAAAACTGGCACATTTACTAATTTCTTTGTTCATAACAATAACATTACCGACGTCTTAGAATGGATTTTTTTTTTTCCTTTTTTAAATTTTGTCTTTCATCAAGACTTTGGTAGAGGTTGTCCTCTCAAAAAAGATTTGAACAGTTGCAGAGCTGCTCTTGGCTTGAAAAGTGGTACCTCATGACCTGCCCTTCATTCTCAGTGTTGCAAATGTTAGCCCTTCATAAACCTCTGTCCACCCTCCCACCTTATAAAAAATTAAAAAAAGTTTTCATCCTTAAGAAATAATATTATTTTAATATTACCTTAAAGCTGATCTAATACAATTCATCAATCGACTGCTGGTCCAATTGACTGGACCATGTCTTTGTGCAAGTCAAAATCTGATTCAGCTTTAAGACATTAGTGGAGAGTCTTCATACTGAAAATTACAAAAGTTAGAGGGGGCATGCACGGTTTGGCCCTTAAATATATATATATATATATATATATATATATATATATATATATATATATATATATATATATATAAAACCAAACTGGTATACCGGAGTTGATAACCTGAAAAAGATTAGCCCAACAACCAATTACTTGTATATTAGAAGACCCAAGCTCATGCGTATATATGTGTAAATACATTTGTGAGAATATGAAATTAAATCTAAAGTCCTTTGACTCTTAAGGATAATATTTGACACCTTAATCAACTATTTTACTCGTGTTTAATTAAAGTGTGAAATTTTTATTATATATGTTACATGTTATTATTATTCTGACCTTCCTCTGTTATAAAAATATTATTCACAGAGATACGGCAAAATTAGCTACTGACCTGCTTCTTAACATACCAAGGATACCATGGAATTTTGGTTGTTAATTTCAGCTGTGCAAGAGAATACCTTGTTGCAGTAACTGGCACGACTGAGTCCACATCTCCACTGCATTTTTCAAAAGAGAAAATGCTTAATCATAAAAATATTGTAACATTCTTAAACAAATTTCATTTCGGTAAAACATTAGAAAAATCTTACATTATTTGAGATACTAATACAATACTAGTTAAATAGTTTGCAGAATCTTAATAAACTGTAAAAATGTGTTTTACCTTAAAAGTAAAACTGTAACAGACTGTGTTAATAGTAAATACAGAATTTCCAACCTGAAAACCCAAACTCTCAAGCCACCAACAATCATTTGTCTATAAATTGGAAGAACTGAAACATCTGTGTCGTTCCAATTGCGGTTTAGCAGTTCACTGTCATTAAATAATACAAAGTTCAGCAAGATGTACAAAGCTTGTAAAGCTCTCATGAGATTTTGTAGATTGTATTATTTATGATCACCTCCAAGCAGTCCACTTATAAGGAATTCTGGTTATGTTAGCATGGAAGGCTTTCTGCACATCGGGCCTGTTGTAATAAATCTCAGCACACTTTTCTGTGCAAGGATCATAGCCTGAAATCTGCCTCAATATCTGACAATATGCCAAGGAAAATAATGAAACTCGTTACCATTTTATTATGATTTTCTGTATATACAAATTTGTATACCTTCTGGGGTCGATGAGGCAACCGAATGGTCTGAAGTGTAAAAGTAGTGGTGGCACCATCAGACTTGTTGCAAGGAGGTGCATCAATGTTATACTGATCAATGTTCCCAAACTCTTGATCCATGGCATAGCTATATAGTGATTCACACTCATCTGATTCTTTCTGCCTTGTGAAATCACAAGTGTTGATGAGTTGTGTACATGTTTTATCAGAGATCATGGCATGGCTCCACCAATATGTCACAGTTCCCAGATTGTCATAGTAGCTGTCTGTCACTGCATTGCCCACCTGCATTTTATAACTTTTCATCAAACTTTTTTCGTTTCTGATGCAAAGAAAAATTAGGTCAAAAGCTAGTTCAACACTAACACCTATTTTTTTTCCCAAACGACCTGGGGAATCCAACAGTCTCAACACTCTTACAACCAGCAATCTGAAGGTGCAATGTCAATCGATCACTTTAGTTAACTCTTGAACGAAGTTGTTATAACCAGCTTTAATAGTCACTCTCACCCCAAAAGTTAGTTCAAAGCTGAGAGCTGAGATTTTCTGTCAACACTTATATATTAATACCTAACCCTTTTTCTAAGGGATGCGGAACAATCCAATAACCTCTATCCACATATTGGGCCATCAACACTCACAACCGGCTATATGGAGGTGCAATGGGCTAGTTGGAATTTCATGTCAACCAATCACTTCGATGGACTCTGGTCAGAGTTGTAACAACCAAACTCAATACCATTGTTAGGTGTTAATGTGCATTTCTCATGCCGAAAGTTAGTTTTAGGGATGAGACTTTTTATAACACTTATACATTAACACCTAACCTTTTTCCCAACCCTGGAACCCAACACTTACCCCATAATCTAATTTTGATCCAAATATTGAACCATGAAGTGTAAGAGGGTTAAATTACCATAATTCCCTTATGATTTATAGGGTGTTTTGACTTAGAATTGTAGATCATAATTTCTATAGCCAGCTGAGGAACCTAGTGACCTTCATAGCTCTCTCCAGTAATATAAATTTCCCGGCCTTTATATCTTGGGAATCTTTCCAACCATCCGATCAGGAATGCCAGTAGTGAGTCCTGAGCTGAACCATAAGAGTCAATGAACCATCAAAATTAATCAAAATGTCTAGTTATAATAATGAAGACACAAGACCATGGCATGCATCATCATATAATGTAGTGCTGCTAGTCTTCTAAACTGTGGCCTACCATTAACCAAAAAGTTCACTTTCTTTGAAATACAGCTAGCAATTCAACACTATTAGTGATTATAATTATTAGTATTATCCAAATGACAAAATTCTGCGGGTCCTACCGGTGCGACGGTCGCCTGTGTCGAGGAAATCTGCTGAACGGTTGCTGTAAGAGAAGCCTACACCAGCCGGAGTTTCTAAGAACAAGAGGTTGGCCATTGAGTTCCATGAATATTTGTTAAGGTACGATCCAGAGGCAGTCTTGTTGATTCTAAAAGGGGCTATTTCTTCAGAAGCACCATATGCCACAGAAGAACAACCAGGACCTGGTCAAAAACACAAATAATATCATATATATATATATATATATATATATATATATATATATAAGTTCAACAGTTTGAGCGTGTAAAATATAACAAAGTGTCAAGAAAGCAGCCATGAAAAAGGGGTATTAAATGTGGTCTGTTTCTGGTTGCTATCAAGCATTCAATTCTGCTTACTTGAATGTGTAATGAGACCCGATTAACGTGGATTCAAGGGATACAAACAAATTGATATGGGTTTGAATGGATATAAATATTTTGTCGTGCTATACCATATTATATATATATATATATATATATATATATATATAAAAGCTAGTACTGACAATATTATCACATAAACAAAATTTCCCTTTTGTGTAAAAGATTTCATCTACACAAAGTTTCTAAAAACAGTATGCACCATTGCAACAAAATCAAAACCATGTCTGCAACAGAGAAATTGGGGGGCAGTATAATCAGCACACTCACTGAGCATGACAAAAAGGCGAAACATGGCATTAATGAGACTTGTACCATAGAAGCAATATATATAACAGTAAAAATAAACATGCAACATGATATTATATTATAATCTATGCAAGCAAGCGAATATGCTGAAAAAGATGAAAAGGGTTTAACGTTCTGACTGACCTCCATTAAGCCACAGCACCAAAGGTTTAGACAGAGGGAGAGTGTTGGCCTCGGTGAGCCAGTAAAAGAGAGCTCTACCAACGGCTTTGTTAACAGTGACATAGCCTGAGAATTGTTGGAAGGAGACTGTTGGTTGGCCTGGAAGAGTAGTAATTCTGTCATGAGCTTCTTCTTTTTGAGGAGAAGGCACAACTAGAGGAGAAAGGGCTAATGTTATTATGAGGAAAAGAGGAAGAGTGTGGAGAAAGATGTGAGCTTTGCCCATGTTTATGGCCTTCATGAAGATAAAATAAAGAAGAAAGAAGTGATGGCAAGTAAGGAGTCAAATGGAAGTGTGTAATTCAGAATGGATTAACCGGGAGACAAAGTGAAGAGAGAGATAATAAATCTACAACACTTGTGAAAAGACAATTTAACCCCTACTTGAAGAAGTGTTTTCCAAAAGTTTTTTTTTTTTGCTTTTTTTTTTTTTCACAAAGTTTTCAACTACTGTTATATTTCAAGAAATGGGATTGATATGTTAGCACAAAAAATGTGTTTTTAGCATCACATTTCTCCCCGTTACACATTATTATAAAGTAATGCTATGTGCATAAACAATAATATATTATCATATGATTAGATAATTAAAAATTAAAGATAAAATAATATCTAATCATATAATGACACATCATTATTTACGCATAAAGTTGTATATAAAAGTTATACACATAATTTTATTGATCATTATAATTCTAAGAAAAAACCAATCTTATCAAAACTGGTATTCAGTTTGGTCAAACTATCATACTAATATCAGTACCATCTATTTAAAATGGAGGAGGATGAGACTCAAATTTGGGATAAGGATGTAAGGCAACACATACACTATTGGATTAAAAACATTTGTTGTTATTTAATATTATCTAATAAATATATTAATTAAATTTATTTTATAATTTTAATTATATCATACTAATGTTATCCGTTTATAGGATAAATCGAATTAATTATGACTTATAAACTATTTCTTTGATTGAGTTAATGTCTGGTTTGAGCCTAAAAATATGTGTCCATCTCACCAAAAATATTTGTTTAATGAATTTGGTTTGATAGAGAAAGAAAGGGAGGTAGCAGACGAGCTTTAGTAGTTTATGGTCTGGTGACAATGACTCTTCTGGACTCTTTCTTCTTCAATCTACCACTATTCTCTTTTCTTTTAGAAATGTAAAAATTCTAATAACAAATACATTTACAGTAAAAAAAAGTTTAGATATGAGAATTTTACTATAAAAATATATTATTTTTTTGTATAATTGATATAACAATATTTATTAACAAATACATTTCCGGTAAAAAAAGAGATGGATAACTCTGAAAATAATATTTATTGATTGTAGTAGATGTAGTCCTGTTTTAGATAAATCATGCTTTCTTTCGCTTTAATGTGTATCATGCACTCTTTAGTTTGCTCTACGTTTTTATTTTTCCTTCTCCTCCCCATACACTCATATTTGCTTTCAACTTTCCATCAAACTCACCATTTTATCTACTACCCAAGCATTCACCTCTTTTATTTGGCTAAAAATTTGCTTGTAAGATATGATATGTACGAAGAAGAAACATAATGTAGAATAGAAGTAGTAGTAATGATATTTATAAGCTTAAAGAAAAGAGTCGGTTTGTGCCAGAAATTCAAATGCAGAAGCAGTGGCGGTAGCAGCAGCAGTTATTGAAGAGGAAGAAGATGGAGATACAAGTGTTAAAGTTAGTCACTTTCAGCCAGTCAATGCTTATGGTGACAGACCTTGCAGTCCGCAAACCTTGAAAATGCACGCATGCATGTCCTTCAGGATTTAATTTAGAGTATTAGACTTAGTGAGGCCAAATAAGGGTTAGTTTGAAATTAGCTCAAATATATATTAGCTTGAATTCAAGTTGGTTAACGTTGTTGTCAAAGTGTCAATGATAGGGATGGATACAAATCGATCCGAGCCTATACACACTCTAATTGGAATTTGGTTCAAATGTAAAAAGGGGTGGCTTGAGTTCGTATCTCAAGTTCAGTTTGATTTCTAAGTTTAAAATTCGAAGTTTGGTTTAAATTTATGACTTGAATTCGTGACTTAGGTTTATAGTTTGAGTTCATTATCTTCTAACAAAATGATGTTGTTTTACATAATAATGGGTAAATGATGTTATTTTGCTAATTATTTGACATCACTTAAATCAATTTGCAAACCAAACTTGAATTGAATTATGCCATCATCGAATTTCTTCTGGTTCAAATTTAATTTCGTTTAAAAAATGAGTTGACCTTTTTAAATAAGTTTATCTTAAATTTGAATTAAACAAATTCGAACTAAATTAAATCAAATTGTACCAAATTTTGAAATAAATACTAACTTGATTTCTAATCTTAATTGTTAAAATGATAAATAATGTTATTGACAGAGCATTGAGGCACACATCATTAATTAATAATTATTAAAAAATAATTCCCAATGAATTACTAAACTAAAACTTAACATTACTTCGACACAGACGTTGAAGAGACTTCGGATCCAGTCCTATTAGCCATGGGTGTATGGTTTTTTATGTTTCGCACTTTCTTCCACGTTGATTACAATTACATGTACATAGATATACAAATGATGTTTCTTAAGTTTAGGCACTCAAAAAATTGGGATCTCTGTACAGTTCAGGAGTTTCAGATGATAGGGTTTTGATTTGATATACAAACCCTATAATACAGTTTTTTGGTTAGACTCAATTGGGTTATTGACTTGACCAAGCAAAATTCAGTCAAATTAGGTTAAAGCCAAGTGGGGTTGGTAGATTATTCCGGCCATGAATCATGTGGAGACAACCAATAACCAATTCTCAATACATGATTCATATAAACATTCAATCAAACTAACCAGACTTCAGTTATCCCCTAAAATTACGTTATTGGTTACTTATAACTGATTCTTCCAGCGTGGTCTTGTGACTGTAAATGGCCGAAACTCTAATTTAACCGAACTCTGTTACTTGGTTACACAAAATATAACACATTTTCTTCTTCATTCTCTTGTTGTATCATTGATTCGAGCAAAAACTAGTCGCAGCATCGAATCTAGATTTTCTTGTGGAGGACTGGGTCTCTATGGAGAGTCAAAATGGAAAGACAAAGCCATTGATAAAGCAGCATTCTCACGCAAGACAATCTTCCCAGGAAGATTTTTTTTCTGATTCAGAAGGGAACTTTTCAAAATCTTCAGGCTATGACCCCAAAAGGATTCCATCATCCATTTTCTCTACTCGATCTGCAACACCTATGGAGTGGAGTGTTGCTTCGAATGAATCGTTGTTTAGTATTCATCCTGGAAACTCCAGCTTCTCCAAAGAAAATGTCCTGTTGCATAAATCTGGAGAATTGGCAAAGGTAGAGGATCAGCCTGGTAAATCTTTTAAACCAGATGAACCAAGCAAAGTTTCCAAGCCCGATGAGACTGTTAAAGCTCCGCCTAGGTTGCCCCCTGTGGCCAAATTAGCAGACAATATGGAGAGAATCCTGGAAATTGATGAAGTAAACAATAATAATAACAATCAGCAAAAATTCAGTCCTGCTGATACACGTTCGGAGAGGAGTAGTAGTGCTACTAGCGTCAAGTCTTTTCAATTCCCAGTGTAAGTTGCCATCTCTTCCTAGGAACTTACAGGAGTGATTTTCATATCTGGACTTGACGTTGACCTAGTGAAAGGGTTGATCTGGGTTAAAAATGGTTAGACCGATTTTCGATATAATATATAAAATATAGGTTACCCAATGCCATGATATGGCTCGGACTGAGCCAGCCAGCAATATCAGAATAACTGTCGGTTAAACTGTGAATAGGTCAGTTTGACTGCAGTTTATTCCGATTCAAAATGTCTACCGAGTTCAAAACATTATCATACTAGTTCTTGATTTTCGATAAAATTCGTCGATTTGGCTCGGTTTTTAAAACCACGACAAGAGTAAACTGATATTAAGTAAATGATTTTGAAGCTATTATATCCAATTATGAAGATAATTTGTATGGTGACATATTTCAGATTGGAAAGTGATACGGGAAGACATACTTCTGTAAAGAGGGAAATCATGGAGGAGATGGAGAACCGAAGACAGACGTCTTTGAAAAAGGAAAGCTTGCAGGAAGAGAAGGAGAAGAGGCCATTGACATGGCATTCCCAGCAACAGTCACAGTCCAGTGAGCGACCGTGTCATAGTGATCAGAGCCAGGAGCCGCCGTGGCCTCAGCCTGAGTCGGAAACCTCAACAAAAGCACCAAAATTTGGCTCCAACAACACCAGCAGCTGGTTCTCATGCATTTCATGTTTGTCACCTTGCACTTCCAAATAATAGACAATCTGATAATTAAGATGGTTCAAAGCTGAAGATTATGTGCAATGATAAGGATAATCCAACCTTATAAACTTGGATTTCTTCCTATAATCTTCCTGTTATCATGCTTAATTTTGTATAAATTTTCAACTGTAAATTGATGTTTGAGAATTGAGATACCCGCTATCTCAATTATACAATTTATAAAGTTTGCCTGTAAAAAATTTGGTCTCCTTTTTTACGAAACCTAATTTTAGATCCGTTCGAATATAAAAACATTAGTTCTAGATTAGTTTATTTTCGATGAGTTGAGCTTTAATCTTAACTTAAAAATAATTTTACTTTGAATTTAATTAGAACAAACTCAAACATGAATATTCAAATTAGTTTGAACTTGACTTATTTTATAAAAATGTCCCAAAACTTGACTCAAACTCAGACTCTTCATATTAAAGTACGAATTTAAGCTAAGATTGAATTCAATACTACTTAATGAAACTTACTCCCTCTTCAATTCCAAGTGAGAGTTTGCTGAATTTGGTCATGTAGGGACAGGCCCATTGGGCCTAATTTAAGAGTCCAACCCAACCTGTCTAAAGCCCATTTTACCTAGCCCTAGTCCTAGTCTTTTATATTCATAAATTAACCAGTAATGCTATGCTTTGTGAATTAATTATAAATATTCAGTTAAATATTTACATAATATATTATTATATAATTAAAATATTCAGTTAATTATTAATTTTTTATTATCCTCCTCAACATAAGGGAAGAAGGTTACTTACTTTACTAATAACCTTTTTTTGTAATTGATGAAAAAGCATGGTGGGCCATATTGACCTTCTGGAAGGGCACCCCCACAAGTGAACATCTTTATCCAAATCCACGTGTTAACCTTTTAAGGAATCTTTTATTTTTATTCATTAAATATTATTATTTATCTATCAGTCTTAATGGCTAACCACCACTATCGGTGTTGATGTGCAGATACATTGACCCATCTGGGCCCCCTCTCATCGCCAAAACGACAAAACACTTTGTACTTCTATATAATTGAATGTTATTTTCCTTTTTTCAAATTAAGAAAAAAAGATAGGCAGGATAATAGAGTTGAGAAGGTAAATTATAAAAATTTTAAAAAAGATTAATATAAACTACAAATAAATTTGCATGTAATTTAAAATTATTAATGAAGTAAAAGGAAAAAAATGAAAAAGAAAAAACTAGGAAGAAGAAAGAAATTGAAGCAAAAAAAAAAAGTAAGGAAAACGCGTTTTCTCTAAACGACTCTGTTGAACACTTGAACTTCAATCGTCTTTCTCTCTCTCCATTTCTTCTTTCTTTCTCGCCCACCCACCAAATTTGGGGCAGGTTAGGGTTAGGGTTTCAAGGGAGAAAACCCCTCTCTCTCTTCATCTTCACCTACTTAGAGAAAAAGGGGTTTAGGGCTTTTATACAGCCCTCCAAAGGGTGCTCAAAGATGGTTTCTTTTCTCTATTCAGTGATCAAATGGCATTTTTTAGATAAACGACTTTGCCTGCTTTTACTCCTGTTCCTTTCATACCTCTGGAACGGTGTTGTTTTAGCTGGTTCTGATGATGAATCGGTGCTGATTCAGTTCAAGAACTCACTGAACGACCCATCTGGTTTGCTGTCCAGCTGGAATGGAAATCTGAACAAAGACAACCACTCCAATCACTGCTCCTGGTTTGGCGTGTTTTGTGACTCCAATTTTCGTGTTGTTTCGCTCAACATTTCCGGGGATGGCAAAGAAGGTAATTCGAGTGAAAATGAAATTGGTTTTCAGTTTTCTTGTTCCGATTATACTCAGTTTCCAATTTATGGATTTGGCGTTAGAAGAAATTGTAGAGGTATTAAAGGAAAGTTGAGTGGAAAATTGTTGTCTGCTATTGCTGATCTTACTGAACTTAGAATTTTGTCTCTTCCATTTAACGGGTTAGATGGTGAGATTCCCAAAGAAATTTGGGGCATGAAAAATTTGGAGGTTCTTGATCTAGAAGGCAATATGTTGAATGGATATCTTCCTTATTCATTTTCCGGGCTAAAAAAGTTGAGGGTCCTTAACTTGGGGTTTAATAGAATAGCTGGTGAGATACCGGCTTCTTTCTCAGATCTTGTGAGTTTGGAAGTGTTGAACTTGGCCGGTAATCAGGTGAATGGAACAGTTCATGCTTTTCTTGGGAGGTTGAGAGGGGTGTATTTGTCATTTAATAATCTTGGTGGGTCCCTGCCGAGTGAAATTGGAGAGAAGTGTGAGAACCTTCAGCATTTGGATTTGTCAGGGAATTACTTGGTTGGTGAAATTCCGCAGAGTTTGGGGAAGTGTTTTCAGTTGCGATCCTTGTTGTTGAATTCCAATATGTTGGAGGAAGTTATTCCAGCCAAATTGGGTATGCTTCAGAATCTTGAAGTGTTAGATGTGTCAAGGAATAGTCTTAGCGGCTCGATACCGGTTGAGATAGGAAACTGCACCAAATTGACTGTTCTTGTGCTTTCAAATCTATTTGATACATTTGAGAATGTTCGGAGTGCAAGAGGGGATTCTCCAGTTGAGCAATCAAGTTCCATGTATGATGATTTGAACTTTTATCAAGGTGGATTTCCTGAGGCAGTTGCATCTCTTCCAAACTTGAGGATATTGTGGGCACCACGGGCAACACTTGAGGGCAAATTACCAAGCAATTGGGGTATTTGTGACCACTTGGAGATGCTTAATTTGGGCCACAATTTTTTCACTGGAGATATCCCTGGTGCACTTGGTCACTGCAACAAAATTCATTTCCTTGACTTGAGCTCAAATCAGCTTACTGGAGAGCTTGCTGAGGAACTCCCAGTGCCTTGTTTGACTCTCTTTGATGTCAGTGGAAACTCTCTGTCAGGTTTAATCCCAACATTTTATAGTAGGGCCTGTCCTCCTGTGCCTTTCTTAGAAGGGAGCCTCTTTGAAACCTATGACCCACCTACAGCATATTTATTATTTTTAACAAACAAAGCTCAGGTTGGAACCCCTTTGCCATTACTAGGAGGAGATAATATCCTTGCAGTATTTCACAATTTTGGAGTGAATAATTTCACTGGCAGTCTGCCGTCCATGGCAATTGCACCTGAAAGATTGGGGAAGCAAACTGCTTATGCTTTTTTGGTGGGAGAGAATGAACTTAATGGACCTTTCCCGGGGCACTTCTTTGAGCAATGTGATAGATTGAGTGCAGTAATGGTCAATATCAGCTACAACAGAATGGCTGGTCAGGTTCCAGCTGACATTGGTACCAGGTGCAATTCTCTTAAAATTCTGGATGCATCTGGGAATCAGATTGTTGGGCCCCTTCCCCTCAGTGTTGGGGATTTGATGTCTCTTGTTGCTCTTAATTTGAGTTGGAACCTTATGCATGACCAGATACCGACTAGTCTCGGGCAGATAAAGAGTCTAAAGTATCTTTCTCTGGCTGGTAATAACCTCACTGGCTCTATACCTTCCAGTTTGGGTCAGTTGCAGTTATTGGAAGTGCTGGATCTTTCTTCAAATTCTCTCACTGGTGTGATTCCAAATAATCTTGAGAACTTGAGAAGTTTGACTGCTCTTCTACTCAACAATAATAACCTCTCCGGACATATTCCCTCTGGTTTGGCAAATGTGTCCACACTCTCATCATTCAATGTGTCCTTCAATAACTTGTCTGGGCCATTGCCCTCAAGTAATAATTTGATGAACTGCAGTAGCGTTCTTGGAAACCCTTATCTATATCCTTGCAAGGCATTTTCCCTGACAGTTCCATCTTCAGATATGCGGGGGGTTGCGGATCCACTGAATTATGCTGCAGGCCCAGTGGAAAGTCCAGTAAGTAGTGGGAGCCCTGGCTTCAATTCAATTGAGATAGCATCCATAGCATCTGCATCGGCTATTGTGTCAGTTCTTTTAGCTCTGATTGTCTTATTCTTCTACACCAGAAGATTGAATCCACAATCCAGAATAGGTTCTACCAGAAAGGAAGTAACAATTTTCACAGACATTGGAGTTCCAGTAACATTTGAGAATGTTGTACAAGCCACAGGAAATTTTAATGCAAGCAACTGCATTGGGAATGGAGGTTTTGGGGCAACTTATAAGGCTGAGATCTCACCGGGAGTCTTAGTGGCAATAAAACGGCTTGCTGTCGGACGGTTTCAAGGGATTCAACAGTTCCATGCTGAAATTAAAACCCTTGGAAGGCTTCGGCATCCGAATTTAGTCACTTTAATTGGTTATCACGCAAGTGAAATGGAAATGTTCCTCATTTACAATTATTTGCCTGGGGGCAATTTGGAAAATTTTATCCAGGAAAGATCCACAAGGGCTGTGGATTGGAGGATACTTCACAAGATTGCTTTGGATGTTGCCCGTGCTCTTGCCTACCTTCATGATCAGTGTGTACCACGTGTCCTACATCGTGATGTCAAGCCCAGCAACATCCTGTTGGATGATGATTTCAATGCTTATTTATCCGACTTTGGCTTGGCAAGGCTTCTAGGCACTTCTGAAACCCATGCCACTACCGGAGTAGCTGGGACATTTGGATATGTTGCTCCAGAATATGCAATGACTTGCCGGGTTTCTGATAAGGCTGATGTCTACAGTTATGGGGTTGTACTTCTTGAGCTACTTTCGGACAAGAAAGCTCTAGATCCCTCATTTTCCTCGTTTGGCAATGGTTTTAACATTGTCGCATGGGCGTGTATGCTCTTGCGGCAAGGTCGGGCCAAGGAGTTTTTCACGGCTGGATTATGGGATGCAGGCTTTCACGATGATCTGGTAGAGGTTTTACACTTAGCAGTTGTATGCACGGTTGACTCTCTTTCTACTAGGCCAACAATGAAACAAGTTGTACGGCGGCTGAAGCAACTCCAGCCTCCTTCATGCTAGTGTCTTCATAAGACTTTGTTCGTTAACATAGTTATTTGTAGAAGGTAAGCCCATTGTAATTTATGCTTCTCAGGCTGTATTGTCCGTGGCTGCCTTGTAGGTAGAGTTCTCAACTGTAGTTAATTCCACTTGTAAATTTTATTGTAATTTTGCACCAATTTTTCTATGCCATTTTTCTGATTGGGGGCCTTACTGATGCATCTGCAGAAGAATGCAGATGCCTGTTTCAACTTACACATGTAATTTTAGTATCATTTGTTGTTTAATAAAACCATCGAATATTGTTACTTTCTGAGAAATTTTAAGTGCCTTTTTGAATCATCATGTCTCAAATTTGAAGATCAGATGGAGATAAACCAATAAAAAATGGCTAATGGGTTTGAAATTTGCAAAGACTTTGTTGAGAAAGTAAAGCTAAAAAGTTAAGCAGTTTTGGGGCTACTTTTAGCCCCCATTAATCATGCTTGGTGGTTCTCCTATCCTTTCATCTTTTACTTTTTGGTGGTTCACGACAATAGAAGAACACATCATAACTACCCACTTTCGTTTTACTTCATAGCTTTTATAAAGCATGTCACCAAGTTGACAGATGCACAAATAAGTTGCAGGTAACCACTTCTGCTACACTGTCTCTGTAGCCCGTTTTCATTCGCAATCATCAATTAAGCTGTCTATCTCAGATAAATAGGATGGAAGATTTCTAGAGCCACTAAAAAAGCAACAACTTTTGCCTGTCAATCCAGGACATGATATTTTTATAAACATTTTCAAGATTCCAAAAGCAGCTAACATTTTTGATGAGTAAATGAAGAGCTGAACTAAAGAATCAGGACATCTAATTTTGTAGAATGCCGGAAAACCTACTTAGAAATCACCCTGAGAGCTCTATAACCATTGTTATCATGCTATCATGTATTGCATACAAAAGAAATGCCTTGTCCAGATTTTCTTTTTAAGAAACAAGGGGAAGCTTCATAACCATTTTCGATTGAGGTATCAACACATTACCACTACAAAAGGGTGGACGGGTTAACAACTATATGCTTCAGGGGGTGTGCAACATCACCACCACCAGCATGTTTCACAAATTCAGCTGGCGAGAGAAAGCTACCATGGCAAACACATACTATTCTCACCTCCTCGCCCTTCCTATACCTGTAAAGCAATCCTTCTATTCTTTTCCCATTGGGGCCATCACCTGTGGTGGACACACAAGGCATATCTTCTAGCACATTTCTCACCACTTCTTTCACTCCCTTTTCAGCAGCTGTCGTCTTACTCGATTCATCCCTTGTTGCGGCCCCCACAAATCTACTTGATTTTTCTGCAGTTGGTGCTTTAGGATTGGTTGGTAATTTGTGCTCGCTCTTCGGCGTAGACTGAACACTTTTAGGACTGACTGCTTCAGTGCATTTGTTCAATCCTGAAAAGAGAAGTAAAATAACTTGGGATGAATACCATATGCAATAGGAAATCTTCCAGGTTCCAGACATAAAACATTAAATTACAAATGCGATATATATCCAGTAGGCAGAAAAAGCTGAAGCCACAAATGTTATATGAACAGTTCAAGTGAAATCAAGACAAAGAAAAATCTGTCGGTCTCTTTCATCCACTGCCCTTTTCTGGCTAGGCATATTACAACCGCTTGAATATGCCTGAAGAGAGTCAAAATTTAACAGGAGTATTGTACCAAGGAACAACAGAATTACACGGATCTTCCTCAGATAACTTCGTTTTGACTCCATGTGGAAGACAATTCACCATGACTGGGTGCCCCCAGATGACTCAGGTGTAGGGCATTATTAAACCACTTAAAGCTTGGATTATGTGCCAAGGAACTTGTCAATGTACCACAAATTAATATGCCTCACAAGGCAATTGTTAGATCACCCTTCGTGAAAGGTCCCAAGTCTAATATGGCCTAATTATGCACATTGGTTAACAATGAAGGGCTGCATTCTGCCCATTACTCCATTTATTTTTGTCTTCCTCAGCAAGAAATTATGGTTAGGGGTGTTCGAAAATGGTCAATTGAACTGGTTTGGCTTTTGTTAACTAAACCGGATTCTTAGTTTAGAAAAAACCGTAGATCGAATTGGTTGAGAAATTAAGCAGTTTTGAACCAAACAAAAAATATTACATACCCCTTTTCAAATAAATTTCTAAGTTTTAGACCACAGATCTCTTTCAAATTTTCTTCAGTTCACCTAGAATAGTGTGAAACAAGGTCGATCCTTGTACAATGAGCAATAGAAAATTGAATGAACGTTCGCATCTTCAACAAAAGTTGATACCTTCAAAGGTTTCTATAACATTTAAAACGAGTTTAGTTTGATTAACTGGTTTACAAACAATAATCGAACTGAAAAGCCAGTTTGACCAAATCCTAACAAGTAACAAAAAAGTTTTCCGGTCACCCTGATCTCCAGTTCCATATAAGGCATTTTTTTATAACACCCCTAATTGTGGTAATCCAACGGTTGTGAACTCTTAGCTCTATGTAATACTCTTCTTAAACAGTCTTGAATTGTACTGACTCTAAATCCGTTTGAAATCCAATCTAGACAATGAACCAATTTGAAATCCACTCATAAAATAATGAACACAATTTCATCATACACATATAATACCTTGAAATTGCTGACTCTCAAATTCAGAAATCCCAGATGAGCCACTCCCTTGTGATGATCCAATTGAGCCTTGTGACGGCGGCGGCGGCGGCGGTGCACCTGGTGGTAATAGTAAACTTCCTTCACCACCACCACCAACACCCTTGACTAAAATGCTACAATTGGCTCCTTTGACGCCATTAACCCAACTTTGCACACAATTTTCAGCCCCAAAAATCCCATCAACACTAGCCTCCTCCTCCTCCTCTTCTTCTTCTCCCCCAAAAACTATTCTTCTTTCCCTCGAAGTCTTCCAATTCCTTTGCTTCTCTGATCTCTTCCTCTTCGCTTCCATTCTCCTCAGAGTTTGCAGCTCCTTCCTCTTCCTCCTGTCCTCCTCAGTCTGCGTAGGCAACGAGCATGTCCTTGTAATATTAACACCGCAATTTCCATCTGGGTTCAAAAAAAGGGGAATTGAAGATGATCTTTTAAGCTTATTTTCTCTTTCTGGGTCTACCCCAAATCGTCCGTTCAACGACAGCCCCAAACTCAGCTCAATCTCCTCCGTTTCTTTCCCCCCGCAACCGCCACCGCCTTGTTGAAAATCACTGTAAACAAACTGGTTCGTCCCATTCACGAATCTCTGTAACAGATCTCTAGAAAAACCACTCACATGAGCGTCTTTCGCCATTAATTAAAAATACCCAGATCATAATAAAAACTACAAACAAAAATATAATTCCTTTTCTTCATCAATCATCGTCTTCATTTTTTTCTTTTTTCACCCATTAATGAAAGAGAAGTAAATTACTGTAAACACCCCGTATAGTTAATGGGAAAGTGACACGTGGAGGGCATGAAGAAGGAGGGGCAGATGAAAATATCACACGTGGTGTTAAAAACCAGATTCCAAGGCGTCTCCATCGCTTGGCTGTGTCCGCGGATAAAGCTTTATAGATTATGAACGTGTCGTACCATGTATGTGGATCCCTTCTGGAGCTGCCACGTGTTGTTGACTATCGTCAGATAGGTTTTACCTTGTCTGAGGATATGACACGTGGAGTTCTTTGGTTGGGTTTCCTGTCTCCTTCCTCGCTAGCTGAGCTGCCAGCCTGCCGGCCGCTTTCTTCTGTCTTTTTTCTTTCTCTTTCTCCTCATCTTCTCATCTCGTCAATGAATGGCTGGCTATTGCCTCAGCGTGGCGTTTCGGTTGGGAAAATTCTGGTGCGACGCATCCGCATGGCTGTTGATGTACGTTAGCATCATCAGGGAAGATTTATAGAAAAAGAACACTGCATCGTGATGACATATATTAATAATATTTAGATTCATACTAATTATAAATATATAAAATATTATTTATTTTATTGATTAATCATAATTTTATATATAATTATAATAATTATAAAAAAATAAAATTAAGAATACAAATAAATATTATTAACTTATTCATCTAAATTGAGATAGTAATTATGTGATATAATTATTTTTTAATTTTAAAATTATCAAATAAAATAATATTATATTAGATTATATGAATAAATTTGTATAATTTATTTACATATTATTAAAAAACCAAACTCTCAAAAATGATTACCCACAT
The DNA here is from genome assembly GCF_011075055.1 of Mangifera indica. Lineage (NCBI taxonomy): Eukaryota > Viridiplantae > Streptophyta > Magnoliopsida > Sapindales > Anacardiaceae > Mangifera > Mangifera indica. The sequence continues at coordinate 17,372,235 of NC_058145.1, read as the reverse complement.
AAGATTGAATTTGATTTTGAGCGAATCCAAATAAGGTTCAATTTAAAATAAATTTTATTCTAAAAAAATTTAAACCGATTGAACACCAAAGAGGTGATATTTAATTCGATTAAATGGCAATTAATTCTTGATCCGATAATTGACTTAAATTTAAATAGAGTCAAATTAAAAATTTGTTTTTTGTAAAAATAAATTTGATATTTGACTCCAATTTAATCAGTTAAATCCAAGCCCAAATTTAAAGAGGACCTCCTCCATATGGTTGAATCCAAAGGTGAAAGCATATCAAACGGTGTAAGAATCATACCGTAAAAGAAAATGTGAGAAAAAGAGATAAAGAATCTCCGGAGAACACGCAAAAAATCAAGCAAGTGGGCCAAGTTGCACAAATTGCACTGTTAAAATTAGGATGATCTGGTTAGTGAACTGGGTTATGCCACGTGTCTCTTGCATGTACTTTACATTCTTTGTTCGGTTTCTATTGGTTACAGACAGCTAGGCAGGCTTGCAAACTGCGGATCGCGACAATTCGGGAATTTCATTGGGAGACAGCGAAGTCGTAATTGCGTGTCGTAAGCACGTGTCGTGTCAGATATTTAGTGTTCTATTTAATAATTATTTGTTTGTACATTATTATATTAATTAATTAATTTTTACTGATTTTTCTTTTATATTTATTAATTAATTTTTATCTACTCCAAATTGAAGCAAGATCAATAAACCCCATTAACTAAATAATATAAAATTTCTTTGATTTGAATTCGGTTAGATTAATAAAATCCGAACTCAAGACTACATTTGAAGACAACTTTGGCTGAGGATTTGATTTCAAATATCTAAATAAATTTGAATTCAACTTCATTATAAAAATAAATTTAATCCTTAATCCGATCTTAGTCTAATTAAATTTAAATTTAGTTAATTCAATCAAAGTTGGAACAACTTGAATTGCTTTCAACTCTAAACATAAATTCAAAGGATGAAATTAGACCTAATAAAGTAACCAAACAAATCCATGATGTTGTAAGCGAAAGGGATTTATAAATTTTATTAAAAAATTTATAATATTTGCCAGTCTAATTTAAAAATAATAAATAATTAAAGTATATCAAGTGGGTAATATAGTAATAATATTACTCAGTCATTCGTCCAGTTTTAACATCTCCTTTCTGGACTTTGTGGGTTTTGGTTGGGAACAATCAAATCTTAATCAAAGTTGGATCAACTATACATTCATTTCCATCAACATAAACCAAAATCTGGACTGGCCACTCAAACCGGTTTCATCGGAACCTGACGATCAGTCTAGATATGTTTAAATGTATATTAACCAAAGGACCAGATTGACCAAAGTTATTCAACTGTCTGCCTCGGTACACCTGATCGGTTACCTCTCCTGTCTCCCTCTCCCTTGCTGATAACCTTCACCTTGCCCAGATTATCTCGACCAGAGAAATCCCCTTCAAAACGTCGGCCACCAGCATAATTTCCACGTACCCTGATGTTGTCAATCTGAATCTTCTCTCTTTCAGGAGGATAACTACCTCTAGCACTGCCAACTGCAAGAACCATCACCATTAACAGTTTTGTCATACACTAAAATTTGGTCATGCAGAGTTCTAAATTTTAAGTACTTTATTATTTCTAATTTTCGAGGAGACCAACATTAAGAAGCATGGATGATTTCAATTTACCCCGAGTGTTTTTCTTTCTCTCGATGACAGCCTTTTGCCCTCCAATAGTGACAGGTGAAGCCTAGAACAGTGCACTTCAATTAAAAGCAGACAAAGACAAATACTACAAAAAAAAAAAAATTCAATGGCCTAGTGGATGGCGAAATGGGTTTTGAAATTCATTAAATATTTCCAAAATGGGTACTGTTAATAAATCCGAGGGTACTGAAACCATCAAAAGAACACCCAACAGTTTGTTGGGTACTGTGCAAAGTATTTGATATAGGGGAAAGAAATACCATGCGGGTAAGATTTCCAAAGGAGTTGCAAATGGATTGGTGGGTTCACCAATCACTGATGGTTCTAGAATCGCTATAGAAGTTTCAATGTGATGACAATTTAGTGAAATCTTGCTAGACAGTTTTATCAGCCAAATAAGGCAATTCAAATGCAATATATGTAAAAAAGAGTACATGCTGAATATCAGTGAGAAGAAGAAATGGATTCACTAGTGACAAACCTGAATTGCTTTATCAGCAGAAGTTGAAGACACAAATTCAACAAAGCCAAGACAGTATACCTGTCAACCAACACACCGAAACTAGTAAGAAAAGTCAGCTATGTTCAGTAATGCAAAACTTTGTAGAAGACAAAAATGTTTTTATCCATGCAGTGTGTTTGAAACTAACCTTACTATTTCGAACTTGAATACCTCTTTCCTTGATTGGTCCAAATTTCTTTAACTCTGCCTCAAGCTCAGCATTTTTCGTGTATAAGGGTAAATTCCGAATGCAAATGGAGTGGCTCTCAACTGAGTAGAAGAACAGTTATCAGACCCGACCAATTTTTAGAACTAAGTAGAGAATAATCAAGAAGCTCTAGAGTGCAAACTGGTGAAATCAGTATGACAATTCTAATAGTCCCATTACAGTGACTTATTTTCTTTCTTTAATTGTCAAGATCTGAACCTAATACCTCTCTTTTACACCAACCTTACCTTCTAGTATGTGAGCGAATAACAGGCCATTAGTGTGCTTTTGCAAGTATGATTTTCCATTTAACATCAGAAAAGATCAGAGAATTTTGAATCTATGAATAGGCATATCAACACAAGTTTTCCAGATAATAGCCCTCAATCTACCATATAACACACAGAGAGACAAGGAAAAATATACCTTCCTCTTGAGCTTCACTAGTCTCAGGGAGATCAGCATTAACTGGAGCAGGTATGTCAGACCGTAAAGCTGAATCTGGGAATGGGGGGACTGCTGGGGTGTCATCAATGTTATTGACTGGATACTTTTCCAATACTTCACTATCTTCTACATACCTAAAAATATCATTCTGAACAAAATAGCCATTGTCTTGTGGAGCAAGAAAGAATGATTGTACAAATTTCCTTCTTAAGTTGTCATTGCCCATCAAGCATCCAGTTACTAAGAGAGATACTCCACCCATATGGGATTCCTGAGCATCAACAGTTTTTATCTCTGCCTCACAGTTCTTAAAATCCAAGGAAAGAATCTTCTCATTTATACCCTGCTTCAAGAAAAACAATAATGTAATCAATAGTTTTATCTCATTCTTCATTATAAAAGAATCATTAGGGGACTAACAAGATTCTGATGTCATGTTTAGACAGAGAATTGACCAGATGGGAGTAGATAAAAAAACTAACGAAAATTACGAGGAGCTACATGAATTATTTAAGAATTTAAATATGGGAAACAAGGTAAGATAAGAGTAAAGAATTAGCATGTTTTCAGCATATATAAACCAATTTTCATCATGCTATAGTGAAGGAGACATATACAGACATTTGTCGCTCCACAAAAATCTCAAGCATGGTAAAATCATTTTCCGCCGGAAAAATTGGTGGAAAAGAAATCTATTCTGAAAAATTATACCAGCTAAAGATATTAAGTTTTACATATCAAGAAGAAACTTTTGCATACTACATATTTCATCATATACTTCCCCCATAAAAATTCCCTCTAGTATAACATTAAATTATCCTTGTGACCATTAATTCATGAACTTACCTACCCAACAGAGGTATATTGTTAGACAACATCAACCCTCAAATGAACCAAAACCTAAAATTACACTAATTAGACAATTTCATGAGCACAGTCAAGATGTGAGACTGAGAATTGCCTTATTTAGCCAGCAAGAGCTAGGTGATATAATAGTTGTGAATATCCTTAAGTTGCTGTAAATCAACCATTTGCTAGCCAACAAATGGCCACAATAAAAGTAAACAGTAAACCATATGTGAGGAATATGCAAATCATTAGACTTTCTTGAATGGCCAAGGCATAATATAACTTGTAAATGGTCAAAAAAAAAAAAAAAGGAGAATAAATGTTCCCAGTATATAGCCTACTCCGCTCAAATTTATATATCAAGTTATTTTACAAGTAAAAATAAAAGTCCATACAGTCCAAACAATAATATCAATTATACAATCAAAAGACTTCCCAAGAAACTTACTTTCATGGTTGTCACTGATGTCATTTCACCATTGGCATTTGGTCGGCTTAGCATGCTTGAATCATGATAAAATCTATGTGCCAGCTCAGGAGAATGGACAAGAATATGGTAATACTGTCCAACAAAAGCATTGCCGACCACTTGGGCACTGGGAGGACTTGCTGTTTGCAAGGCCATTCTGCTAATAGCAACAAGTAAACATTAACATAAGAATGTTTCAATAATTAAGCTTTTTCTATAACAGTGGGGAAAAAATAATAACACAAACATCAATCACACAAGGCATGATAATCTTGTAAAGAACAGAACAGCAAGCCCCAACCATAGAAATTAGCACACAAATAACAAGAGGCCAGAAAAGTGATCAGATTTTAAAACCTCTAGCATCTGATACAATGGAAATCACCAAAACAAAAACCTTTATGTGCCCCACATAGATACTATGCAACAAGCCTTCTATTACTAAATGTGGCTCCCATCAACTCTCAACCTCAAAACTTTTGGACAATTTATACCAAATGGGAACTTTCAAATGCAGCCCAAATTCAAACACTGTGAAAACAGTCTCAAAGCAACAAGAAAAGAACTTGCACCACATACCAAATCACATTCTTACAGAAACCCTAAAAGAATTATTGCAAAAATGTTTCACACTAAACACTCATACAGTGAAGAACCACGCAATTTATAATTACAACAAATAACAAAATAAAGACACAGCTTAAAAATTCGTCTCGCCCAAAAATGCAAAGTCTTGATCTTCAAAGCAAAAACAGCTCCTTTACCATGATCCAAACACCAAAAAGCTAAAAATTTTACACTTGAAACACAAAATCAATCAGCAACAATATGAGCAATAATAACGAAGTCCAAGTACCCAATAGAATTAGAATGGCCATTTAATGCTGATCAAAGAGAAGGTAATGACAAGTAAACATTAAAAATCAAAAACAGAAAGAATAAAAGAAGTATCAACCATTTAGAAAACAAACTAAAGCTATCTAATTAACAAAATGATAAAATAAACCAAAATGAAAAAAACCAAGTGTGATCAGTAAAAATAAAGAGCTTTAAAAAAAAATGGCACTTTAAATGGGGCAACGTTAAAGCTAGCAAAAAAGTAGGATTTGGTTAAGTGATGAAGGTGAAGTAGAAACAGAGAAGACGAGGTACAGTTTCCGATCGAAAGACCCGGAAGAGGGAGAAAGGTACCCGCGAACTGGTGAATTTCCTGAATTTTGGTCAGGCTCTGTTTGTTGGGCAACGTTAAAGCTAGCAAAAATGTAGGAGTTTGGTAAAGTGATAAAGGTGAAGTAGAAACAGAGAAGACGAGGTACAGTTTCCGATCGAAAGACCCGGAAGAGGGAGAAAGGTACCCGCGAACTGGTGAATTTCCTGAATTTTAGTCAGGCTCTGTTTGTTACACTTGTCGGGGTTTTATTGTATTCCAGGTTTGGATAACATAATTCCGGGCCTTTGTCATTTATTCAGAAAGCGTTCATTACGAGCACCTTTGTGTAATAGGAACTTCTAATTGGGCAAAGGGTATGTCCCATCCAACCTTTAACTCAAATTAATAATTGTATTTGCGATAATTGACGAATTTAAACTCCCAATCTAATTTTTATTAATTTTTTTATTAAAAATAAAAATAAAAATAAAAATAAAATGATCAATTTATTATTAATATTAAAAAGATATAAAATTCATTATCTTTTCTCTCATAAATTTTAAAATTTAATAATTTCACCTTTACATAAAGTTTTTAATTTTGAAAATTAATATTTTATTCCTCAAACTTAGAATTTTCATATTTTTTAAATTATAATTATCCTCTAAAACTTTTAAAAATAACAATTTCATCTTTACTGTAATACTTTCAGGTATGTTCTAGGGGTAATTACGTTTTTTAACCATATTTTGAGATATTTTTCATTTTAAGTATATATATATTTTTACATGTATATGTATGTATATATATATATATATAAAGGAAAAGAAAAAGAAAAAGAAAAAGAGATAAAGATAAAGAGATAAAGATGTAAATGAAAAAGAGAAAAGTCAAAAAACACAAAACAATAAAAGGAAGCTTCAAGTGTTTTCTATCATTTTCTCCCGTAAAGCTCCAGCAGCCAGCCCTTTCATGCTTGTTTTCTTCATGTTTTAGAAAGAAAGTGGATGATTTGAAGAGTTTGAAAGAAGAGTAAGGAAAGAAAAGAAGAAGAAATACTTTTGGAGCTTGGTAACCAAAACATCTCTTTCTTTTTCTCTCTTCCCATGTTTATATATATTGGATGTATGTTATATGAATATGTTAGTATGTTTTGGTGTTGATTTAAAGTGATTTTGGTGATAAATGAAGCAAGACAAGGAAAATGAAGCCAACTTGCAAAAAAAATTGGTTTGAAATAAGGTAAGAGGTATCATCCTTGATATGTTACATGTTTTAAGCTTTTGGTTCCTTGGATCTATGTTATAAATGATGATTTTGAAGTAGAGAAATGTTGTTTTGCCATTTGAGGTGTCTATATGTGTGATTTTATTGATGACAGAGAGTTGAACAATATTTATAGTTCTGCCACTGAGTTCGTCCTATGTTTTGGCTGTCTTATCTTATGAATAATGAGTGTTATTATATCTTGTTGGAAAACTCTTTGAATCCTCTTTTCAATTATATATAGCTTGTATGAATTGGGGATCATTTGGACTATTAAATATTGTATGAACCATAAGGACTGTTTTACCAAATAAACAGAGGAGACAGTTTTTACCAATGATTTCATCTCATGTTTTGACTATTTTATCTAATGATTTATGAGTGTTATTATAACTTGTTGAAAAGATTTTTGAATCCTCTTTTCAATGATATATAGCTTGTATGAATTGGTGATCATTTGGACTATTAAATATTGTATGAACCACAAGGACTGTTTTACCAAATAAACAGAAAAGACAGTTTTTACCACTAATTTCATCTCATGTTTTGACTATTTTATCGAATGAATTATGAGTGCTATTATAGCTTTTTAAAAAGCTCTTTGAATCCTCTTTTCAATGATATATAGCTTGTATGAATTAGAAACCGTTTGGACTGTGAAATTGTATGAAAAAGAAGGTTGTCCTATCAAATAAACATAGTTGTGAACAATATTTCACAGTTTTGGAAAGGAAAAGAAAGAAAAGAAAGGAAAGGAAAGGAAAGAAAGGAGAGAAAAAGAAAAGAAGAAGAAAAGAAAGAAAAGCAAGAAAAGGAATTTGGGGCTCAAGATTCAGGGGTTGTCCCAAAAGTATGGTCTGGTGAGTTATGAATAGATTTAGATGGAAGCAAAATTAGTAAGATATAAGGCCCGCATGCATGCTATGAACTATGAAGGGGCACTTTACATTACACTGCCAGTACTAGGGCACGTCCGTAGTAGGACATAGACCCACAGTAGTGTCTGCTCGCAGTAGAGCTCAATTCAGATTCATAAATAGTATAGTGAGAGAAAAAAAGAGAGCTCGAGCTTAGAAAAGTGTCAAATCTCTATAGTCAACTTTCAAAAAGTATCAAATAGACACCAGATGGGATAAAGTATGACCCAAATAGTAAAGCATGAACTAGATTATCCCCTCGAGTTCTTATAGGGGTTATGAGTGAGGTTGAGTCCCGAGAGTGAGTTAGAACAAGAAAAGAGATAGTTTACTTAATTCTTTTCCTTACTGAGTGTTCTTATCTCTCACTTCCTTTTCTTTTTTGATTGCAGGTACAGGTGATCGAGGTAACTGTGAGGTAGGGTCAGATCAGCGAAGATAGATCCGGCTAAAGCAGGTTATCTCTGGATTATATTACATGCATTCAATGGCATGTTTTTGTCGACTTTCGACCTTTTTGAGATGATTGTACAGTCGTATATTATTACTCCCTGTTTTCAGATGCTTTCAGATGCTTTCATATGAGTTTTCATATGAGTATATATATCTTTTGTTCGCTTCCAGATTTTCAGTTTTCTTAGAATACTTTCTAAACACTTTTAGTGATACGTTTATTTTAAAGTATTTTAAAATATAAAAAAATAGACGCTCTGGATATTAATTCGTAACATTTCTCCTTTGATAGGTAGTATTTCTAGGGAGGAATGTTACATTCACTCTTTAACTTCAGCTTCTAATATCCTTTTTGGCGTTTTCTCTGACCGTCTTCTCCTCTTAACCCGACAGACAAAGATTGTGCGACGAAGAGACGAATATCTCTTCGTCACACCATCATGAGACTAGGAGAGACATTTCTTCGTCGCACCAGTGTTTACCATTGGCTCAGGTGCCAAAGAATATCGAGAGAACACCGAAAGAATGTCATAAGCTGAAGTTGAAGAGTGAGGATGAAACTATTATTTTTGAAAGTTTTTGGGGGTAACACAGTTTGAAAATTATGAAAACCATAGGTTTGGGGGTGAAAATATTACTTTTCCAAGTTTAAAAATTTTAGACAATGGTAAAATTATTAGTTTTTAAACATAAGGGAAAAATAATAAATTTTATATTTTTTAAATATTAACAGTAAAATAATTATTTTGTCTTTATTTCTAATAAAAAAAATTAACAGAAGTTGGATCATGGGGGAAAATATAGTTTTTTCAACTACCGCAAGTGTGATTTTGAATTTGAATTAAAATGTGGATAAAAAATAGTCTTTTGCCCTTTCTAATTTATCTATTTGACTAATTGCATTCGAATTAAATCAAGTATGAATATAGATTATCTATATTTAATTTAAATGTTAAATGACAAATTTAAATTTAAGTTTATTCAAATTAATTGGATATAACATCATAGATCATATACAAAATAAATAATATCCACATTCACATAAATAATGTTAAGAATATAATAAATAATATCTACAAGACCCCTGTTCATATGAGATTTGGATGTTAAATATGAAAGGACATTTCTCCAAAATTTGGAATCATTTGGTTGAAAGCTAGAAGCAAATTGTGTGCATATATTTTATATATCGGCGTTATTCGTGGCTTGCATTGATGGAACTGTAACTTTTGGGCAATTCTAGATGCAATCTTGAATCTTCCTTCCTTTGATGTAATTAATATATATACACACTACGTGCTAAGCCAGTTCGATGATCTGCAGGCTACAGCTCAGTTCTCAGTTGTCTGAATTAAAATATGATCTCATAGTTTTATTTTGGCCAAACGACTATTTCCCACCCAAAGTACGCGTTTTTCTGGAGTTTTTTTTCATTAACTTTAAAAATATCATTTACTCACCCGTGGTCAGTTAAAATTAACAGTTTTAAAGGTAAAATAATTATTTTATCTGTATTATTAAAAATAAACTTAAATTTGATTTTATTTTTCCTCTTAAACTCTAAAAACTAATAATTTTTTCTAACCCCAGTTTAAAAAAAATTGCATTTCCCCCCCTAAAGTTTTCAATTTTTTGAGTTAGTTTTCCGATGCAATTTCTTCCTCTCCGGTGACCTCCAGACGACTTCTCTTCCTCTTCGAAACGACCTCCTTCTGACGGTTGTCCTGGAAACTATCGTCGACGAAGACTCCTCGTCAACGAAGAGTCTTCGTCTCTAGACAAAGACGATTCGTCTTCATTAGAGACGAAGATAAGTCGACGACCGTGCCCAGCATAATCGTCGAAAGGAGGCCACGCAGGAGAGGAAGATGAGTCACCTGAAGGTCACCGGAGAGAAAGAAACAATGCTAGAAAACTAACTCTGAAAAATTGAAAACCCTAAAAGGGAAAACGCTATTTTTAAAACTTGGGTTGGAGAAAATTGTTAGTTTTTGAAATTTTAGGGGGAAAATGATATAGGAGTTAGGATTCCATTAAATTTATCCACCCATAGATAAGTAAATGGTATTTTTAAAGTTAACAGGGGAAAAACTTGATAAAAACACATACTTTGGGTGGGAAATAGTTCTTTGGCCTTTAATTTTTCACAACATTGAAATGCACATATTATAAAATAATTAGAACTGGAAGAACATGACATCGGAATTTAAATCGTAACTTGAATAGAATAAATCAAGCTCAAATTATTAAAATCCGAACTTAAATCAAATAAACCATGTTTGAATAAAGATTAAACTTGTTTTTATAATTTGGAATCAATCTTTTAGCCCATCAACAAATAAAGAAGCAAAATCTTCCATTTCTTGCTTCTTCAAAACGACACCTATCTCAACACCGCCGCTTTTGTCTCTACTATTGGTCAATGCAATGGCTCCACTCTTATCTATGGACACAATCTCTACCTTCTTCGGCCTCCCCCACCTGAAATCCGATCCGTAAACTTCAAACTGCGTCGACCCGGCTACGCCAAGGCCTTGGACTCCTTCAATAACAGCTTTCATCAATTTCAACAACTTTGAAAGTCTATCTTCTGTTGCCTCAAGCTCTCCCCCCTCTACTACTTTTATCATCTCGCTTAACTTCTCTGCAACCAAGCAAACCCCGTTTTCTTCTGCCAAATCTTTCGCTGTTGCAGAGCAAAATTCTGACATGACGCAGTTGCCAACGTAATTTAATGGAACTGGAGGATCTAAACGGGCTCTTAAATCTGCCGTGAACCCGAAAATAACCCTTCTGTTATCATCCCCTCTTCTAGCTTTAACCATACAGACGAATGCGTATGCCAGTGTAAGCACAAAAGTTGATAAATGAAGCTGTTTTGGCGCTGTATCCTCCTCCTTTTCATTGTCTTTTTTCAATCTGAGCAATACCTGGTTCCTTAGTTTCTGAATATCTTCACGGGTCAACTCGAATGTCGCTCGAAGCCTATCGGTATTAGGTAGTACGTTTGGCAAAAGCTTCAAGCTTCGAGTGTTTGTATAAGAGAACCAGTCGTTTACATACACCATGTCGATTCCAGTCGGGTCTTTGATGACTGTTCGGTCAAAAGACGGGATCAGTTCTGGTGACAAAAAAGGCTCTTCTTCTAGATCTTCCCCTAATTGTTTGCATAAATAAGCCCAAGACTTGATGAACATAGTTGAGCTTCTCCCATCAAGTATGGCATGGTGAGATGTTATTCCGATGCAAAATCCTTCATTCGGAAACAAAGTTATTTGAATAGCGATCATGGCTGCTTTGTCATCAGATGTCAACAGCTGAGGAATCAAAGGATGAAGCTCCGCAGCTTCATGAACTTCCTTGCCAGAAAGGAAGTTGAAGTCGGCGGCAGACTCTCCAACAGTGACTGAAACCCCGTCGCCTGGGGAGTACCATATAAATGGCTTGGGGGCATCTGGGGGCCAGATAAGGTTACCAGCGAGAGGGAGATAATGGAGGAGAGTGAGAGACAGAGAGCGCTTGAGGTCTGGGAGAATGAACGAGTTGAAGAATTGAGGGGCTAAGTCAGTGACTTGATAGAAATAAAGGCGTTCAACAGGAGGAAAATTGAACCAAAACGTATCGTATTTTGTTAAAGGAAGGGAAAACTGAGTGGTTGAGTCTGAGAAAGGAGTCACCTGAGAAACCTCCTGTATTTCAATGGTGTTGGTTGACGCCATGAAAGCTGGAATGAAGATACAGATGCTCTCTGAATGAGAAGCCACAACAACTCTTGGAATATAAGTCCGTTTACTTTTCACATATGAATATAATATTGCCATTTCTCAAATTATTTGCCGTCTAATATTTGAAGGAACTTCCGGAATCGGTGCCTTGCTGATTCCAACTCATCGCAAATGTTTATATTATAATAAGGTTGGTTGAATTAGGAGGCGTGAAGCTGGTATATTTTGTTGAAAAATAATGACAAGGTATTGTGTAATAAATAAACAATCAACCCTTTCCAGATTAGAATTTAATCGGATTTCTAAATTATATATTATTATTTGGTTAGATAATTTTAAATTAATAATAAAAAATTATTTTAAAATTGAATACATATAACATTATTTATTCTATAAGTCCTTACAAAATTGAGACAATATTTTTGATCAAGTTCATGAAATAGAATATTTGTAAATTGACTTATTAGAACTAGATTTGACCTTATTTGATATGATTCTAGTTTGGTGTTCAGTTTGAATAAGTCAAACTCTTTTAAGTCAATTTAGTTTGAATCTAATGAGTTATCAAAAAATTATTATCATATTTATCTTTTCTAACAATATTTTAATTTCTTTTATTTTTTTATCTATGATGACCCTCCATTTTTTAGGCTTTTTGATATTTTTGGAACGATGACATTATCAAATCAAGAAGGCCTAAATTATTTTTTTTATTCAAACTAACCTTAATTCAGATAAAACTTGACTTAAATCTACTTCTAATTTCTCCGCTTTACACTGATGATTTGCGGTTGCCACAAAACCCCATACCAATAACAAATAACAAATAATATAATTGCATGAAACAATTGTTTTTGTTTATTGAATGATTACTAAATCAATACATTTCTTGAATGTAACGCTTTGATATTTCAAAAATAAAATTGAAAGCAGACTGATGTTAAGTATTGTAGCAATATTATTAAATAAACATGTTCTATTGCAGTCCATTGGCAAACACGGAAGCAAAAGCCTCCATTTGTTGCTTCTCTAAAACTACACCAACCTCAACACCGCCGCTTCCATCTCCACTATCTGCCAAACAAATGGACCCATTCTTATCTATTGACACAATCTCCACCTTCTTGGGTCTTCCCCACCCGAAATCCGTCCCATAAACTTCAAACCTGGGCGACCCGGCAATCCCTATTCCTTTTGCCCCTTGTTTCATAAATGGAACATAACTTGCAAGCCTCTCCCCCGTTGCTTCAAGAACTGCCCCCTTTTCTAACTCTTTCATACACTCACTTAACCTCTTTGCAATTAGAAAAACACCATCTTCCTTCACTACATCTTTTGCTTCTTCCCTTGCTCCATGGGAGCAAACACAGTTTCCGAAGTAGTTCACTGCAATCGGAGGCTCTAAACGGGTTCTGTAATCAGCTGTGAATCCAAATAGAACCTCACCTTCTTCTTCTTCTTTTCCTATAGCTTTCGTTAAGCAAACGATTACATAGGCGTATGTGAGCACAAAACTTGATAAATGAAGTTGTTCTGACTGGTTTGTATCTTCTTGTACCTTAACCCTTAGCTTCTTGATATCTTCACGGCTAAACTGAAACGTCGCTCGAAGTAAATTGGGATCTACTGCTTTGCTTGTCAAAAGCTTCAAGCTTCGGGAGTTGGAGTCGAACCAGCCATTCAACATCAAAGTATCAATTCCTGTAGGGTATTGGATGACACTCCTGTCGATTAATGGAGTTAGTTCTGATGGCAAGGAAGGGTCTTGTTTATCTTGTTTGCAAATATAAGCCCAAGACTTTAATAACATGGTTGAAGTTTTCCCATCGAGTATTCCATGATGAGCGGAGAAGCCAATGGAGAAACCTTCATCGGGAAATAATGTTATTTGGATAGCGATGACCGCCGCTTTATCGTCGGATATAGACAATTGGGGTATCAAAGAATGAAATACACCAACTTCACGAGGTCCATAGCCTGAGAGGTAATTGAAGTCGGCGTTGGACTCTGCAACAGTGAGCGAAACACCGTCGTTTTGGAAGTAGTAGATGGCTGGTTTAGGGGTGTCTTGGGGCCACATGAGGTTACCAGCAAGAGGGAGATAATGGAGAAGGGTTATAGAGAGAGATTGCTTGAGTTTGGGGACTATATCGGAGTTGAAAAACTGAGATGTCAAGTGGGGTATTTGGTAGAAGAAGAGACGCTCCACAGGAGGGAACTTGAGCCACAATAAGTCGAAGAAGGTGAGTGGGAGAGAGAGCTCGGTGGCTGAGACGGCGGAGGATGGAAGGACTTTGGTCACCTCTTGGATTTTCACAGTGTGTGATGTTGAAGATGCCATGAAATCAAGAGAGAAATATTGTGAACAAGAAATGAGGAAATCTCTCTTTCTCTTCCCTGTGAAGTTCCGTAGTTAGGATTGAAATAGCCTGCATTGGATAACGATTTATGCATAATTAAAATTTGCTAATTAGAATTAATTCAAATTCGTCAATTATGAGGTGCTTGGGATCCTCCAAGATGATGGGCGAGCGAGAAATGCAACGATACTCTAGAATAAATTACTATTTTTCATCGTGGATTTGGATAAAAGTAATATTATATATATTTTTTTGATATATAATTATATATGATTAGATATTATTTTATTATTAATTCAAAATTATTCAATTATGTGATGATACATATAAATATGTATACATTTATGTATCCAAAATAGGTACACATACTTTTATTGAATCATAAAATAATTTTTAAAAAATAAAAAATAAAAAAAGATTGACTTTAAATCGTTAAATCATACTTGGAAATATGCGATCTCACATTAGTTGCATCCAAAGAAGTGTAATTTTTTGGATCACACCTAACCCGATGTAAATCTAAAGTCAAAATCACACTTTTTTTAACTGTAATTTAGTTTAAATCGCATCCAAAGAAGTGTGATCCTATTGATAGGCTAAATCACTCCTACAAAAATGTGATTTCTGATGTCAAAATTGTCGGGTTTTCATAGTCCAAAGTGTAATTGATATTGAAAATAGAATAAGATTAAAAAAATAAAAATTTTGGACCACTATACCCTATTCCTAAGATATAAGGGTTATTATATTTATAAAAAGAGAGTTTCGAATTATAACATGTGTTTGACAACTCTTTCAAACTAAAATCCACCCCAAATCCAGTATTTCTGACAATATAGTAAGACCTTTGCTTGTCCACACAAAAACAACTACGAAAATACAACAATATAAAAGATTGTTTAAGGCTCAAGTGATTTCTAGATCACCAAAGATTGATAAATGAGGAGTGAAAGTTGTGAAAGAACTCTTTCTCCCTAAGGTTTCGCAAATTATATATTATGATGAATGATAAGTTATAACTCTAATTCAACTGTTTATATAATTGAGCTCATGAGTTAACGTAAATGCACTTATGACAATCCCTTAATAAATATTAATTAGATTTTAAATGCTATTAATATTTATTTCTATATATTAAGACACATTTTTTGAAATTTAAATTTACCATTTTTGATATATCTCATATATCTCAAGCTAAGTCACTCTATATAAATTAGATCCAAATCCAACTTCCACAAATTAATTCCAACCCCTAAACAAATAGATTATTACTATTAACCTATAATATATTAATCCTATACACTTAGATTTAACAATGAGTAAAACATCAATTACGATATGTTAAATCCATATTTAGTCATAAATAGAGCTTCAAATCACAATATGATTTATTTTGTGCATAATAATCATTAACCTTTCAATTATGACTATTTGCCCTTTGTGTGTGCAACCCATAAATCATTGATAGTGGATAAAATTTGTGATTAATTCACAATTAATCACCTATTCATTTATAAAACATGAGTGACCTTTAGTAAGACATTATAGCTATCCAACCAATAAAGAATCAATAAAAGATTGATGTTTAACTTTTTCAATGGTACGATTATTGTGCATTCAAATTCTTTTATCATCTATTATCTTGTCAAAGCTGAGACGCATAAATAGTGTTTATCTCAATTCATCCTTAACATAAAGTCTAGTTAGTCAAACAATGATCGTGAGATTACTGGATTGAGTGTCAACATGTTCCCGCTGTAACTGTGGATTTTAATTTGTTGTCATAACCAAACTACACATTGAGATATATGCTCTTGTATCCAAGAGTGATAAATTTTTTGTTGATCCATTATAACCTTGTTACACTCTTTGACATAGTCAACCACCATCATTCTGATAACCCTTCGAAAAACTCTACGTTGTGCTAGTGTTAAACTAAATCAATCAGTGCACAAGACATTCGATGATTTTAAGTTTAAACATCATATGCACCGCTATCCATAAAGAGAATGTATTCCACAAACATTGAGATTACCAACTATATGAAATCTTCTGAGCGGGTTAATTTAGTGGACTTGCTCTCTCCATACACTTATATATTGTACCAAGTTGATACTTACAATCTCAATATTTAGAATCTATAGCTATTTTTCAATAAAATAGTTTAATAATATAATAGTCTTACCGTATTATCGTTACCTCTCGATAAGGTCTTCCTAATAGGCTAAATCTCATACACAAATACATGAATTTTGATGTTAAAATAACTTTAAGCTTGTAATTCAAGTCATATCACTGTCAAAAATATATGATTTGACCAAAATTGCACCTAAACAGATATGATATGATTTCTACCATAAGATCATATATTTTCAAGTGTAATTCCCCTAATTCATTCCCACAAACATGAGATGTAGTCATTGCTAATTTTACAAAACAAAAATAGTTATAATTAATATGATAACAATAAAACTATAGTTATCCATTTTTAGTACATAATTTATATACATAGATGAGGTGTTATCATGTGATTGAATATTTCTTTATCATATGATGATACATATTTTAAAATCACCTAATTACATGATGACATATCATTGTATACGTGAATTGTGTATCAAAAATAGGTACATATAACATTGCTCATATGATAATATACTTGTCTGACCTTATGTCATAACCCTTATCTGCTAATAAAATAATTTTTTTTCTTTTTACAATCATAAGAAAATCAATCCTTTTTTTTTTTTTAAAGAAACGAAGGATTCTCATTACTTTTCATTCACATTTTCTCTTTCTCAAACGTTTTATAAATCTCTTGACAAATTGGAGTATCATACTTTCAAAGAATTAACATAATTTGATAAATTAACAATCGATATTAATAAATTTGCCGTTCCTAACCTAAAATAATATTTCATTTCGTTGTCATGTTATTTAACTTTACTTATTTTACATTTTTTTTAAGTTGCCTTGTCCAAGAAAATTTTCATACAAAATGAATCACGTCAATTTTCATATAGACATTATATGATATAATATTGTTTAAAAATAATAATCAATTCGAGCTGCCATCTAGAATGTATGGCCTGTTATGTAATGCATGACGCACTTTCGCATGAAACAGGATAGCAATTGTCTTGTGGAGATAGAAAGACTTTTTTCTAGTACAAATAAAAATGAATAGAATTCTCCCCTCCCCTAGAAAAGTATAACGTACCTGAATCTTGGAATGGGGGATTGCTGGGGTGTCATAAATGTTATTGACTGGATACTTTTCCAATACTTCACTATCTTCTACATACCTAAAAATATCATTCTGAACAAAATAGCCTTTGTCTTGTGGAGCAAGAAAGAATGATTGTACAAATTTCCTTCTTAAGTTGTCACTGCCCATCAAGCATCCAGTTACTAAGACAGATAATCCACCCATATGGGATTCCTGAGCATCAACAGTTTTTATCTCTGCCTCACAGTTCTTAAAATCCAAGGAAAGAATCTTCTCATTTATACCCTGCTTCAAGAAAAATAATAACGTAATCAATAGTTTTATCTCGTTCTTTGTTATAAAAGAATCATAAGGGAACTAACAAGATTCTGATGTCATCTTTAGACAGAGAATTGACCAGATGGGAGTAGATACAAAAAGTAACGAAAATTACGAGGAGCAAGAGTACATGAATCATTTAAGAATTTAAATATGGGAAACAAGGTAAGATAAGAGTAAAGAATAAGCATGTCTTCAGCATATATAAACCAATTTTCATCATGCTATAGTGAAGGAGACATATACAGACATTTGTCGCTCCACAAAAATCTCAAGCATGGCAAAGTCATTTTCCACCGGAAAAATTGGTGGAAAAGAAATCTATTCTGAAAAATTATACCAGCTAAAAATATTAAGTTTTACGTATCAAGAAGAAACTTTTGCATACTACATATTTCATCATATACTTTCCCCATAAAAATTCCCTCTAGTATAACATTAAATTATCCTTGTGACCATTAATTCATGAACTTACCTACCCAACAGAGGTACATTGTTAGACAACATCAACCCTCAAATGAACCAAAACCTAAAATTACACTAATTAGACAATTTCATGAGCACAGTCAAGATGTAAGACTGAGAATTGCCTTATTTAGCCAGCAAGAGCTAGATGATATAATAGTTATGAATATCCTTAAGTTGCTGTAAATCAACCATTTGCTAGCCAACAAATGGCCACAATAAAAGTAAATAGTAAACCATATGTGAGGAATATGCAAATCATTAGACTTTCTTGAATGGCCAAAGCATAATATAACTTTTAAATGGTTAAAAAAAAAAAAAAAGGAGAATAAATGTTCCCAGTATATAGCCTACTCCACTCAAAGTTATATATCAACTTATTTTACAAGTATCCATACAGTCCAAACAATAATATCAATTATACAATCAAAAGACTTCCCAAGAAACTTACTTTCATGGTTGTCACTGATGTCATTTCACCATTGGCATTTGGTCGGCTTAGCATGCTTGAATCATAATAAAATTTATATGCCAGCTCAGGAGAATGGACAAGAATATGGTAACACTATCCAACAAAAGCATTGCCGACCACTTGGGCACTGGAAGGACTTGCTGTTTGCAAGGCCATTCTGCTAATAGCAACAAGTAAACATTAACATAAGAATGTTTCAATAATTAAGCTTTTTCTATAACAGTGGGGAAAAAATAATAACACAAACATCAATCACACAAGGCATGATAATCTTGTAAAGAACAGAACAGCAAGCCCCAACCATAGAAATTAGCATACAAATAACAAGAGGCCAGCAAAGTGATCAGGTTTTAAAACCTCTAGCATCTGATACAATGGAAATCACCAAAACAAAAACCTTTATGTACCCCACATAGATACTATGCAACAAGCCTTCTATTACTAAATGTGGCTCCCATCAACTTTCAACCTCAAAAATTTTGGACAATTTATACCAAATGGGAACTTTCAAATGCAGCCCAAATTCAAACACTGTGAAAACATTCTCAAAGCAACAAGAAAATAACTTGCACCACATACAAAATCACATTCTTACAGAAACCCTAAAAGAATTATTGCAAAAATGTTTCACGCTACACACTCATACAGTGAAGAACCACGCAATTTATAATTACAACACATAACAAAGTACAGACACAGCTTAAAAATTAGTCTCGCCCAAAAATGCAAAGTCTTGATCTTCAAAGCAAAAACAGCTCCTTTACCATGATCCAAACACCAAAAAGCTAAAAACTTTACACTTGAAACACAAAACTAAACATAACCATTATAGAAAATCAATATATTATCAATCAGCAACAATATGAGCAATAATAACGAAGTACAAGTACCCAATAGAATTAGAATGGCCATTTAATGCTGATCAAAGAGAAGGTAATGACAAGTAAACATTCAAAATCAAAAACAGAAAGAATAAAAGAAGTATCAACCATTTAGAAAACAAACTAAAGCTATCTAATTAACAAAATGATAAGAAAAACCAAAATGAAAAAAACCAAGTGTGATCAGTAAAAATAAAGAGCTTTAAAAAAAGAGGGCACCTTAAATGGGGCAACGTTAAAGCTAGCAAAAAAGTAGGAGTTGGTAAAGTGATGAAGGTGAAGTAGAAACAGAGAAGACGAGGTACAGTTTCCGCGCGAAAGGCCCGGAAGAGAGAGAAAGATACCCGCGAAACCGGTGAATTTCCTGACTTTTGGTCAGGCTCTGTTTGTTACTCTTGTCGGGGTTTTATTGTATTCCAGGTTTGGATAACATAATTCCGGGCCTTTGTCATTTATTCAGAAGGTGTTCATTACGTACACCTTTGTGTAATAGGTACTTCTAATTGGGCAAAGGGTACCCAAGTCTTAACTTAACTTAAGAATTGCACGTACCATAATTGAAAACTCTTATTTATACCTAATTTTTATTAATTTTTTTATTAAAAATAAGAATAAAATTATTAATTTATTATTAATATTAAAAAAATAAAAAATTTATTATCTTTTCTCCTATAAATTTTAAAAATTAACAATTTCATCCTTACCTAAAGTTATTAATTTTGAAAAGTAACTCTTTATTCTCTAAATTTAGAGTTTTCACATTTTTTAAACTATAATTATCTTTCAAAACTTTCAAAAAAAACAGTTTTACTCTCATTCTTCAATTTTAGCTTCTAACATCCCTTTTGACATTTTCTTTGACCTTTTTCTCCTCCTAACTATATGGACAAAGGTCTCTTCGTCGCACTAATGTTTACCATTGACTCAAGTGCCAAAGAATATTAGAGAGGACGTTAGAAGAATGTCAAAAACTAAAGTTAAACAGTGGGGGTAAAACCATTATTTTTGAAAGTTTTTGGGGGTAACTACGTTTGAAAAATATGGAAACATAGGTTTGGGGGTGAAAATATTACTTTTCAAAATTTAAAAATTTTAGACAATGTTGAAATTATTAGTTTTTAAACCCAAAGAAAAAGATAATAAATTTTATATTTTTTTAATATTAATAATAAAATAACTATTCTGTCCTTACTTCTAATAAAAAAATTAATAGAAGTTAAGTCATGACTGAAAATTTAGTTTTTTTAACTACCGTATGTGTGATTTTGAATTTAAATTAAAATATAGGTGAAAAATAGTCTTTTGCCCCTTCTAATTTATCTATGACTTATTACATTCGAATTAAATTAAGTATGAATATAAATTATTTATGTTTAATTTGAATGTTAGATGACAAATTTAAATTCGAGCTTATTCAAATTTATTGGATATAATATCAAAGATCATATACAAAGTAAATAATATCCATATTCACATAAATAATGTTACCATTATAATAAATAATAACTACAAGGCCCTTGTTCATATGAGATTTGGATGCTAAATATGAAAGGACATTTCTCCAAAATTTGGAATCATTTGGTCGAAAGTTAGAAGCAAATTGTGTGCATATATTTTATATATAGGCGTTATTCGTGGCTTGGATGGAACTGTAACTTTTGGGCAATTCTAGATGCAATGTTGAATCTTGCTTCCTTTGATGTAATTAATTAATATATATACACACTACGTGCTAAGCCAGTTCGATGATCTGCAGGCTACAGCTCAGTTCTCAGTTGTCTGAATCTCATAGTTTAATTTTTTGCAACATTCAAATGCACATATTATAAAATAATTAGCACTGGAAGAACATGACATTGGAATTTAAATCGTAACTTGAATCGAATAAATCAAGCTCAAATTATTATTTAAATCCGAACTTAAATCAAATAAACCATGTTTGAATAAAGATTAAACTTGTTTTTATAATTTGGAATCAATCTTTTAGCCCATCAACAAATAAAGAAGCAAAATCTTCCATTTCTTGCTTCTTCAAAACGACACCTATCTCAACACCGCCGCTTTTGTCTCTACTATTGGTCAATGCAATGGCTCCACTCTTATCTATGGACACAATCTCTACCTTCTTCGGCCTCCCCCACCTGAAATCCGATCCGTAAACTTCAAACTGCGTCGACCCGGCTACGCCAAGGCCTTGGACTCCTTCAATAACAGCTTTCATCAAGTTCAACAACTTTGAAAGTCTATCTTCTGTTGTCTCAAGCTCTCCCCTCTCTAGTACTTTTATCATCTCGCTTAACTTCTCTGCAACAAAGCAAACCCCATTTTCTTCTGCCAAATCTTTCGCGGCTGCAGAGCAAAATTCTAACATGACGCAGTTGCCAACGTAATTTAATGGAACTGGAGGATGTAAACGGGTTCTTAAATCTGCCGTGAATGCGAAAATAACCCTTCTGTTATCATCCCCTCTTCTAGCTTTAACCATACAGACGAATACGTATGCCAGTGTAAGCACAAAAGTTGATAAATGAAGCTGTTTTGGCGCTGTATCCTCCTCCTTTTCATTGTCTTTTTTCAATCTGAGCAATACCTGGTTCCTTAGTTTCTGAATATCTTCACGGGTCAACTCGAATGTCGCTCGAAGCCTATCGGTATTGGGTAGTACGTTTGGCAAAAGCTTCAAGCTTCGAGTGTTTGTATAAGAGAACCAGTCGTTTACATACACCATGTCGATTCCAGTCGGGTCTTTGATGACTGTTCGGTCAAAAGACGGGATCAGTTCTGGTGACAAAAAAGGCTCTTCTTCTAGATCTTCCCCTAATTGTTTGCATAAATAAGCCCAAGACTTGATGAACATAGTTGAGCTTCTCCCATCAAGTATGGCATGGTGAGATGTTATTCCGATGCAAAATCCTTCATTCGGAAACAAAGTTATTTGAATAGAGATCATGGCTGCTTTGTCATCAGATGTCAACAGCTGAGGAATCAAAGGATGAAGCTCCGCAGCTTCATGAACTTCCTTGCCAGAAAGGGAGTTGAAGTCGGCGGCAGACTCTGCAACAGTGACTGAAACCCCGTCGCCTGGGGAGTACCATATAAATGGCTTGGGGGCATCTGGGGGCCAGATAAGGTTACCAGCGAGAGGGAGATAATGGAGGAGAGTGAGAGACAGAGAGCGCTTGAGGTCTGGGAGAATGAACGAGTTGAAGAATTGAGGGGCTAAGTCAGTGACTTGATAGAAATAAAGGCGTTCAACGGGAGGAAAATTGAACCAAAACGTATCGTATTTTGTTAAAGGAAGGGAAAACTGAGTGGTTGAGTCTGAGAAAGGAGTCACCTCCTGTATTTCAATGGTGTTGGTTGACGCCATGAAAGCTGGAATGAAGATACTTATGCTCTCTGAATGAGAAGCCACAACAACTCTTGGAATATAAGTCCGTTTACCTTTCATATATGAATATAATATTGCCATTTCTCAAATTATTTGTCGTCTAATATTTGGAGGAACTTCCGGAGTCGGTGCCTTGCTGATTCCACCTTTATCCCAAATGTTTATGTTATGATAAGGTTGGCTGAATTAGAAGTGAAGTTGGCATATTTTGTTGAAAAATAATGGCAAGGTATTGTGTAATAATTAATCAATAAAACAATCAACCCTAAGCACATTAGTATATAATTGGACCTTCTAATTATATATTATCATATAATTTAATAATTTTAACCTAATAATAAAAATTCACTTTATTATATCATTAAAGTATTTAATTAAATATTTAAAATCAAATATATATAATATTATTCATTCTATAAGTTTTTATTAAGATGAGATAATTACTTTGATCAAGCTCATAAAATAAAATATATGTAGGCTGACCTATTAGGATTAGATTCAATTTTATTTGATATAATTTCAGTTTGGTGCTTAACTCGAACAAGTCAAACTCTTTGAATTAAGCTAGGTTGAATTTAATGAGTTATGGGACAATTTTTATCACATTTATCTTTTCTAAAAACTTTTTATTTTTTATTTTTAATTTTTTTCATGAATAAATCCTTTATTTTGTATGCTTTTCAATATTTCTCTGATAATCTTATATCAAATCAAGCAAGTCTATTTTTTTTTTTTTAAATTCAAATTAACCCAAATTCAAATTAAACTTGACTCAACATCTACTCCTAATTACTCAGCTCTACACTGATGACTTGCGGTTGTGACAAAACTCCATACCAATAACCAATAGCAAATTTTTATAAAGATAATAATCAAGTATGTAAGGATAATAAGATTAAAGTAAAAGTGAGAAGAGAGGAGAAGAAGAGCAAAAACAATTCAAAGAAAATGCTTTCCCGGATGAAGAAATATGTATATAAAATGAAGTGAGGAGGGGGGCTATTTATACAAATCTTAGCCGCCCCTCCAACAAGCATATGGCCATTTTCAAACCAAATTTTCCAAGACCATTAATGCATTCACATTATAAAATGGTCGAAGTCAAATTCATGTGGTGGAAAAATCCACCATATATAATACTCTTCCTTGAATTTCCACTACTTATAGATAATTATATTAACCTTGCTAAAAAAAAACTCAGCGAGATAAAAACCAAAACAAATAAACATAATTATTTAATGTCTTATAAGTTGGTGTTAGACGTGCTTAAACTGTCTCATTAAAAACCTTACTAGGAAAACTCAGTGGGACAAAACCTAGTGAAGGAAAAAATAGTACAATGCACATTTTGTCCAATATTTGATAAATTTCAAAATTTTTTCTGATGAATGCTCCCTCTAATGAACGCTCCTCCTCTTTGTAGTAGGATTAACTTGATTGTTTGTTGAATCGTCGTATACCGATGTTATATACTAACTTCTCAGATGTTGATATCAGCAGTGTCTTAGTGAATAAATCTATAAGATTCTCACTGAATCTTATTTGTTTGACATCAATCTTTTTACTCTGCTGGAGTTCATAAGTGTAAAAGAACTTCGGTGAGATATGTTTGGTTTTGTCTCATTTGATGTATCCACCTCTAATTTTGGTAATATATGCTACATTGTCTTTATATAATATGAAATGAGTGTCTATTGTAGAAGAAAGACTGCATACATTCTAGATATGATGGATGATAGACCGTAACTATATACATTCTCAACTAGCTTCATGGAGAGCTAAAATTTTTGAATGATTTGAAGAAGTTGCAACCAAGATCTGTTTGGTGAAACATCATGATATTGTTGTGTCATTATAAGTGAAAACATATCTCGTCTGTGAACGGGCTTTATGGGGGTTAGAAAGATAACCAACATCTGCATATCTAACCAAACTAGGATTTTTAGGGGATTTGACAGAATAAAATAATCTCAAATCTCTAGTTCCACATAGATAACAGAGTATATGTTTGATTCAGTTCTAGTGGCGACGTGTTGGTGCAGAGCTAAATCGGGCCAATAAATTAACTACGAAGAATATATCCGATCTTGTGCATTTGGTCAAATATAATAAGGCTCCAATGACATTAAGATATGGTACTTCATGACCAAGTATCTTTTCATCTTCCTCTTTAGGACGAAATGAGTCTTTTTTTGGATCAATAGAGCGAACAACTATTAGGGTAGTCAAAGAATAAGCTTTATCCATATTAAAGCGCTTTAATAATTTTTCAATATACGTTGATTGATGGATAAGTATTCTATTTGAATTGTGCTCGATCTGCAAGCCGAGACAATTAAATTCATGTCATCAACATAAACTACTACAATAACAAATTCCGATTCTGATATTTTGATAAAGACACATAAACATATAAAGTCATTCACATAGCCTTTTTTTTTTTTAAATATTCACTAAGGCGATTATACCACATACATCTGGATTGTTTTAATCTGTATAATAATCGTTGTAATTTAATTGAGTATAAACCTCTTGAATTAACTCTTTTTGCTTCAGGCAATTTATATCCTTTAGGGAGTTTTATATAAATTTTAGTGTCCAAATTTTTTTACAAATAAACAGTAACTATGTCCATTAGACGCATATCCAGTCCTTCAGAGACTGTTAAATTGATTAAATATTTGAATGTGATTATATCTATCACAGGTGCATATGTTTCATCAAAGTCTATACCAGGCCTTTAGGAAAAGTCTTGGGCTACAAGTCTGGTTTTATATCTAGTAATTTCATTTTTCTCACAAATATCCATTTATATCCAAGAGGTTGTACGTCTTGAGGTGTTAAAACTACAGACCAAAACACTTGACATTTTTCTAGAAAAGTTAATTCTGCTTAAATTGCTTCCTCCCATTTAGGCCAATCATGTATTTGTTTGCATTCAGTCACAGTACGTAGTTTAAAATTATCATTATTCAGAATTTCAGTAGCTACTACAAATAAGAATATATCATCAATTATAATTGTTTCATGATTCCACATCTCTCGCATATGAACATAATTTAAAGATATTTCAATATTCTCATTTTCCTGTTCTTTAAGATTTTGTACCACTTCAAGGGTTTGTGCCACTTTAGGGGTTTGAGTCTCTTCAGAGACCATAACCTCTTCTGAAGGAGTATTAAATAATGTGGATTTTTCATTTTTCTTAGGATCATCATGATTGCTATTTGTTTGATTATTTGCTTTTTTTTTTAGGAATAGTATTTTTCGATCCAACAGGTCTACCACGCTTCTGGCGTGAGGTAGATTGATCAATTACGGTTTGAATAGACTGTTCAGTAGTCACATTGATTCTTGCTAGTGCATTAGTAGCTAGAACATATAATCTTGTCACTATTGCAGTATCTACAAATGCATTAGGCATTTGGTTGGTAATAATTTGTAAACACAATATCCTCTATACTTTAGTTTCACTTTGGGATGTATAAGAATCCAAATGAGACATGGTAGGTACTTACCAAGTAAGTTCATGCCTAGCTTCAGGAGGTATTTTATTTTCCGCTAAAGACGGGAAAGTTATCTCATCAAAATGACAATTTGTAAATCATGCAGTAAAAAGATCACATGTTAATGGTTCAAGGTACCTAATAATGGATGATGAATTCTATCTAACGTATATTTTCAAACGATGTTGGGGTCCCATTTTTATGCGTTGAGAAGACGTAATAGGGGTATATACAACACAACCAAATATTTTTAAATGAGATACCTCAGGTTGGTAACCAAGAACTAATTGTAGAGGGGAATATTGATGATAAGAAGAAGGTTACAAGCGAATTAACACTGTAGCATGTAATATAGCATGTCTCCACATAGAAGTAAGTAATTGACTTTTTAGTAATAAAGTACGTGCAATTACCTAAAGTCGTTTGATAAGAGACTCAGCTAATCCATTATGTGTGTGCACATACGAGACTAGATGTTCAACCTCAATCCCCATAGACATACAATAATCATCAAATATTTTGGATGTAAATTCACCAATATTATCTAGCTTTATTGACTTGATCGAATAATCTATAAAATGTGTCTTTAATTTGATAATTTGTGCTAACAGTTTAGCAAATACAATATTTCAAGTAAGCAATAAACAAACATGAAATCATCGTACAGATGCATCAATTAAAATCATAAAATAACGAAATGACCCACTTGGTGGATGAATGAGTCCAAATATATCCCCTTGAATCCCTTACAAGAATGATAGAGATTCACCTCCAATTTTAAAGGGAGACAGTCTTATTACTAATTTGCCTTGAGAATAGGCGGTGTAAAATTGTTCACTAGATGATAAAATTTTATGATTCTGTAATGTATGTCCATGTGAATTTTCAATAATCCTATGCATCATTATAGATCTCAGGTGGCCTAAACGGTTATATCAAAGCATAAATGTTTTTAGATCAACGAACTTCTGGTTTGATACTGCGTAGGTTTCTTTATAATTGTATAATACAATCCAGATAATTAAACGGACAATTTTTCTAGTATAAGTCTTATTCTAGAGGCATTACTTGTTATATAGATGAATTTTGCACTATTTTCATTTATGATTTTAAGATGAGAACCATTTTTTCTTATATCTTTAAAACTTAGTAGATTTTTTTTGGATCTACTTGAATATAATGCATCTTTGATGTTTAATTTAATCTTATTGTTTAACATAATTGTGGCTCTTCCAGAGCTTTCTATCAGATTAATTGATCCTAATATGGTATTTACTTTAACTTCAATTAATGCTAAAGTTAAGAAAAAATTCTTTTCCTTGATAATTGTATGCGTTGTTGCACTATCCACCAAACACATGTCTCACATATCAGTTTTTGAAGTCAACGCTTCAATTTTGGAGTCCATTTCCTTTTATTTAAAAATTACGTTAGTTATAACGTATATAAAATATTGAAGGGAAGAGAACATGATACTGAAAAAAAATAATATTTATGACTCCAAAATAAATATATATGATGGATTTAAAAAAATCTTGGGCATCTTTGTCACTATTCAAGTGACCCATATTGTTATTCTTTGAAAAAAGATCTAAAACATCAAGAATCATCAGATCAACAAGATCTAACTTATCAAAAATTTAATTTTTATCGATGTCTAATATAGATCCACCTAATATTTGTGTGTACTACATGTACACCACCAATGACATTTGTAATCACATTTATTGTTTTGTAGTTTACTCTTCATTATAATTTACTTCGTCTCAGTCTTAGTCCACTTCTGGTGGTGTGACTAAGATTTTCTATTATTTCTCACATCCATGATAACTACTTCTGATAGTTGCGTTCACTTCAGGGAATTATGTATAACAAGAAAATATTAATTCAGAATTTTCTTTTTCGATATTACTACTACAGGAGCATAAAATAAAATGTGGAGAATATTTTATCTTCCATATTCAGAAAAAAATTCTGAATATTCCAGAGTTATACTAAATTATAGAGTCATTGAGAGTATTATTGAATCTGATGTTCAAATTTATCTTTCAAATTTCTCCACAAATTTAATAGATTTATCATTATATCCATATTTTGGCTTGCAATCCTTCAGGGATATGATGCCGAAAGATAATAGTCTTGTATTTGTCCTTCTAGGACATTTTATTTAGTTAGTTTTTCAAGGCTCATACATTCTAAGTGGAGAAAAAACCCAGTTAATATTATCCGTCCAATTCTAGGAACTTCAGGTTCAATGATTGTCATATTTACAAAACTTCTGGTTTTGTAGACAATATATATGAGTTAATCTTTGAAACTTCAGGTTCAAATATTATCTCATATTTATAAAACTTCTGGTTTTGTAATTATTATTCAGAATATTATAATACGTATTTTGATTATATTTTGAACATCAAGTCTATATTTTTCACACTTTATGCAAACTTCAGGTTACAAATGTGATATAATTATTCTAAAAGAAAGACTTTGATGAAACTTGGAACTTCTGGCCCATATATATATATTCTCATGATTTTACAAATTTCAAATTGTAAATCGTAAAACTTGAGACTTTGAGCCCAAATATATATATGCTCACGATTTTTCAAGCTTCAGGTTATAAATCGGATATAATTATCATAATAAAAATAAAGATTTAGATAAATAAAGATTCAAACAACTAAAGATGTAAATAAATAAATATTCAAATAAATTGAATACAATTACTTTAATAAAAATAAATATTTAAATCATATCAGGACTTCTAGTCCAGATTCTTGGTTTTAGTAAGCTTCAGGTTACAAATGATATTTACGCCTTCAGGTCACAAATGATATTTATGACTTCAGGTCACAAATGATATTTATGACTTCAGATCTAAATTTATGATTTCGTAAACTTCGGGTTACAAATGATATTCAGGATTTCATATTCAGATTTATGATATTTAAGACTGCACGTCCAGATTCATAATTTTGTAAACTTCAAGTTACAAATAAGATTCAAAACTTTGGGTCCAGATTTATGATATTCCAGACTTCAGGTCTAGATTCATAATTTTGTAAACTTCAGGTTATAAATAATATTCAAGACTTCTAGTCCAGATTTATGACATTTCAGATTTCAGGTCTAGATTCAAGAGTTTCAGGATTTTAGTTCCAGATTTACAATTTTACAAACTTCGGATTGCAAATATGATACAATTATAAAGAAAAATTAAATAGAAGCATGACAAAAATTAAAAGTTAACTGGGACATCATAATTGGGATATCCGTATTTATAATATATAAGCAGCATAACGACATAATAGAAAGATATAATATACATGAGTTAATCGTGCTAATAACATGTTATAAAGATAATAATCAAGTATGTAAAGATACTGAGATTAAAGTAAAAGTGAGAAGTGAGGAGAAGAAGAGCAAAAACAATTCAAAGAAAATGCTTTCTCGGATGAAGACATATGTATATAAAATGAGGTGAGGAGGGGGCTATTTATACAAATCTTGGGCGCCCCTCCAACAAGCATACGGCAATTTCAAACACAAATTTTCAAGGCCATTAATGCATTCACATTATAAAATGACAAAATCAAATTCATGTGGTGGAAAAATCCACCATGTATAATACAAATAAGGGAAATTTTAAAAACTAGGCAAAATTAAAGGGGTCTAAGCGAAATTGCCTAAAAAATTCAGGTTTAAGCAAAAATGCCCATGTTTTGTGAAATGACGAAACTACCCCCATATATAAACACAGCAAATTTTCACTGTATAATTCAAAGAAAATTCGAATTTTTTCCACATCCCACGGCAATCCCACGGCGAACGTCATTTCCGTCGATTTTCTTGTTTTTCGACAACCGAAAATGGAAAATAATGTTATCACATCTCCCGTAATCTTGTTTGGATCAAGTTATTGCTCATATTATTGAGATTTGATTGAGATTTTTGGGTTTGAAATTTTAGGGTTTACGGTTTGAATAATGCTTAAAATGTTTCAATTTTTGGTTGTTTTTGTTGAATTGATTGAGGGGTATTATGTTATACAATGTGTAGATTTGATTTATGAAAAAATCGGAGGTCGAAAAGACCAAAAATTGGCCGAAATTGGCTGCCGAAAGCATCGGCAGTCTGCCGTGGGAACGGAGTTTCCCACGGCAAGACGAATTCTCCCACGGCAGTTGAATGGACAATGGGTTTGGGGGGGGTAAACTGGCTTTTTTAACACATTGGGGTGTCGGGGAAATTCTTAGCCCACGTCGGGTTTTTTTGAAATTTCGCAGGTTGTCGTGGGAAAAGCCAAATTACGAAACTGCCCCCTTTATAAACACACCAAAATTTCACGAAAATCCCACGGCAAGTTCTGTTTTTACTGTGCATTTCCACGAAAATTCCACAAGTTTTCCTCCTCCCACGTCAATCCCACGGCAAAGGTCATTTTCGTCGATTTTGAAGCTTTCCGGCAACCGTAAATGGCAAAGAAGGTTAGTATATCTCCCGTAATCTTGTTTGGATCAATTTATTGCTGATATAATTGAGATTTGATTGAGAATTTTGGGTTTGAAAGTTTAGGGTTTACGCTTTGAATATTGGTTAAAATGTTTGGATTTTTGGTTGTTTTTATTGAATTGATTGAGGGGTTTTATGTAATACAATGTGTAGAGTTGATTTATGTAAAAATCGGAGGTTGAAACGACCAAAAATGAAGCGAAATTGGCTGCCGAATGGATCGGCAGTCTGCCGTGGGAACGGAATTTCCCACGGCAGGACGAATTTTCCCACGGCAGCGTCCTTTGCAAGTCTAGTTGGGGGGTATAGTGGATTTTTTAAAACCTTGGGGAGCCGGAAGATTCTTTTCAAAAGAGGGGGTTTTATGGATATTATTCTGTTTCCACGCACCCACATTAATTGCATGCCAGTTTCTTGAAAAAGCAAATACTTTTTGACGTTTTTTTTTCTCTTTTTCAGCAGCTCTACATTAATTGCATGCCACATTAATTGCATGTCAGTTTCCTGAAAAAGCAAAATAATTATGTGTACAAAATCTTTATTTAAATCCGATTAGGACCTAATAAATCATTAAAGAATTTTTACGAGGGGTTAAATTGCGAATTTTCTTATTCACGGTTTCCGATAGTGTAGTTTTCGAATTTTATATCCGTTTTCGAATTTTGGTACTTTTTGACATAATTTACGATGTAACGACGTTATTTCAACTTAATATTTCGATATTTTCATTTATAGGATATATCAAATCGATTTTTTCAATTTTTCAAATGATTTTTCGATTAGCGACATTCATAAGTATTTCAACTGATAGAGTTCGAATTTTAGCTCTGTTTTTCCGAATTTTACCATTTCAGGATATATCAAATCGTATTTTCATGATCTCCGAACGATTTTTCAGTTATCGTCATTTTAAGGTATTTCAGCGTATAGAATTCGAATTTCAGTTACGTTTTTTGAATTTCACCATTTTAGGATATATCGATTCGTATTTTGACGATTTCCGAATGATTTTTCGAGTATGGTCACTTTAAGGTATTTCAACGTATAAAATTCGAATTTCAGTTCCGTTTTTCCGAATTTCACCATCTTAGGATATATGAATTCGTACTTTCATGAGTTTCGAACGATTTTTCGATTATCGTAACTTTAAGGTATTTCAACGTATAGAATTCGAATTTCAACTCCATTTTTTCAAATTTCACTATTTCAGGATATATCGAATCGTATTTTCATGATCTCCGAACGATTTTTCAATTATTGTCACTTTAAGGTATTTCAGCGTATAGAATTCGAATTTCAGTTACGTTTTTTCGAATTTCACCATTTTAGGATATATCGATTCGTATTTTGACGATTTTCGAATGATTTTCCGAGTATGGTCACTTTAAGGTGTTTCAACGTACAGAATTCGATTTCTAGTTTCGTTTTTCAAATTTTACCAATTTAGGATATATCGATTCGTATTTTCAAGATTTTTGAACCATTTTTCGATTATCGTGCCTTTTATGTATTTCAACGTATAGAATTCGCTTTTCATTTTCGTTTTTTCGAATTTCACTATTTTAGGATGTATAGATTCATATTTTCAAAATTTTCGAACAATTTTCTGATTATCGTCACTTCAAGGTATTTCAACCTACACAATTTGAATTTCAGTTTCGTTTTTTTTATTTTTCGTCATTTCATGATAACTTTTTAGATTGTTAACATTCTACGACAGTTGAACGTATAGAACTCGAATTTCAGTTCTTATTTGTTAAGTTTTGTCATTTCCTTTTTAATTATTTAGTATTTCTCATTTTTTTATGTTTTTTTCACTAATACATTTGTTTACATATTTATTTTTATGAATGTCTAACAAATTTTATGTGATTATTATAGGATATTTCTCACAAAAGAAGACGGGTTGACACAGAGCTGCGCATTCCCGACGAGTCCAGACACTTCCGGATAGATGCGATATCTCGTGCACAGCGTACTGCATTATCCCGGATTTCTTCTACATTGACCCCTCGACAGCTGCGACTATTTGAGAGGACATGTTTCAGGTCCTTCCTTCGTTTACCCGAAACCAAATTCTGCGGGATATTGATGTATATATTTAGCGTTATTCCTATGTTTAGATGTATATATTTATTGTATGTGCATATGTGTATGATATACTTTATTTGTGGTTATATATGAATGTGTATCGTATTTGATTTCATTTTTTAAATAATCTTATCATGAAAAAACAATAAAAACGTATGATTACTCAAACATTTACACAATTGAAACAATTAGAGAAAATAAAGTAATACTGAAATAAAGTAACACTAAATTTATTACATCAAATGACAATACAATTACACATTTAAAACAATAATAAAAATATATCGGTTACATAAACCTGAAGTATAACAATGAAGAATCATATAAAAAATAAAATTGAGTATACGTATGTCAAGATCTCATTCGAAAATCTGGAAAATACAAGTCCATATCTCGTAAAACGATGAAATTCAAAAAAATGAAATTGAAATTCGAATTGTAAAAGTTGAAAAACCCTATAATGGCAACAATCGAAAAATCCTTCAGAATCTGAAAAATACGAGTCGATATCTCGTAAAACGGTGAAATACGAAAAAATGGAACTGAAATTTAAATTCTAAAAGTTGAAAAACCCTAAAATGGCAACAAACGGAAAATCCTTCGGAAATCTGAAAAATACGAGTCGATATCTCGTCAAACGGTGAAATTCGAAAAAACTGAATTAAAATTTGAATTGTAAAAGTTGAAAAACCCTAGAATGGCAACAATCGAAAAATCCTTCAGAAATCTGAAAAATACGAGTCGATATCTCGTAAAACGGTGAAATCTGAAAAAACGAAACTGAAATTCAAATTCTAAAAGTTGAAAAACCCTAGAATGGCAACAAACGGAAAATCCTTCAGAAATCTGAAAAATATGAGTCGATATCTCGTCAAACGGTGAAATCTGAAAAAATGGAACTGAAATTCAAATTCTAAAAGTTGAAAAACCCTAGAATTGCAACAAACGAAAAATCCTTCGAAATCTGAAAAATACGAGTCGATATCTCGTCAAACGGTGAAATTCGAAAAAACTGAACTAAAATTCGAATTCTAAAAGTTGAAAAACCCTAGAATGACAACAATCGAAAAATCCTTCAGAAATATGAAAAATACGAGTCGATATCTCGTAAAACGGTGAAATCCGAAAAAACGAAACTGAAATTCGAATTCTAAAAGTTGAAAAACCCTAGAATGGCAACAAACGAAAAATCCTTCGGAAATCTGAAAAATACGAGTCGATATCTCGTAAAACGATGAAATCCGAAAAAACGGAACTGAAATTCGAATTGTCAAAGTTGAAAAACTCTAGAATGGCAACAAACGGAAAATCCTTCAGAAATCTGAAAAATACGAATCGATATATAGTAAAATGGTGAAATTCGAAAAAACGGACTGAAATTCGAATTCTAAAAGTTGAAAAATGAAAATGCCTTTACAATGTAAAATATCCAAAAACCCCTCATATTTATCTAAAATTTTTTAACCCCCATAATGAGTGAGGGGAGTTATATAAATAAAAAGAAGGGTAATTTTGACATTTTAAAAAAAGTTTGAAATAAATAAATAAATATCAAAATGCCTTTATAATGTAAAATATCCAAAAACTTCTCATATTTATCTAAAATTACATTAAAACCCTATAGTAAGTGGGAGAGTTATATAAATATGAGGGGAAGGGTAGTTTTGGTATTAAAAAAAGTTATAGCCTTTTTTTTTTGAACAGTGATTTTGGGCATTTTGGCTTGAAAATAGTGATTTTGGGTATTTTTGCTTAATGGGAGGGCATTTTGGCCATTTTTTAAAATTTCCCTACAAATAATATTGTTGCATGAAACTATTGTTTTTGTTTATTAAATGATTACTAAATCAATACATTTCTTGAATGTAACGCTTTGACATTTCAAAAATAAAATTGAAAGCAGACTGATGTTAAGTATTGCAGCAATATTATTAAATAAACATGTTCTATTGCAGTCCATTGGCAAACACGGAAGCAAAAACCTCCATTTGTTGCTTCTCTAAAACTACACCAACCTCAACACCGCCGCTTCCATCTCCACTCTCTGCCAAACAAATGGACCCATTCTTATCTATTGACACAATCTCCACCTTCTTGGGTCTTCCCCACCCAAAATCCGTCCCATAAACTTCAAACCGGGGCGACCCGGCAATCCCTATTCCTTTCGCCCCTTGTTTCATAAATGGAACATAACTTGCAAGCCTCTCCCCCGTTGCTTCAAGAACTGCCCCCTTTTCCAACTCTTTCATACACTCACTTAACCTCTTTGCAATTAGAAAAACGCCATCTTCCTTCACTACATCTTTTGCTTCTTCGATTCCTCCATGGAAGCAAACACAGTTTCCGAAGTAGTTCACTGCAATCGGAGGCTCTAAACGCGTTCTGTAATCAGCTGTGAATCCAAATAGAACCTCACCTTCTTCTTTTCCTATAGCTTTCGTTAAGCAAAAGACTACATAGGCGTATGTGAGCACAAAACTTGATAAATGAAGTTGTTCTGACTGGTTTGTATCTTCTTGTACCTTAACCCTTAGCTTCTTGATATCTTCACGGCTAAACTGAAACGTCGCTCGAAGTAAATTGGGATCTACTCCTTTGCTTGTCAAAAGCTTCAAGCTTCGGGGGTTGGAGTCGAACCAGCCATTCCACATCAAAGTATCAATTCCTGTAGGGTATTGGATGACACTCCTGTCGATTAATGGAGTTAGTTCTGATGGCAAAGAAGGGTCTTGTTTATCTTGTTTGCAAATATAAGCCCAAGACTTTAATAACATGGTTGAAGTTTTCCCATCGAGTATCCCATGATGAGCGGAGAAGCCAATGGAGAAACCTTCATCGGGAAATAATGTTATTTGGATAGCGATGACCGCCGCTTTATCGTCGGATATAGACAATTGGGGTATCAAAGAATGAAATACACCAACTTCACGAGGTCCATAGCCTGAGAGGTAATTGAAGTCGGCGTTGGACTCTGCAACAGTGAGCGAAACACCGTCGTTTTGGAAGTAGTAGATGGCTGGTTTAGGGGTGTCTTGGGGCCACATGAGGTTACCAGCAAGAGGAAGATAATGGAAAAGGGTTATAGAGAGAGATTGCTTGAGTTTGGGGACTATATCGGATTTGAAAAACTGAGATGTCAAGTGGGGTATTTGGTAGAAGAAGAGACGCTCTACAGGAGGGAACTTGAGCCAAAATAAGTCGAAGAAGGTGAGTGGGAGAGAGAGCTCGGTGGCTGAGACGGCGGAGGATGGAAGGACTTTGGTCACCTCTTGGATTTTCACCGTGTGTGATGTTGAAGATGCCATGAAATCAAGAGATAAATATTGTGAACAAGAAATGAGGAAATCTCTCTTTCTCTTTCCTGTGAACTTCCGTATTTGGGATTGAAATAACCTGCATTGGATAACGATTTATGCATAATTAAAATTTGTTAATTAGAATTAATTCAAATTCGTCAATTATGAGGTGCTTGGGATCCTCCAAGATGATGGGTAAAGCAAGAATTGCAATGGTGGTCTAGAATAAATTACTATTTTTCCTCCCAAGTATAGATAAGAGTAATACTATATATGTATATATATATATATATATATATATATATATCATATAATTAAATATTATTTTATTATTAATTTAAAATCATTTAATTATATGATGACACATATAAATATACATATATTTATGTATCCAAAATAAATATATATACTTTTATTGAATCATAAAATAATTTTTAAAAAATAAAAAAAAGATTGACTTTAGATTGTTGAATCATATTTGAAAATATGCGATCTCACATTAGTTGCATCCAATGAAGTGTAATTTTTTAGAGCGTGCATAGCTTAATGTAAATCTAAAGTTAAAATCACACTTTTTTAACTGCAATTTAGTTTAAATCGCACCCAAAGAAGTGTGATCTTGCTGATAGGCTAAATTACTCCCACAAAGATGTGATTTTTGATGTCCAAATTGTTGGGTTTTCCTAGTCCAAAGTGTAATTGATATTGAAAATAGAATAAGATAAAAAATAAAAATTTTGGACTAATAATTCCCAAGATCTAAGGGTTATTATATATAAAAAGAGAGTTTCGAATTGTAAACCTGTGTTTGACAACTCCTTCAAACTAAAATCCACTATTTCCGATAACGTAGTAGGATCTTTATTTGTCTACACAAAGACAATTATGAAATACAATAATGTAAAAGCTTGTTTAAGGCTCAAGTGAATGTTAGATCACTAAAGATTGATGAATGAGGAGTGGAAGTTGTGAAAGAACTCCTTCTCTCTAGGGTTGGGCGGCTAGGGTTTCACAAACTATGGATTCTGATGAATGATAAATTATAACTCTAATCCAACTCTTTATATAATTGATCTCATGAGTTAACCTAAATGCACTTATGACAATTCCTTAATAAGTATTAATTAGATTTTAAATACTATTAATATTTATTCCTATATATTAACACACATCTTTAGAAATTTAAATTCACCATTTTTGATATATCTCATATATCTCAAGCTGACTCACTCTATATAAATTAGATCCAAATCCAACTTCCACAAATTAATTCCAACCCCTAAACAAATAGATTATTATCTTTTGACCCCTAATATATTAATTCTATACGTTTAGATCTAATAATGAATAAGACATTAATTATGATATGTTGGATCCATATTTAATCATTAATAGAGCTTCAAATCATAATATGATTTATTTTATGCATAACAAATCATTAACCTTTCAATTATAACTGTTTGCCCCTTATGTGTGTAACCCATAAATTACCTATCATGTTGACAATAGATAAAATTTGTGATTAATTCACAATTAATCACCCATTCATTTATAAAACATGTGTGGTTTTCATCAAGACATCATAGCTACTCGACCAATAAAAAATCAATAGAAGATTGATGTTTAACTTTTTCAATGGTAAAATTATCGCGTATTCAAATTCTTTCATCATCTATTATCTTGTCAGGGCTGAGACATATAAATAGTGTCTACCTCAATTCATTCTTAACATAGAGTCTAGTTAGTCTAACAATGATCATGTGATTATTGGATTGAGCGTCAACTTGTTCTCACTATAGCCGTAAATTTTAATTTATTGTCATAACTAAATTACACATTGAGATATATGCTTTTGTATCCAAGAGTAATAAATTTTTTGTTAATCCACTATAACCTCGTTACACTTTTCGACATAGTTAACCACTATCATTTTGATAACCCTTCGAAAAAGACTACATTGGGCTAGTGTTAAACTAAATCAATAAGTGCACAAGACGTTTCGATGATTTTAAGTTTAAACATCGCATGCACCACTATCAATAAAGAGAATGTATTCCACAAACATTAGGATTATCAACTATGTAGAATCTTCTTAGCAAGTCAATCTAGTAGACATACTCTCTACATATACTAATGTATTATACCAAGTTGATATTTGCAATCTCAGTATGTGAAATCTATTGTTATTTTTAAGTAAAGTCGTTTAATAATATAATAGTCTTATCGTATTATCGCTAGCGCTCGATAAGGTCTTCCTAATAGGCTAAATCTCATATACAAATATGCGAATTCTGATGTCAAAATAACTTTAAGCTTGTAATCCAAGTCATATCACATTCGAAAATATATTATTTGACCAAAATTGCACCTAAATAGATATGATATATGATTTCTACCATAAGATCATATATTTTCAAGTGTAATTCCTGTAATTCATTCCCACAAACATGCAATGCAGTCATTGCTAATTTTACAAAACGAAAATAGTTATAATTAATATGATAATATACTTGTCTGGCCTTATGTCATAACCTTTATCGGCTAATAAAATTATTATTTTTATAATTAAAAGAAAATCAATCCTTTTTTTTTTAAGAGACGAAGGATTCTCATTATTTTTCATTCACATTTTCTCTTTCCCGAACATTTTATAAATCTCTTGACAAATTGGAGTATCATATTTTCAAAGAATTAACATAATTTGATAAATTAACAATCGATATTAATAAATTTGCCGTTCCTAACCTAAAAGAATATTTCATTTTGTTGTCCTGTTATTTAACTTTATTTATTTTACATTTTTTTAAGTTGCCTTGTCAAGAAATTTTTCATACAAAATGAATCACGTCAATTTTCATACAGACATTATATGATATAATATTATTTAAAAATAATAATCAATTCAAGCTACGATCTAAAATGTATAGCCTGTTATGTAATGTACGACGCTACCTAATTTTCTCGGCACTATAGTGACACTTTCGCATCTACAGTCCGACCATTTCTAGATAGTTTCTCTTGGATTATTTATTGTTGTTATATGTGTCTTTAAACCGTCTTTTGGGGTAAATTTGTAATTGTGTATATAAAGGATAGTTTAATCATTTCCGTTGAAAGGACTGTTTAGTCATTTCTCCTGTAAGAATTTTTAACCAAAGGTTTATAAACCCAGGGTTATCAATTGATTATAGTCGATTGAATAATATATCCTTCACGGGTGCTTTGTGTTGGGGTTGATGTTTTAGAGTCAATCCCTATAATGACACAAGTTTATTAATGAAAGTCATATTTGTAATTTTTAGTGATATTTTTTTAATCCATAAAATATATTAATATATATTCAGATAAATCTCTTAAGAATAGTTGAACCGTAACAAAAGAATCAGCGTTCGACACTTGATCGTAACAACTCTATGTGCACATTAGATGAGTGCTCTTAAAACATTTGTAATTCTGAGCCAAGAGTATAAGTAATAATAATAGAATTATCATAGTGTTGAACAATCTCATCAAAAAATGATGACTATTTTCACGTGTCAAAGTTATTTGTTGACGACCTAATGCAACACATGGGTGCACATTATAGACATATCAACTGGACTGACCTGCCAAGAGGATTTCATATGAATGATTACTCTAGTGTATATATAAAATATCCTCTTAGTGAACAAAGGTACATGTGATCCTTAGACTTGAGGTCCTGAAACCATCTTGTATAAAAATTGATATGGTTTGACACTAATCCAACGTAGTCAATTAGAGGATTATCATAAAGGTGATGATTGATCATATCGAGATCTATATGAAAACTATAGTAGATCAATAAAGGATCCGTCACTCTTGAGCATGAGAGTAGATATCTTAATTAAGGTCTACTGATAACCGATGTCAATGACCAATTAAATTTGCAGTTACAATGAAATTGAGTTGATACTCGATTTAATATTATACGATCATTTGCAAAAGTCAATTTTTGTTACTTGGAGAGTTCTAAAAGAGATACTTAATCTGTGTCTTAGCCTCGAAGAGATATTGTATGACAAAAGATTGAATTGTATAGGTAATTGTATCACTGACAGGTTAAAAAAAAGTTACATATTGACTTTAACTAATCGGGTGACATGACGTTTTACTAGAACCTAATTTTGATCAGTGTCTAGATGGATACCAAATCAAGAGCATTATATGAATCTAGTTACTATTGACTTAGCGGAGAGTCTATAAATTACCCATAAAAGGAGTTGATGAACTTTAAAAACGTGAGGATTATTTTAGTTAGATTCAGTCTGGATTCTAAATTAAGAATCCAAAGACTTGAAAAGGTCTATGGACGTAAAATATATTATAATATATTTTAGGACCTTAGGATAATTTTAAATTATTGAGGTGTATGCAAGATTTGATAAGAGTGAATTGGATTGACTCAAATCCATGTCACCTAATTTGAAATTCAAATTAGAATTACAATAAAAGTTTATCCTATCTTCATTAATATTGAAATCTTCTAAATTTAGGTTGAATACCAAAAATGATGAAAAGATAATGAGATATTAACGAGGGGATATACACATTTATCATGTTGACCAAGAATACAAC
Organism: Mangifera indica; assembly: GCF_011075055.1. Lineage (NCBI taxonomy): Eukaryota > Viridiplantae > Streptophyta > Magnoliopsida > Sapindales > Anacardiaceae > Mangifera > Mangifera indica. The sequence goes on along the minus strand of NC_058145.1, from coordinate 17,331,420 downwards.
TTTGATGAGCTGCATACGCAAATGCCAAGTAGGAATTTTCCCCACGCAATTCCTGTCTGTAATTTGTCTCAAGCATGCATCGGTGTGCCACTTGGGATAAATTCAAGTCCTAGGCGGCAGATGTGTGAGGTGTATATATATATATATGTCTTTTTTTCGTTTTAAAAGTGATATACACTAAAAAAGAAAAAATATATTCAACCACAATAGTTGCAGAGGGAATTTTTTTCCCCTCCTACTTAAAGTTATCCTCTGGTACTAGCAAACTACAAGCACAGTCAAACCACCATAATTATTATTTTGTGTGGATACCAAAGAGCTAACTTATTTTTGGTATTAAGAGCAATTTTTTTGTGACCTCACTCTATCAACAAAAGATGAATGAGTTGTTTACGTAGGTATATTTAGCAAACACTTTATCTGTATTTCACATGTTGTTGAATTAATTATACTACAGGCATGATCTAGAAAAAAGTTTTATAGAATGTTTGTTTGATTAAATTAAATTTTAATATGTTATTCCATTATTGAAGACCGCAAAATCCCTACACTTTGTTTTATTAGGGTGTCTTAAAATCTCTTTGTCATCTTTCATCTTAGCTGAATCTAGTGAGTTTTCTCAGTTTCTGATTCATATACTCTTGTTGTTTATTTAGATTGAAGAGACACTGTGCTGTAAGTTATAATATTTGTTAAACGATTAAAGGATTTCTTTTGTTTTGAATGTAGGATATCTTTTAATGAAATCTGAACCGAATAAATGGATGTGTGCCTATTGTTCCTGGGCGGCCTTCAAATCAATAAAGATCTTGGGAGAACTGGAGGAACATGCTAATTAACTCGCTGTAAGGTTTATACTACTAATACGCACGCACACACCCCCCTCCGGCCGTCCTACAATTATATTTATTATTCACATGCTAAATTATGTAGCCGCTGCACTTTCCTTTAATCTTTGTCAAAATTTGTCACATGGCATGTGAAATTGGCTTCACAGTATTCAACGCTTCATTGGCATGTATCCGTTTATGTATTGTCCTGGATAACAACAAAAGGAAAGAAAACTATCACAAGAAGTAAAGCCTTGGTAATAATCCCGATGACCTAGTATTATTAAAATAAAAATATGATGTGAAGAGAGTAAAGCCGTCATCGAACTGTTTTTTTTTTTCTTATAAATAAGGAACTTTATTTGGATTAAACTGTTAAATTGAGACCAAATCAAATTTTAAATTCAATGGCTAATTTTATATTTATTAAATTAGATAATTCAAAATTTTGGATGTTTAATAAAAAATCATTCTTAAGGGACGTTTAGTTTTAAAAATATTTTATTATTAAAATTAAAAAAATACTTTAAAAATAGATTATTTGATAAGATTTGATAAAAATGGGTAAGAATAAATAATTATTGTATTCGATTGAAGGTAATAAAAAAATACTAATATATTATTTTACTTAAATACTTTTTAAGGATAATTATTTTAAAATATCTTTTATGTTATTTGTTATATTAACTAAAAAATACTAAAAATAAGATTATTTTTTATCTTAAAAAATTAATAAATAAATAATATGTTATAAAAAAATTAAGATTATCTTGATAATATTTTAATACTTAAAATAAAGATAATAATCAGATTATTTCGTATATTAATTATTACACCATTATTAATAATAAAAAATTAATAAAATTTTTTATTATTTATAAATTAAATAAAATAATAAAAAATGAGTTGATCGGGTTGGAGAGACCCCAGAGACGTCCAACTTATTATAACATTAATTAAAATATAAAAATGAAATGGAGGAACAATGCAATGTTACAGCCGATTTCGAGGATCCTGTAAACCGGATATAAACAGAGACTTGAAAGCCTCCATTTCATGCCTACTGAAAATCCCTCCAATTTCAACGCTATTTCCATCCCCACCCTCCAACATAACAATTGTTCCACTTTCATCAATAGACATTATCTCTACTTTCTTTGGTTTTCCCCACCCGTAATCAACTCCATAAAACTTAAATCGGGTCCACCCAGTAACCCCAAGGAGTTCTTCTCCTGCTTCCGCAATATTTTTTATCCTTTTGAAACGATCCACCTCGCCGTCAAGGGGTCCTTTCTCAACAATATCTCTTACCATGTCACTGATTTTCTCCGCGACAATTGAAACCCCGTTTTTCTCCCTGAAAACACTGGCTTTTACTGATGCGTCTCGAGCAGCAAGACAGTTACCGAAGTAATTTGTTAGAAGCGGAGGATTGAGACGGTTTCTGCAATCCACTAGAAATGCAAAGTTGACGTTTTTGTTATCTTCCATGGCTCTTGCTTTCACGAGACAGACTAAAACATACGCATATGTTACCACAAAAGTCGATAAATGAAGCTGTTTGGTGGGTGTTTTTTCTTTCAGTTGAAACAATATCTTTTCTTTAAGTTTCTTTATATCTTCATGACTCAGCTTCAGCGTGGCTCGAACTGAGTTAATATTCACTCCCGAATCGTCTTTCAACTTCAAGCTTCGTTGTTTGAATTCAACAATATCAGACAATTTGAATCCAATTAGGTCCTCGAGAACCGTCCGATCAAAGAATGGGATCAGTTCAGGCAACAAAGAAGGGTGTTGTTTGCCCAGTACCAGTTGCGTGCATAGATAAGCCCAAGATTTCATGAAAGCGATTACAGTGCTGCCGTCCACAACTGCATGGTGTGTAGTGATGCAAATGCAAAACCCTTGATTAGGAAACAAGGTTATTTGTAGAGCCATGATTGATGCAATCTCGTCAGATGACGACAACTCTGGTATTAAACAACGTAACTCGGGAGACTCACGAATATCATCGCCTGAGAGACGGTTAAAGTCCAAGTTAGCCTCAGCGACGAGAAGAGAAACAGCGTCATCGGGTGAATAGGAGATATTAGGTAGGTCAGAATGTGGAGGCCATGTGAGCTTTCCAGCAAGAGGGAGATAGTGTTGGAGAGTGAGAGAGAGTGAATGTTTGAGTATGGGAAGGATTTCTGAGTTGAAGTGAAAAAGGGTTGAGGCAGTGAGTAGATAAAAGAGCAGAGTCTCCGCTGGAGTAAAGGGATATTGAAATTTTTACCATTTTTTTATTCCGTGTATACAAAAATATCACCTATCCTAAAACTTTAACAAATATACCACAACAGTACTCTCCTTTCCCAAAATACCCCTCTTTGATCTTTCATGCACAAATTCTCTCTCTTCTTCTCTGCAACTTTTTTCTCTCTTCTTCCTCTTCTTTCAAAGTGATAAAGGAATACTCTCTCTTTTTCCTCATCTTCATAAACAAAAACAGGAAGGAAAAAACTGAAAAAAAATTAGCATTTAAGGATTATAATTATATTATATATATAATTATAATATATAATTATATATACTAATTTTAAATGCTAATTTTTTTTCAGTTTTTTCCTTCCTGTTTTTGTTTATGAAGATGAGGAAAAAGAGAGAGTATTCCTTTATCACTTTGAAAGAAGAGGAAGAAGAGAAAAAAAAGTTGCAGAGAAGAAGAGAGAGAATTTGTGTATGAAAGATCAAAGAGGGGTATTTTGAGAAAGGTGAATACTGTTGTGGTATATTTGTTAAAGCTTTAGGATAGGTGATATTTTTGTATATACGGAATAAAAAAGTGTTAAAAATTTCAATTTCCCTGGAGGAAATTGTAACCCGATAGTGTCAAGGGAAGTGAGAGTAAGAGAGAAATGCGTGGGAGAACTAGTCAAAGGAGTAATTCGGACTGCCTCAAATATCTTCACTACTGGCTTATGTGAACCCATGGACGCTTAGAGGGAATTAAATCTGAGTGACAGCGTGTATCGATCTAAATATATAATATTTTGATAAAACAATGATATATTGTCAGCCATGGATAAGCATAAAAAAAAAAAGAAAGGGGAAGAAAAATTTTTACCCCTGTTTTTTTATTTTTATATATATATATACTATAATCATAATAGTATTTCATTTTTTTTAAATATTTTTGTTAATGTAACTTATACAAAAAGAGATAATACTATCTTTTTCTTTTTTTTCAATCATCTAGGGAGAGAGAAACGAAATTTGTTAAATTTATTTAAAGAACTAATATTTGTTGTAAAAATTTCACAACAAAATCATCTACATTCAGGTTAGTATATTATGTATTTTTTTTATAAATAATTAAAAATCAAATAATGTATGATAGATTTATGTTCATAAGTTCATGTGAAATTTAATTTTATTGTGATTTCGTATTGTTAGATTGTTTAATGTTGATATTTCATATTATTATTATTGTTTAAAGTTGTTATAATATTGTATTAATGGTTATAAAATACAAAAATTTAAATCTAAAAAATTTTCAGACAAAGAATAAATTGTCATTGCCAACCCCGTAGCGTTAACGCCAAACCCCTTGGCATTGCGTTGGCGTTAACGCCAAAGGGTTGGCGTCACCAACCTGTTCTTCATCTAAAATTTTTTCAGATTTAAAATTTTGTATTTTGTAATCATTAATATAACATTAAATAATATTATAACAACTTTAAATAATAAAAACAATATGAAATAATAACAGTAAACAATCTAACAATATGAAATCATAATAAAATTAAATTTCACATAAAGTTATGAACATTAATCTATTATACATTATTTGATTTTTAATTGTTCACAAAGAAAATATATAATATACAAGTTTTATTATTCAATCATATGTCTTCTCTATTAAAATTTTTTTTTTATATTACAGAGATTTTTTTCATTAAAAGATTAAAAAAATATGATATATTTTTTTTCTATATGAGTTATATGAATAAAAGTATTTTAAAAAAATAAAATATTATTATAATATTTTTATTTAAACTTTAAAATAAATGATATACACAAGTACACATAAAAAAAGATAAAAATTTTAATTTTATAAGAAGAAATGTCCTTTTCTTAAGCAATTATTGAGTGGCATTGGGTGACAGCTTACTTGCAATCAATGCCACTTTATAATTGTTTAAGAAAAATACATTTATTGTTTGTGATGCTTTTCCATGATTGACAATATATCAGTGTTTCAACATAAAAAAGGTATCAAAATATTATATATCAATGAAAGTATTTTAAAAAAATAAAATATTATTATAATATTTTTGTTTAAATTTTAAAATAAATAATATATATATATATACATTAAAAAAAGATAAAAATTTTAATTTTATAAGAAGAAATGTCCTTTTCTTAAGCAATTATCGAGTGGCAGCTTGCTTGCAATCAATGTCACTCTATAATTGTTTAAGAAAAAGACACTTATTTTTTGTGATGCTTTTCCATGATTGACAATATATCAGTGTTTCAACTTAAAAAAGATATCAAAATATTATATATTTAGATCAATACACTCTCTCACTCACAAAACAATAATGGGTGTGCATGGTCCATGGATATGTTTGTTTTATGAGGTAAGCGATGATGTAATTTGCTTAATTATTAACGTTTAAGTACGATGTTCTTGATCATAACTGTTTTTTAGTCCTAACTTCCAGAGGTACTTTGAAACTCCAGTTTAGTCCTGTTGACTCTATCTAAACTATCATGATATCATTCTCATAACCGTTAGGCCAAAGGATTATTTCCCACCTAAGGTATACTGTTTCTCAAATTTTTCTCTATTAATTTTAAAAATTTTATATATTCACTTGTAAATAGTTAAAATTAACGATTTTAAGAGTAAAATTGTTATTTTATCTGTATTATTAAAAATAAACTTAAATTTGATTTTATTTTCCTCTCCTAAACCCTAAAAATTAATAATTTCTTCTAACTCAAGTTTTTTAAAAACAGTATTTTCCCCTTAGGGTTTTCAATTTTTCAGCACTATTTTTTTCTCTCCGATGACCTCTAGGTGACGTCTCTTCCTCTTCAGCATGACCTCTTTTCGACGGCTCTCCTGGGTGTGATCATTGACGAAGATGAGTCATCTTCGTCTCTGATGAAGCCTTGTCTTCGTCGACGACCATGTATAAGAGAGTCACTAGAGAGGGGGAGGTGTCGCATAGAGGTCATCAGACAGAAAGAAACGACACTAAAAATTTGAATTTGAAAATTAAAAACCCTAAGAGAAAAAATACTGTTTTTTAAAACTTGGGTTGGGGGGAAATTATTAGTTTTTATGATTTAGGGAGGAAAAATGATATAACTAACAAACTCAATTAATTTTAACTGTTCATAAGTGAGTAAATAAGATTTTCAAAGTTAATAAGGAAAACTTAAAAAATGCGCATACTTTAGGTGGGAAATAGTCCTTTGGCCTAACCATTATTTATCCTCTCATATGTTATCCAGATGGTATGAATTTGTTTATGTTCTATTGATTTAGAAACAGTATGAGTATGTTTTTGGTCTAGTGAGTTAGAGGAAGACTAGGAATAATTTATTTCTATTAATGAATTTCCTATAGTCAAAAAAATATATTTTTGCATAAATTTATCTATTATATATATTTTTTATTTTTTCCTTACTCTTTTTTCTTTTCTAAAAGTTTGGAAAAAATATATCATTTTTAAAGATATTATGAGTGTCAATCTGTCCATGGGTAGTTTGAAAATGATGTGTATATCATTATAAAATTGATTAAAATATAATATTTTAAAATTATTTTTAGAAATCTAACTAATAAATTTTTAAATTAATAATAATATATTCGTAATTTAACATTTATATTTAGTGTTAATTACCGTTGTAATTTTAATAAAAAGATAAAATTATAATTTTAAAGAAAATTAAATAAACTTATTAACAAAAATAAATGACGAATAGAAATTTAATTTTTTCAAATTTAAATAGTGATAATTTATTGTTTTATTAAACTTTGAAAGAAAAATAATCATTTAACCTTATAATTTACGGGGCTCTACTATACAACGAATGGCCGTTGAGCAAATTTTCAATTGTATTTGTTAATTGAGATCTCTTTTGAGTAAAGTAATTAATCACAAGATTGCATGAATTGGCTAAATCCACTACTCTTTCAATCCTTAAACTCATTAGTTCATCCTCAATTGTTGAAGAAGGGGGTCAGGCTGTTGTTGAATGATTGATGGCCTTTTTCTGTCTTCACTTCAAACGTGTCTGAAGAATTCCTTTATGTGTTCATGCAATTTCATATATTTAGGGCTGGACTTGAACTAAGTCGGTTTGAGCTTGGCTCAAACAAATCCAAAACAAGCCGGCCCTAGTTGAGTTAGGTCAAGTTGGAGCTACTTATTGGATTTTTTAATTAAAAATTTTGATACACAACGACGTCGTTTTGATCAATATTTATTAAAAAGATGTCGTTTTAATAACGAAAAACGAGCTGAACTGAATTCGAACCAAGTTCAAACTTAGTTTTCACAAGTTCAAGCTCGAACTCGAGCTTAACTATATATGAACCAAATCGAGCTCGAGCTTGGCTCGATTCGAATTCAGCCCTACATATATTTATTAACCTTATATTTTAAATTATTTAATCCCTCAGGATTATAATTTAAATGATAAATAATAATATCAAGATGAAGGACCAGGGTCATCTAAAAATAAAAATAAAAATATCTAAAAAACAAAACTCATCAAAATGACAAGTTCTCAAACTTAAAGCAAATTAAAGTTCTAATTCAAATTTGACTCATCTGAACTAACTTGGATTAAGATTGAAGTAGCTAAAATCGAATACAGCTCTAATTCTATTAATGCAAAAACAACATTTTCTTAGTAATTTTTCCCAATCAATATGGAATAAAAATTTAAATATATGAAGTATATATAATTAATTTGTTCATACATAATTACTTGTCCTAATTGTGATATTATAAACTGCAAGATAAATTAATTTCAATGCCGGTGTCCCCTATTGGCCTTAATGTGATTCCATTCCTAATCGGTTTTCTTAAATCCTCTACATACCTTACCTCTACAAGTCATGTCATTTTAGAGTGGATCGTATTGGGTCACAGGATAGCCTAAAACATGTCTAACTTTATTTTTTTAAGAAATTAATTAGAGAGTTACACTAGCACAACATAAATTCAAATCCGGACTTCATATAAAAATGGAAAAAGGAACAATGCAGTGTTATTGCAGACTTCAAAGGCCCTGTAAACCAGAAACAAAGAGAGACTTGAAAGCCTCCATTTCATGCCTACTTAAAACCTTTCCAATTTCAACACCCTCCAACATAGCAATTGCTCCAGTTCTTTATCAAGAAAGAACACTGTCGTATTAGTTTAATTGCCAGATAAAATATTATCATCCACGAATAAGCATCACACAGAAGTGACACTTTTTATCATCTATAATTGTAAGACTGACGGACGTAAGTTTTTTACATTTTATGTGAAATACCCAAAATTTTGTTCAAGTGGTAAAAGGTGCTTGTTAGGAAGGTCAAGCCCAAAATAGTCATTTGTTAACACTTATGGGGTTGTGTGAAATATTGTGCGAGTATAGGGTTTAAGAGTAATTTTCCTTTAACTTATAAAATAAAGCCATTAGGCTTTCTTCTTCTTCTTGGAGGAAAAACAGAAAGAACAGAGGAGAAGAAAGAAAAGAGAGAAAAAAGAGTGAAGGGGAGAGAAGAGAAGAAAAGAGAAAGATAAAGGAAAAAAGAGGGAAAAGAAAAAGAAAGAAGAAGAAGGAGAAGAGGAAATTGATGGAAAATACGGATAGAGTATCCAATTTTCATCTAATTGACTCTAGGGTTCAAATTCTCTGTTCAAATTGGGGATTTCTAAATTTTAACTATGTTGCTTCAAATGAGTGAATAAAGAGGAAAATTCAAAAGGAATTCTAACATCGGCTTTGGGTCTACTCAAATTGTGAGTGGGAAACAAACTTTGAACTATAATTTTCTTTTATATAAACTTATGTTTTTGTTTTAAATCATTGATAAATGGTATTATGGATTTTATTATGCATGTTGTTGATTTTTATTGTGGGTAATTGTAGAGTAAAGGCAACTTAAATTCAATGTTGTGTATTATTGTAAATTTGAATGTTAAATTAATTGAAGCTGCATGTGTGGCTGTGAAACAAAAGTTGATTAATTCAGTAATAGTTGACTGAAATTTCTAAATATTTAAATTATTAATGTTTTGTATAATTATAAAGTTGAAAGGTATTTAATTCAATTCTACGTATGATTGAAATTGTTGAATGCTAATTGATTTAATGTTTGTGTAGTTGTAGAGCTGAAACATATTTAATTTAGTTTTACAGGTGATTGAATTTGTTGAATGTTAATTGATTTAATATTTGTGTAGCTTTAGAGTTGAAATGTATTTAATTTAATTTTACAGGTGACTGAAATTATTTAATGTTAATTGATTTGACGTTGTATATAGCTGTAAATGTAGTTACATATGGAGATATTGACGTTGGAGTTTTGTATATATATAATAACTGGTTCGATATTGATAAAATATATGTTTTAATTGTTCTTACAAAATTCACCGTTCATTTGACTCTTGCTTTTGACATGGATGTTATATCATAGTGCCCATTTAGTGTAGTGTTTTTCTTTACATCAAATTCAACATATAAACCCTTGTTCATATGAAGTTGACTCAAAAACATTCTTTGATCTAGGAAATGGCAGTTCTTCTTTTGTTTTAAGACCCTTAACTTTACTAAACTTTTTCAGTGAAGGTGATTAATTTAATTACCTATCTTACTTTGATAAAAAATCAAACACTTGGGCACCCAAGACCTTTTTATACCAATCTTGCTTGGTTAGGCCCTAGGCATATAATAAATGTGTTAAAAGGGGTGGATAGAGTCCAACTGCCTGAAATTTGACTGTCAACTCGGCTTGTTCAAGTTTGAAACAAAGAGTCAGAGCAAACGGCTTGTGTATACAACACTCTTAATCAATATTAATGTTTTCAACCGCATGAATTTACAACAATGATGAGTTTGAGAAGAAAGAACACAACGATGAAGTGATATATGTCAATCAACTACCTGACTTATTGTTCGTAAGCCTTATTTTGTAAGCATTCATCAACTAGCCAACTTATAATAAGTCACATTTGACTTGATAATGACATCGACATGTTCAAATACATGTCTAAAGACGCTATATGTTTAAATGATTTGCAAATGTAAATGAGTGTATGTAATTTATGGGTTTAACAAATCAAGATTTTTTTTCTTTTTGAAAATACAATTTATTATAAGTTTGTATTTGCGTTTTGTACCTTAAAATTCATCTTAAAAATTGAAAATCGAGTTGATATATTATTTAATTAATCTTTTTCTAATATTCTCAAACAATATAGGATCAACGATAATACTATTTTTATATGGGAATACTAATAAAAAATCGATATAGATAAATAAATAAAATTATTTCAACAACATTCAAATATATCCGAACAATTTATGAGATTCAGCAAAGCAAATGTGCCTGCGTTTATAGAATGATCTAATCACTTACATAATTTACAAAGTTAAAAAATTATAACAATTTTTCAAGTGGGTTACAGGTTTAAAAAATCTTGAATACCACGAAAACATAAATCTAATGACAATGCATGAATTTTTATCAAAGGCACCAATTAAAAAACTTATATAAAATTTTTATAAAAATCCAATATATATTATTTTTGTTATAAAATTAATAAAGTAATTGACTTGCCAAATAAAATTATTAAGCCAAAGCACGGCAGAAGGAATAAAGAAACAAGAAGAAGCAGAAAGAAAGAAAGAGAGAATTGAGAGAGTAATTTTCTATTGAATCCGGATGAAGAGAAGAGAAGAGAGAATTGCATATATCTCATGAAGAGTAAGGGGGCAGTATTTATAGACACTTGGCTGCCCCATTAGTCAACAAATATGGCTGTAAACATAGCCAATTTTCCAAGTTAATTTAATGCATTCCCATTGCCTTTTGGCCAAAGTCAACAATATGGGGTGGAAAAATCCACCATCTGTAACACTCCCCCTTGGATTTCCATCACTTACAGATAATTATATTAACTTTGCTAAGAAAACACCCCGTGGGATAAAAACCAAAGCAAAGGAACATAATTATTAAATGTTCTGTAAGTTGGCGTTGGACGTGCTTAAACTGCCTCGTTAAAAACCTTACTAGGAAAACCCAGTGGGATAAAACCTAGTGAAGGAAAAAAGAGTACAGTGCACATTTTGTCCAATATTGAATAACCTTCAAAATTTGCCTGATGAATGCTCCCCCTGATAAACGCTTCCCCTCTTTATAATAGGATTAACTTGGTTGCTTGTTGAGCCGCCGCATACCGATGTTATACACTAACTTCTCAAATGTTGATGTCGGTAGTGTCTTAGTGAACAAATCTGCAAGATTTTCACTAGATCTGATTTGTTTGACATCAATCTTTTTATTCTGCTGGAGCTCATGAGTGTAAAAGAACTTCGGTGAGATATGTTTGGTTTTGTCTCCTTTGATGTACCCACCTCTAATTTGGGCTATACATGTTGCATTGTCTTCATATAATATGGAAGGAGTGTCTGTTGTAGAAGGAAGACTGCATGCATTCTGAATATGATAGATGACAGACCGTAACCATATACATTCTCGGCTGGCTTCATGGAGAGCTAAAATTTCTGAATGATTTGAAGAAGTTGTAACTAAGATTTGCTTGGTGGAGCGTCATGATATAGTTGTGTCATTATAAGTAAAAACATATCCCGTTTGTGAACGGGCCTTATGGGGGTCAGAAAGATAACCGGCATTTGCATATCCAACCAAACTAGGATTTTTAGGGAATTTGACAGAATAGAATAATCCCAAATCTCTAGTTCCACATAAGTAACGGAGTATATGTTTGATTCCGTTCCAATGACGACGGGTTGGTGCAGAGCTAAATCGGGCCAATAAATTAACTGCGAAGGATATATCCGGTCTCATGCATTGGGCCAAATATAATAAGGCTCCAATGGCATTAAGATATGGTATTTCAGGACCAAGTATCTTTTCATCTTCTTCTTTAGGACGAAATGGGTCCTTTTTTGGATCAAGAGACCGAACAACCATTGGGGTGCTCAAAGGATAAGCCTTATCCATATTAAAGCGTTTTAATAATTTTTCAATATACGCTGATTGATGGATAAGTATTCCATTTGAATTGTGCTCGATCTGCAGGCCGAGACAATATTTTGTTTTCCCCAAATCCTTCATTTCAAATTCTTTTTTCAGATATTCAGCAGTTTTTGAGAGCTCTTCAGAAGTCCCAATTAAATTCATATCATCAACATAAACTGCCACAATAGCAAATCCCGATTCTGACCTTCTGATAAAGACACATAGGCATATAGGGTCATTCACATAACCCTCTTTTTTCAAATATTCACTGAGGCGATTGTACCACATATGTCTAGATTGTTTTAATCCGTACAATGATCGTTGTAATTTAATTGAGTACAAGCCTCTTGAATTGACACTTTTTGTTTCAAGCAATTTGTATTCTTGAGGGAGTTTCATGTAAATTTCAGTGTCTAAATTTTCATACAAATAAGCAGTAACTACGTCCATTAGACACATATCCAGTCTTTCGGAGACTGTTAAACTGATTAAATATCTGAATGTGATTATATCCATTACAGGTGCATATGTTTCATCAAAGTCTATACCGGGCCTTTGGGAAAAGCCTTGGGCTACAAGCCTGATTTTATATCTAGCAATTTCATTTTTCTCATTTCTTTTTCTCACAAATACCCATTTATATCCAACGGGTTGTACGTCTTCAGGTGTTGGAACTACATGCCCAAACACTTAACGTTTTGCTAGAGAAGCTAATTCTGTTTGAATTGCTTCTTCCCATTTAGGCTAATCATGTCTTTGTTTGCACTCAGTCACAGTACGTGGCTCAAAATCATCATCATTCAGAATTTCAGTAGCTACTGCAAATGAGAATATATCATCAACTATAATTGTTTCACGATTCCACATTTCTTGTGTATGAACATAATTTAAAGATGTTTCAATATTCTCATTTTCCTGTTCTTCAGGATTTTGTACCATTTCAGGGGCTTGTACCACTTCAGGGGCTTGTGCCACTTCAGGGGCTTGAGTCTCTTCAGGGACTATAACCTCTTCTGGAGAAATATTTGTTTGATTATTTGCCTTTCTTTTTTAAGGAACAGTGTCTTTCGATCCAATAGGTCTACCACGCTTCCGGCGTGAGGTAGATGGATCAGTCACGGCTCGAATGGACTGTTCAGTAGTCACATTGATTCTTGCTGGTGTATTAGCAGCTGGAACATGTGATCTTGTCACTTTTGTTGTATCAACAAATGCATCAGACATTTGATTGGCAATAATTTGTAATCGCACTATCCTTTGCACTTCAGTTTCACTTTGGGATGTGCGAGGATCTAAATGAGACATGGTAGGTACATACCAAGTAAGTTCATGCCTAACTTCAGGAGGCATTTTCTTTTCCCCTAAAGATGGGAAAGTTGTCTCATCAAAGTGACAATCTGCAAATCGTGCAGTAAAAAGATCACCTGTTAATGGTTCCAGATACCTGATAATAGATGGTGAATTATATCCAACATATATTCCCAAACGACGTTGGGGTCCTATTTTTGTGTGTTGAGGGGACGCAATAGGGACATATACAGCACAACCAAATATTCTCAAATGAGATACATTAGGTTGGTAACCAAGAACCAATTGTAGGGGAGAATATTGATGATAAGAAGAAGGTCGTAAGCGAATTAACGTTGCAGCATGTAATATAACATGTCCCCACATAGAAGTAGGTAATTGACTTTTTAATAATAAAGTACGTGCAATTACCTGGAGTCGTTTGATAAGAGACTCAGCTAATCCATTTTGTGTGTGGACATGCGGGACTGGATGTTCAACCTCAATCCCCATAGACATGCAATAATCATCAAATGTTTTGGATGTAAATTCACCAGCATTATCTAACCGTATTGACTTGACTGAATAATCTGCGAAATGTGCCTTTAATTTGATAATTTGTGCTAACAGTTTAGCAAATGCAACATTTCGAGTAGGCAATAAACAAACATGAGACCATCGTGCAGATGCATCAATTAAGACCATAAAATAACGAAATGGCCCACTTGGTGGATGAATGGGTCCACATATATCCCCATGAATCCTTTGCAAGAATGATAGGGATTCACCTCCAATTTTGGAGGGAGATGGTCTTATTACTAATTTGCCTTGAGAATAAGCAGTGCAGAATTGTTCACTGGACAATAAAATTTTATGATTCTATAATGTATGTCTATGCGAATTTTCAACAATCCTACACATTATTGTAGATCCTGGGTGACCTAAACGATCATGCCAAAACATAAATGCTTTTGGATCAACGAACTTCTGGTTCGATACTGCGTAGGTCTCAATTGCGTTTATGGTTGTATAATACAATCCAGATGATAAAGCAGACAATTTTTCTAGTATAAGCCTTCTTCCGGAGGCATTACTAGTTATACAGATGAATTCTGCACCATTTTCACTCATGGTTTCAAGATGATAACCATTTTTTCTTATATCTTTAAAACTCAGTAGATTTCTTCTGGATCTACTTGAATATAATGCATCATTGATGCTTAATTTGGTCTCATTGTTTAACATAATTGTGGCTCTTCCGGAGCTTTCTATCAGATCAATTGATCCTGATATGGTGGTTACTTTAGCTTCAATTAATGCTAAAGATAAGAAAAATTTCTTTTCCTTAAGAATTGTGTGCGTTGTTGCACTATCCACCAAACATATGTCTCCCACATCAGCTTTTGAAGTCAACGCTTCAATTTTGGAGTCCATTTCCTTTCATTTAAAAATTACGTTAGTTATAACGTATACAAAATATTGAAAGGAAAAGAACATGACAATAAAATATAAAATAATATGCATGATTCCAAAATAAATATATATGATGGATTTAATTATAAAAATTTTGGACATTTCATACTTATAATAACTACTTCTAGTAGTTGCGTTCACTTCAGGAAACGATGTATAATGAGAAAATATTAATTCAGAATTTCTTTTCTGATATTGCTACTACAGGAGCAAAAATAAAATGTGTAAAATATTTTATCTTTCACATTCAGGAAAAGATTCTGAATATTACAGAGTTATACTAAATATAGAGTCATTGTATTCATATTTCGGCTTGTAATCCTTTAGGGATATGATGCCAAAAGATAATAGTCTTGTATTTATCCTTCTGGGATATTTTATTTAGTTAGTTTTTCAAGGCTCACAAATTCTAGGTGGAGACTCATGTAAAAAGCCCATTTAATATTATCCATCTAATTTTAGGAACTTCAGGTTCAATTATTGTCATATTTACAAAATTTCTGGTTTTGTAAACAATATATATGAGTTAATCTTTGAAACTTCAGGTTCAAATATTATTTCATATTTACAAAACAGCTGATTTTGTAGGAGAAATATTGGGATTAATTTTAGAAGCTTCAGGTCCATATATTATCCTATATATACAAAACTTCTGGTTTTATAATTAGTTTTCAGAATATTATAATACGTATTCTGATTATGTTTTGGACTTCAAGTCCATATTTTTCACACTGTATGCAAACTTCAGGTTGCAAAGGTGATATCATTATCAAAATAAAGATTTTGATGAAACTGGGGACTTCCGACCCATATATATGAAACTGGGGACTTCCGACCCATAAACATGTATTTTCATGATTTTACAAACTTCAAGTTGTAAATCGTAAAACTCGGGACTTCGGGCCCAAATATATGATTTTCTCATGATTTTACAAGCTTCAGGTTGTAAATCGGATATAAATAAAAATAAATATTCAAATAAATAAAGATGCGAATAAATAAATATTCAAATAAATGAAATACAATAAAAATAAACATTTAAATAATATCAGGACTTCCGGTCCAGATTCTTGGTTTTGTAAACTTCAGGTTACAAGTAATATTTATAACTTCAGGTCACAAATTTATAATTTCGTAAACTTTGGGTTACGAACAATATTCAAGATTTCAGATCCAGATTCATGATATTCAGGACTGCAGGTCCAGATTCATAATTTTGTAAACTTCAAGTTACAAATAAGATTCAGAACTCAGGTTCAGATTTATGATATTCCAGACTTCAGGTCTAGATTCAAGAGTTTCAAGACTTCAAGTCCAGATTTACAATTTTATAAACTTCAAGTTACAAATATTGTATAATTATAAAAAAAAAATTAAGCAGAAATATAACAGAAATTAAAAGTCAACTGGGATATCACAACTGGGATATCCGTATTTATAATATTTAAGCAGCATAACAGTATAATATAAAGATATAATATATCTGAGCTGATCGTGCTGATAACGTGTTATAAAATTAATAAAGTAATTGACTTGCCAAATAAAATTATTAAGCCAAAGCACGGCAGAAGGAATAAAGAAACAAGAAGAAGCAGAAAGAAAGAAAGAGAGAATTGAGAGAGTAATTTTCTATTGAATCCGGATGAAGAGAAGAGAAGAGAGAATTGCATATATCTCATGAAGAGTAAGGGGGCAGTATTTATAGACACTTGGCTGCCCCATTAGTCAACAAATATGGCTGTAAACATAGCCAATTTTCCAAGTTAATTTAATGCATTCTCATTGCCTTTTGGCCAAAGTCAACAATATGGGGTGGAAAAATCCACCATCTGCAACAATTTTTAATATATAAATTACAATAATTTTTTTCTTTTTTAAATTTCAGGGGTAGTGTCCCCTATCGGCCTTACATGACTCCATCCATAATTATATCACTTCAATTTTACTAGTGGCTTTTCCACTTATTATGGGTCCGATCCTAAAATCCTCAATACGACTGTATAACCCCGTAGGTTTGACACCGTCTATACGAATGTAGATCATATTATTGTTGAGCCTTGCATTTTTAGAATGGGTCGGGCCGGAGAGGCCTAGGAGACGTCCAACTTATTATAACATTAATTAAAATATAAAAATGAAATGGAGGAACAGTGCAATGTTACAGTCGACTTCAAGGATCCTGTAAACCAGAAACTAACAGGGACTTGAAAGTCTCCATTTCATGCCTACTCAATACCTTTCCAATTTCAACGCCATTTCCATCTCCAGTCTCCAACATAGTAAATGCTCCAGTTTTATCAATAGATATTATCTCTACTTTCTTTGGTTTTCCCCACCCGTAATCAACTCCATAAAACTTGAATCGGGTCGACCCACCAATCCTTATGAACTCTTCCCCTGCTTCCACAATATTTTGTATCCTTTTGCAACGATCCACCACACCGTCAAGGGGTCCTTTCTCACTAATATCTCTTACCATGTCATTGATTTTCTCCGCGATATTTGTAACCCCGTTTTCCTCCTTGAAAACACTGGCTTTCACGGATGCGTCGCGAGCAAGAATACAGTTGCCGAAGTAATTTGCAAGAAGCAGAGGATCGAGACGACTTCTGCAATCCACTTGAAATAAAAAGTTGACGTTTTTGTTATCTTCCATCTGTCTTGCTTTCACGAGACAAACTAAAACATATGCATATGTTACCACAAAAGTGGATAAATTCAGCTGTTTGGTGGGTATTTTTTCTTGCAGTTTTGACAATATCTTTTCTTTAAGGTTCTTTATATCTTCATGACTCAGCTTCAGCGTGGCTCGAACTGAGTTGTTCTTCACTCCTAAATCGTCTTTCAACTTCAAGCTTCGTTGTTTGAATTCAAAAATATTAGACGCCTTGAATCCAGTTAGGTCCTCGAGAACCCTCCGATCAAAGAATGGGATCAGTTCAGGCAACAAAGAAGGGTGTTGTTTGCCCACTACCAGTTGCGTGCATAGATAAGCCCAGGATTTCATGAAAGCGATTGCAGTGCTGCCGTCCACAACTGCATGGTGTGTAGTGATGCCAATGCAAAACCCTTGATTAGGAAACAAGGTTATTTGTAGAGCCATGATTGATGCAACCTCGTCAGATGACAACAACTCTGGTACTAAACAACGTGACTCGGGAGACTCACGAATATCATCGGCTGAGAGACGGTTAAAGTCTAAGTTAGCTTCAGCGACAAGAAAAGAAACAGCGTCATGGGGTGCGTAGGAGATGATAGGTAGGTGAGCATGTGGAGGCCATGTGAGCTTTCCAGCGAGAGGGAGATAGTGTTGAAGGGTGAGAGAGAGTGAATGTATGAGTTTGGGAAGGATTTCTGAGTTGAAGCGAAGAAGGGTTGAGGCAGTGAGTTGATAAAAGAGCAGAGTCTCCACGGGAGGAAATTTTAACACCATAGCGTCAAGGGAAGTGAGAGTAAGAGAGAAATGAGTGGGAGAATTGGTAAAAGGGCTAACTCGGACTGTCTCTAGTATCTTCACCGCTGGGTTATGTGAAGCCATGGACGCTTAGAGGGAATTAAATCTGAGTGAAAGAGTGTATCGATCTCAAATATATAATGCTTTGATATCTCTTTTAAGTTGAAACAATGATATATTTTCAGCCATGAATAAGCATCGCAAAGAAGAAGTGCCCTTTCTTAAGCAATTATAGAGTGACATTAATTGACACACCAAAAGCTGGTATGCTCCAATAGCTTGTATGCAGAGCATTCACAGCTTTGCTTTGTTTTTCAAAAGCGTGCATTATTGTACTGGGGCCACAGACCGTGACCCCAGTACAATAATGGTTGTGCATGGCCCATGGATATGTTTGTTTTATGAGGTAAGCAATGATGTAATTTGCTTAATTATGTACTTTTGGCTTCTCTATAGGTAGCTCCCTCTATATCTTTCTTTACTTCATAATTCTTTTAACTCAATGATTAAATGAATATGTTTATGTTCTATTGAGTTAGAAACAGTATGAGTATGTTTTTGGTCTGCAGACTTAGAGGAAGATTAGGAATAATTTATTTCTATTAATGAATTTCTTATAGTCAAAAAAAATATTTTTGCATAAATTTATCTATTTTTTCTTATTTTTCATTTTTTATTTTTTCCTTACTCTTTTTTCTTTTCTAAAAGTTTGGAAAAAATTATCATTTTTAAACATATTATGAGTGTCAATATGTCCATCGGATGGTTTGAAAATGACACTTAACATCCCTATAAAATTGATCAAAACATAATATTTTATAATTCTTTATAGTTTTTTTTTTTAGAAATCTAACTAATAAAATTTTAAATTAGTAACATTATATTGGTAATTTAACATTTATATTGAATATTAATTATCGTTTATAATTTTAATAAAAAGATAAAATAATAATTTTAAGAAAAATTAAATAGATTTACTAACAAAAATAAATAACAAATGAGAATTTGATATTTTAAAACTTTAAAAATGATAATTTGTTGTTTCATTAAACTTTGGATGAAAAATAATTATTTACAGGGCTCTACCATACACCAAATGATCGTTGAACAAATTTTCAATTGTATTTCTTAAATGAGATCTCTTTTGAGTAAAGCAATTAATCACAAGATTGCATGAATTGGCTAAATCCACTATTCTTTCAATCCTTAAGCTCATAAGCTCATCCTCAATTTGTTGAAGAAGCGGGTCAGGCTGTTGTTGAATGATGGATGGCCCTTGTCTGTCTTCACTTCAAACGTTTCTGAAGAATTCCTTTATGTGTTCATGCAATTCCATATATTTATTAAGCTTATATTTTCAATTATTTAATCTCTTTGAATTATAATTTGAATAATAAATAATAATATCAAAAGGAAAGACCAGAGTCATTTAAGAATAAAAATAAAAATATCTAAAAAAAAAATCGTTAAAATAACAAGTTCTCAAACTTAAATCAAACTAAAGTTTAACTTATTTAAGTTAACTTGAATTAAGATTGAATTAGCTAAAATCAAATCCAACTCTAATTTTATTAATATAAAAACGACATTTTCTTAATAATTTTTCTCAACCACTATGGAATAAAAATTTAAATATATGAAGGACATATAATTAATTTGTTCATACATAATTAGCTGTCCTAATTGTGATATTATAAACATGTCTAACTTTATATTTTTAAGAAATTAATTAGAGGGTTACACTAGTATAACATAAATTCAATGCAGTGTTATTGTATGACTTCAAAGGTCCTGTAAACCAGGAAGAAAGAGAGACTTGAAAGCCTCCATTTCATGCCTACTCAAAACCTTTCCAATTTCAGCACCCTCCAGCATAGCATATGCTCCAGTCCTCTATTAAGAAAGAACACTGTCCCCTTAGAAAATTGCCAGATAAAATGTTCTCAGCGACGTAAAAGCATCACACAGAAGTGAAATTTTTTATCATCTAAAATTGTAAAACAGAAGGACGTAAGTATTTTTACATTTTATGAATATGAATGTGGAGAGGACATTGACGAGAGATATTGTTGAAAGATTAATGGCCTCTATCTATTTTCAGTTCAAACGTTTCTTGTGATTTCCTTACGTGTTCATGCAATTTCATATATTTATTAATTTTATATTTTAAATTAATTAAACAATTTCTTCATATTATGATTTGAATAATGAATAATAACATTAGGAAGAAGAAGAAGAATATAAATGTTTAAAGAAGAAAAACAAAAATCATAAAATCACAAATTCTTCAACTCAAATTAAACTAAAATTTTAATTCAAATTTCATTAGTTCAAACCAACACATACTTAAAAATGAACTGACTCAAGTCAAATCCTATTAATACAAAAATGATATTTTTTTAGAAATTTCGCTCAATTAATAAAGAATAAGAATTTAATAATAAATAGTTTATATAATTAATTTTTGTGCATACAGAATTACTTGCCTTAATTTTTATATTATGAACTACAAAATATTTTATTTGTGATATATAGTAATCCTCCATACATATATAAATATAATATTTAATAAGATTAATATAATTAGATATTTAGATAATATATCATAATATTATTGAATATTATTTATTATTAATTTAAAATTATTTAATTATATAATTCAATTAAATACTTTTAAAAAAAAAGTTACATCCAAAATTTTATTGATTTAAACCGTAACGTTGTTAAAAGTTAAAACATCTTAAAATTTATTTTTCATTCATATTTAAAAAAATAAAATAAAATGACAATTAAAGACAATACCATATTAATTATACGGGATATCGCAGACTTCAGGCGTCCTGTAAACCAGAAACAAACACAGACTTGAAAATCTCCATTTCATTCCTGCTCAAAACCGTTCCAATTTCAACGCCATTGCCATCTCCACTTTCTGTCATGGATATTGCTCCTGTTCGATCAATAGATATTATTTCTATTTTCTTTGGCTTTCCCCACCCGTAATCAATTTCATAAAACTTGGTTCGATTCGACCCAGCAATACTAAATATTTCTTCTCCTTCCATATTGCCCCAGCTTTCTAAATTCTCTTCTACAGCTTCATGAATCCCTTTCTCGTCAATCTCTCTTATCATGTTACTGATTTTCTCGGAAATAATTGCAACCCCATCTTCATCCATGAAAATACTTGCTTCTAAAGTCGCGAAACGGGTCAAAACACAGTTGCCAAAATAATTTGCAGGAAGTGGAGGGACCAAACGGTTTCTATAATCCACTAAGAACAGGAGGCTGAACTTTTTGTTACCTTCTACTGATTTTGATTTTACGAGGCAGACTAAAATATACGCATATGTAACTACAAAAGTGGATAGATGAAAGTGTTTTGTAGGTTTTTTTTGTTGTAGCTTGAACAATATCTTTTCTTTGAGTTTCTTTATATCTTCACCACTCAGCTTAAACGTGGCTCGAACTGAGTTTTGAATTACTACGAGATCTTCCAATATCTTCAAGCTTCGTTGGTTGAGTTCTGAATCATCGGAGACTTTGAAATCGAGCCAATTTTTCAAGCATTTCTTGCAAAGTCCAGTTGGGTCTTTGACGACCGTCCGATCGGAGAATGGGGTAAGCTCTGGCAACAGAGAAGGATGTTGGTTGCCCAGTTGTCTGCACAGATACGCCCAGGCTTTCTTGAAAGCGATTGCAGCGACGCCGTCCACGACTGCGTGGTGCATGCTCATGCCAATACAAAACCCTTGATTAGGAAACAAGGTTATTTGCAGAGCCATGGTTGATGCGCTCTCGTCGGATGACAACAACTCCGGTATTAAATGACGAGACTCGGGAGACTCACGAATATCATCGCCTGAGAGACGGTTAAAGTCCAAGTTAGACTCTGCGACGAGGAGAGAAACGGCATCGTTGGGTGAGTAGGAGATGATAGGCACGTCAGCATGTGGATGCCATGTGAGCTTTCCAGCGAGAGGGTGATAGTGAAGAAGAGTAAGAGAGAGTGAATGCTTGAGTTTAGGAAGGATTTCTGAGTTGAAGTTAAGACGAGTTGAGTCAGTGAGTTGATAAAAGAATAGAGACTCCACGGGAGGAAATTTTAACCACAAGGCGTCAAAGAAAGTGAGAGGAATAGAGAAGAAGGTGGGCGACTGAGGTGAGTTGATAAATGGGCAAACTCGGGATATCTCAATTATCTTCACTTCTGGGTCATTTGAAGCCATTGAGTTACAGAAAACTAGTCTCTATCTCTAACCCAACCATTACAGGGTGAAGGCCTCTATATATAATGACCATAGTCGGAAGCTTAAGGAGGAAATCTGACCTTATTGACTACTCTACAGATTCCTATTCATGATTTCATTGGCTTCAGCAAGAGTTTACGTAATCTTACTTGTCCTCCGGTTAATAATTATATGCTTGAAATTTCCTAATATCCAGAAAATGATCGCATTTTTTCGAAGGTTTGTTCTTTTTTTTTTTAAAAAGAATTATGATAGATTTTTAAGAGTAGTTGGCAACTATTGGTTTGTGTATTTCTTATATAAGCTTAATTTGGATTTAGACTTTTTCTTCGCTGTCATTTCCTTGAGAATGGGCGAGCTGAGTTTGTTTTCTAGACCCTAGTTTGGTTCGTTGTGTTTTTGTGCCAATATATTTTTATTATTAGGGAGTGAGAGTTCTGAGTCCAGACTTGAGGGCAACGAATTTTCCTTAAGCTGAACTCAAGTTTAGCTATAATACCAAATTAAATTTAAACTAGATTTTACTCAATAATGTAAGCGATTGAATCGAAGCCATTATACATCAAAACTAATGTTTTAAATCAAACAACCTCCCATATACTCACGAGTCTAATGAGCCAGAGATCCTCAAGAAACTTAATCAAACCAAATTGATAATGGAATCCAATCCCACAGAAAAGAAATAATGATGAGTTTTGCCAGGTAATCTGCATGTGGATTGTTTGAGATGGTGGTGGGTTGTTGTCTTTGGAATCTTAGTGTACACTGCCAATGGTGGTGAGGTGAAATGGCTGGCTGCCATGTTGGTGATGGTGGACTTGAAGGTGATAAGGTTTCAATTGGATAAGAATAAATATTAAAAAAAAAAATTAATGGTGAATTTTTTATAGTTAAGAAGATTTATTGAGGTGTTTAAAGTTCAAGATAAGGCAAGGTTGTGATAATTTCCTTTTGAATTTGGCATGGTATTTGAAATTTAAGAAACAGATAAAGAATTTATTATCTGATTGATCATCATTCATATAGATGAAAATGGGTGTAGATATTAGGGCAATTAATACTTAATTAATTCTATAATTGACATGACTTTACCTTTAATTATACTCTTAGTGGAAGTATTAATCACTAGTTGTGTGGTTGATATGTAGGTTTCAAATTCACCTATAAATGGATGGACACAAATAACTGAGTCGTCATATGATATAATTAAATTATTTTATTATATAATAATATATTAATTCATTTATATTTATTAATTTCTATATTTTGTAAATAGTGTTACTCTAAATATCTCAATTTAACACATTTTCATAAGTAAATATCTCAATTTATGAGTTCGATAGATGAATATATTTTCAATGGTAATCTTAACCATTAAAATACATTGATCTAACATTTGCATAAATTATGTTAAATTTTGATTATTTCAAAACTTATATAAAAAAAGAATAATATTATACGTACTCATTTTTTGGTATACAAATAAGTATATATATGATATCTCACATCATATGATTGAATATTATTTTATCTTTAATTCAAAATCACTTAATCACTTAATGATATATATCAAATATATATTTATTTACGTATTTAAAGTAAATACACATAATTTTATTGATAGAAAAAATATAACACCCAAACCTTTTCCACTATAAAAATAAAACACTGAGTATAATTATTTGACAATTCCTATATCCATATAGATTTTAACATGAGAAACAAGAACTACAAGTAAACCAGTCTAATAAAACAAGCCCAACGTTTAAGCCATGTTTACAGACCTAGGGACTGAATTGCAGCTGCTCGACGAGACAATCAGATGGAAGACGACACTATAATATAATTAAAATTTAAAAACAGATTATACTTATATAAGATCAGCATAAAGATCAGATTGGTTTAACTTGACAATTGAACTACAATTTAATACTATTTACTTCTGAATCAATCCGGTTTAATGAGTAAAACCTGATTGATAATGAGTCTGCTAGATTTGGTCCCCGTCGGTTAACTTCAAACATACTGTAAACCAGAGACAAATACTGACTTGAAACTCTCCATTTCATGACTGCTAGAAACGAGCCCAATTTCAACGCCATTTCCATCTCCACTCTCTGACATGGCAATTGATCCTGTTCGATCAATGGATGTTACCTCTATTTTCTTTGGTCTTCCCCACCCCAAATCAACTCCATAAAACTGGGATCGGTTCGACCCAGCAATGGTAAACATTTGTTCTTCTGCTTCAGCAATCTTAGCCAGCTTTTCTAAACCTTCCTCTGCACCTTCAAGAAGTTCCTTCTCCTCAATATCTCTTATCATGTCACTGATTTTCTCCGCGATTTTCGCAACGCCATTTTCCTCCATGAAAACACCTGCTTTCAGAGTCGCGTCACGGAAATAAACACAGTTGCCTAAATAATTTTGGGGCAGTGGAGGATCCAGACGGCTTCTGCAATCTACTGGAATAATAAAGTGAACGTTTCTATGACCTTCTACCTCTTTCGCCTTCACGAAACAAACTAGAACATACGCATATGTAATTACAAAAGTAGACAGATGAAGCTGTTTGGTGGACAATATCTTTTCTCTGAGTTTCTTTATATCTTCACGAGTCAGTTTAAACGTGGCTCGAAAGGAATTACGGTTCAATCCCAAGTCTTCATTCAGCTTCAGGCTTCGTTGGTTGGCTTCCAGATTATCGGACTCATTGAACTGAAACAAGTGCTTCAAGTACATCATGCAAATACCAGTGTGGTCTTTGACAACCGTCCGATCAATGTATGGGGTAAGTTCTGGGGACAAATTAGGGTTTTCTTTGCCCAGGTTTGCGGATAGATAAGCCCAGGATTTCAGGAAAGCGATGGCGGTGGCGCCGTCCGAAACTGCGTGGTGCATGGCCACGCCAATACAAAACCCTTGATTTGGAAACAAGGTTATTTGTACGGCCATGCTTGATGTGCTTTCGTCTGACGTCAACAACTCGGGTATTAAATGACGTGACTCAGAAGACTCATGGATATCATCGCCGGACAGGCGATTAAAGTCTGCGTTGGACTCTTCGACGTGGACAGAAACGGTGTCGTCTTTAGAGTAGGAGATGGTAGGTATGTGGGCATGTGGAGGCCATGTGACTTTGCCTGCGAGAGGGAGATAGTAACCAAGAGCGAGCGAGAGTGAATGTTTGAGCTTAGGAAGAATCTCTGAGTTGAAACGAAGAAGGGTTAAGCCAGTGAATTGATAAAAGAACAGAGTCTCCATTGGAGGAAATTTGATCCAGACTACATCAAAGAAAGTAAGAGGAATAGAGAGGTGTGTGAGCGAGTTGGCTGAGTTGATAAATGGGCTAACTTGGGAAATCTCAAGTATCTTCACTACTGGGAGATCATGTGAAGCCATGGTGATAGAAATTCAGAGAAATCGAATCTCTAACTCAATGTATTAGGTTTTGATATCTGTGTTCTGAGCTTAAAGCCTATAAATAATGACTGCATTCATATTTCCTTAATTATTATATAATCAGAAGATAATCAACCAGAATTTGACTTTATGAAGCTTAAGCATCAAGCTCTTGATCCGAAGAAAAGAAAATGAGCTGTTTGAAACTATTCCACCAACTCTCATAGCGCTATCATTAATGATATTTATACCAAGATCAAGATTTCACCATGAGAACTCGGAGCCATTTCATTTGTTTTAATTAGGCCCTCTTTTTTTATTTCAACATTATACTCCAATCGAGGTTGGCACTGAAAAGGGAGAACTTGTGATTGTTGTTCTAATCAGACTCCCACCCTCATTTGGCACTACAATTGTAAAGAAGAGGTTTTGAACCTTTGTGTTTGGTTCTTCGATCATTACCTGGCCAGGTTTGTCCCCTGTATCCTGTATAGTGTATATATATATATATATATATATATATATATATATATATATATATATATATATATATATATATAATTAACATTTAAAAAAAAAAGTTGTTTGAAATTGGTTTCCTGGGTAGGTTGATTTTCTTGGATTTCAACTGTGAATCAAAGATGGGGTGAATTATTGGGCATGGTGATGATGGTGGTGTATTTCAGATAAGATTTTCTTTCTTTGATTTCTGATAGGACTGAATGAATGGAAGCTTTTAAGTGCAAGATAAGTAAGATAGTGATGATTTCTTTTTGAATTTGGCATTAAACTTGGTATTCAAGAGATTGAGAAAGTATTTGTTTATTGATTGTTTTTTTTTGCACGAATAAGATAAATTATAAGGATATTGAATTTTTTGTCTCAAAATAGGTTCACCTATACA
Source organism: Mangifera indica (assembly GCF_011075055.1). Classification (NCBI taxonomy): domain Eukaryota; kingdom Viridiplantae; phylum Streptophyta; class Magnoliopsida; order Sapindales; family Anacardiaceae; genus Mangifera; species Mangifera indica. The sequence goes on along the minus strand of NC_058145.1, from coordinate 17,304,557 downwards.
TTTATATCACATTTTTTATGTCCTAAACAATTTTATTACTTTATGTGCTTGGATATCTAAACTACTCTTATCTTCAACTTTATAAAGATTTATATTTATGATCTCATGTGAAATATAATTTAATATTATTTAATGTTGTGATTTCATGTTGTTATATTGTTGTTATAATGCAGTTGAAGTATCGATAGTTAAAACTAAGAATGAGTTGATGAACCTGGATCAAAAAACGCTAAAGAACGGGTTGGTGTTACATTATCCAAGACTTGACATTAACATCAACTTGTTCTTCATGTGATTTTTTATTTAGATTGGGATCTTTGTTAATTCATTTTTTATTTTAACTATCAATACTTCAACTATATTATAACAATATTAAACATTATAACAATATGAAATCATAATATTAAATAATAATAAATTATATTTCACATGAAATTATAAATATAAATGTTTATAAGGTTGAAGATAAGGGTAATTTAAGTATTCTAACATATAAAGTGATAAAAATATTTAAAATATAAAAAATATGATATAAATATATAACTGAGTCTATTTTAGGGTAAAAAATTCAATATCTTTAAATTTTAAATTTTATTTTATAAATGATTGGTGTTTTTTATATTGAAGAAAAATTAAAGGAGTTTGTTGTTGGTTAATCAAAATTTACGGGGATTGTTGTTATGTACTGTACATATTCTAATTTATGTTTGGATAAAAAATATTAAAAACAAATAAAATTTTGAACTTGTAATTCCTCTTTATCGTATCTTTCTTAAATGAAAAATTATATGTAACTCATAATAATTTATTTTTATTAATTTAAAGGTCCCAAACTAATTATTTAGAATTTGCAACTCAAAGATGTAGAATAGAAAAATTATAATACCGATTGACATTGTGTTAAGTTCATTTGAGAAATAATATAGAATGATATTCATATATGTTTCTAACTAGAAAAGCTAAAAATAAGTTATTATTATTAATAGTTACTTACATAAAAAAATGAGCAAACCTCCTCCCATATCAAATTTTGATATGATGATATAAGACTAATATTATGAATATCAACATATATGGGTTGTACCGAAACTCACTTTTAAAGTCAGTCGTATGAAGACCTATAGAAAAAACCCGCGGGTTAACCTAACAAAGTTTGCAAAAATTTAAAAAAACTGTAAAATAGAAAATATGTAAAAAGTTAATTTTTGGCAGGTTAACTAATAAAGCATGGGGATCTATCTATCAAAAAAACCCACGAAGGTATGTCTCATGAGGTTATAAGTCATGCTTCAAACCTTTGTTTTGTGGCAAGTAGGCACAGCCTGCAAAGTCCGTCACACCAAATTAGGCACGGCATGTGATATGGCACATTGCACCAAATTAGGAATGCTCCGTGGATAGGTCTACTCATATACAAATGACTTTAAATTAATGAGTTAACAAATCTTGGTGTAATTTAATGATTTTAAAAAATAAAATAAATAATTAGACCATCAAATAATATAATATAATAATACATCAATCTAATTATTTTTAGTAGTATAAGTGTTTGTATTAAATTATTTATCTTTTATAAAAATAATTAATAACCAATGAACCAACTGCTCATTGTAAGGTAAGGCGGCAACATTAAATAGTCTTAATCAATTAAGCCAACTGAGATACTAATTTAATTCGAATTTATAAGTTTAAATTTGAATTTATTTAAATTAATTAAAAATGTTATTAAAAAAATATTAATAAAATTAATAATATTACTCATATGATAAAATAATATCATTAATCTTTGTTTAAATTCAACTTGGAGGAGTCAAAACTCCAAACTCCAAGCTGAGACTTGACAAATTATTTCATTAACAAATATAATTACGCACTCACTGTAGTTGACTTCAACTATTTAATTACAAAATCGCCGGCCCCGGAGTTGTTGAAGATGCTTCAGGGCCTGTCCCGGGAGTTGTCAACTGTACTATTAATTTATATATTTGGTTTCATTGAAGGTCAGTAGATGATAATATGGAAAAAAAAAGAACATGACGAGAGAAAACTGCATCAACAAGCCAATCAGCGACCAGCAGGTCTCAACCGGAGGCTGTGTAAAATGAGTCCAGGGAACACATTTCCTATCATCATAAAACAAAGCAAACCTTGTTCATAGGAACCCACAAATATGAGTCGTCCACATATTCTGGCAGTTCCTTTTCCAGCACAAGGCCATGTAATTCCTTTACTGCAGCTTTCATTGTGCTTGGTTAAGCATGGCTGTCGAGTCACGTTTGTTAACACAGAATATAATCACAAGCGGATCATCGATGCATTGCAAGAAAATGATTCCATGGAGGATGGAATTCATCTGGTGTCTGTTCCAGATGGAATGGAACCCTGCGAGGATAGAAATGATATAGGGAGGTTATGTGATGCTATGCCGAAGGTGATGCCTAGGAGGCTGGAGGAGCTCATAGAAGAGATCAACAAAGTAGAAGATGAAAATGTTACTTGTGTGATTGCTGATGGGAATATTGGATTTCCTATTGAAGTTGCTGAGAAGATGAACATTAAGAAGGCTGCCTTTTGGCCTGTGGCAGCCGCAACTCTGGCTTTGTTTTACAATATTCCGAAGATGATTGATGATGGAATCATTGACAGTAATGGTAACACACTCTCTCTCGCTTTAGCAAAGCATAAGTTTTAATATTTTCTAATTGCAATTTCGTTCCATGCAGGAACTCCAATCAAGAAACAAATGGTTCAGTTTGCACACAGCGTGCCTGAAATGGAAAGTTCAAAGTTTACTTGGGTCAATATTGATGGTGGCTTAGCCCACAAAACAATCTTTAGCTTTATATGCAGGAACACAAAAGCTGTGAAAGTGGCAGATACCCTTATTTGCAACTCAACCTATGAATTTGAACCTGGAGCATTCAACTTGATTCCGAATATGCTTCCAATAGGACCTCTTTTATTAAGCAATCAATTACAAGGAAACTCAAAAGGATCCTTCTGGCAAGAAGACTCATCTTGCTTGGATTGGCTCGATCAACAGCAGCCTAACTCAGTCATTTATGTTGCATTTGGCAGCATCACTGTTTTAGACGAGATCCAATTCCAAGAGTTGGCACAAGGACTTGAACTAACTAACAGGCCCTTCCTATGGGTTGTGAGGCCAGATATTATCGATGATGCCAATGAAGCATTCCCAGAAGGGTTTCGAGACAGGGTAGCCAATCGTGGCCAAATGGTGGGTTGGACTCCGCAACAGAAGGTTTTGAGGCACCCTTCCATTGCCTGCTTCTTTAGTCATTGTGGTTGGAATTCCACCTTGGAAGGTTTAAGCAATGGGCTTCCTTTCCTGTGCTGGCCATATTTTGCTGACCAGTTCATCGATGAGGGTTACATTTGTGATATTTGGCAGGTGGGATTGAGGTTTAAGAGAGACGAAAGTGGTATCATTACACGAGAAGAAATTAAAACTAAGATAGATCAAATTCTTGGTGATGAAAAGTTTAAAGCAAGAGCTTTGAAACTGAAGAAAGCTGCCATGGAAACTGTTAAAGAAGGTGGTCTGTCGAACAAGAATTTAAACAATTTCATTAAATGGATCAAGGCATAGGAACTCGCCACAACATAAAGGTGATCATGGAAAGTTTGGCCATTACAACTAATCCAAATTTTAATTTCAGCTTGTATTACTCTTTATCATGCATTCTAGGAATAAGTTCATCAATATGGCCTTCACTTCTCTAGCTGTAATTTCTTTTCCTCTTAATAAAGTTTCTTGCAGTACCTTTTGCCTGAAGGAGGCCATTCAATTCCTTAACTGGAGTTTCTTAACGCTTATTCAAGCATGTATTCAGAGTCACATTTGTCAATATAGAATTCACTCACACCAGCAGGTAATGGCTGTTAAAAATTGTGGCTCATATGCGAATAATTTCTTATTACTTAAAATTCTCAAGACAATGGATGTTACTTAAAATTGTCCTTCCAAACTAGGATCGACCATTTCAGGCGTCATAACATATCAGAACAAGACTGTTCCACATATATTATCGTTCACTGTACAAGAAATTCTTCGGCAAAACGGGCATTCCAATGGCCATTCTATTGGTCATTCCAAACGTGTTTGTAGCATCTGAATTTCGAGAAGCAGAACGGGAGGTTGCACAGGGCAGTTTCACATAGAACGACCAAGCAGAACGGGTATTCCATTCAAAGGAGTGACAGTTCCATTGGGGGTTAGGAATTTTAACTTGCGGAATGGACAGTCTTACGGATTTTCTCTCTAATTACTGAGCAAATTCAATTCAATATCTTGCAAATAACAACAACGGAATATCATAGAAAAAGAACTAAATATATAGGGGAAGAAAATGAAATCCATCCGGCATCCATTCCAGAGGGATTTGAACCCCCCAGGGGAGGATATACGTGATTTAGCCAGGTTATGTGAAACAAATTTTGAGGTGATGCCTCAGGAGCTTTCACAAAATATTAACAAAGACCAAGTAAATATCGGTGTTAGATTCGTTGAAGTGATAAGGCCCAAAACCCAGTATAAGATACCCTGGATCTAAGGGTGAGCGGCCATAAAAACACGATTTTGGAATCTACACGTCAGTTCCCAAGATTTGGTAGATTCTCACACTGCTAAAAATATAAAATATTAAATCATAATTGATAATTTACAGGGCGATGACGACGAGGGCGGCGGCAGATGAGGAATACGGCTGTTAATTAGCTCCACTGCATCTACTCCGATGAACTCATTGAATACAAGTTTTTTGTCAGTTGTAACAGCCGGCAGCATGTGATGAGAACAAACAAGTAATCCATATGTACCGGAGCTTTCACATGATACAATATCAAATGATGATATATATTTAATTACAATAAATTACGTGTATTTATTTTTAATATACAATTTATATACACAAATAAAGTGTTATCATGTGATTAAATATTTCTTTATCATATGATGACATATGTTTTAAAATCATCTAATTATATAATAACATATCATTGTGTATCAAAAATAGATACACATAACATTGCTCATTTAATTAAACAATTAAAATTGGATGATGAAAGGTGAAGAATGAAGCAATGTGACCCTGTAGTAAACATTCAAATATTTGAAAGGTCTAATAAAGTGTTCCCACCCAGGCTTCTTGTAATGACAAAAATTCTCACTTTAAAAATTAAAAAAAAAAAAAAACTAAATTATCATTCACTTTTTTATAATCAATTTTGTTTAATTTTCTTAAGAATAATTGTTTTGTATTTTTATTGATATTATAAAATTAATAATAATATTTAATATAAATATAAAATTATTAATATATTCTTATTAATTTAAAATTATACTATTTAAACCTTTAAAAATATTAAAATTCTAATAAATTTTAAAATGTTAAAATTTCTTTAATTCTTTAATAATGTAATTGTTACTTTTTTTAACTATTAATAAATATATTAAAATTTTAAAATTTATAAAAACACATCAAACTTATCAAGTCTAATATTTGAAAAAGTTATAATTCACCCTCAAAACCTGCGTCATTTTGAGAGAAAAATGTGATTGAAATTTTATATGAAATATCTTTTTACAGACGGCGCCCCAAAACCTTGGGTTGGAAATAGGCTTTTGGTCTATTTAAAATATGTAAGTCGTAGGAAAAGACAATTTATGAAGCCTTGATTTTCAAACCTGCCCTGTAATTGGTCATCCCTACCATTTTATTGAAAATCTGTTTTGTTCAATTAGGTTTAATATCTTTGTATAAGTTGTGAACGACTACCAATGACAGCGAGAGCATCAATGGCATCTCTTTGGATCGATTAGGAATCCGACCCTGATCTCTATCAGTTAGACTAGTTATTCACAAGAACATACAAAAGAGAAAATTGAAAAAATGAGCCGTCTACACGTTCTGATTATACCTTTTCCTGCACAAGGCCATGTAATTCCTTTACTCGAGCTTTCCTTGTGCTTGGTTCAACATGGCTTCAAAATCACCTTTGTCAACACAGAACATACTCACAACCGGGTCATCAACGCTTTACACGGAATGTCTATAGGGGATGGAATCCGTCTGGTGTCGATTCCAGATGGAATGGAACCCGGGGAGGATAGGAATGATATAGGGAAGTTATGTGCACACATGCCGAAGGTGATGCCTGGGAAGCTGGAAGAACTCATTGAAGAGATCAATAGAGTGGAAGAAGAAAAGCTTGCTTGTGTCATTGTTGATGGGAGTGTTGGCTTTGCTCTTGAAGTTGCGGAGAAGATGAAAGTTAAGAAGGCTGCCTTTTGGCCTGCCTCAGTAGCTATTCTTGCCTTCTTTTACAGTATTCCAAAGATGGTTGAGGATGGAGTCATTGATACTGATGGTAACAAAACTCTCACTCGTTAAGAAATATTCGTTTCATTTATGATCACTGTCTTTGATTGTTGGGTGTAAATTGTTTCCAGGAACTCCAGTCAAGAAACAGATGATTCAGCTGGCACATGATATACCGGAAGTCGACAGCACAAACTTCGTTTGGTACAATATTGGAGGCGGCTTATCCCAAAAAACACTCTTTGACTATATATGCAAGAACATTGAAGCTGTGAAAGTGACAGAAACCCTTATCGGCAACTCAACCTATGACTTTGAGCCTGAAGCATTCAACATGGTTCCAAATATGCTTCCAATAGGACCTCTTTTGGCGAGCAATCGACAAGGGAATTCAGTAGGGCACTTCTGGCAAGAAGACTCAGCTTGCTTGGAATGGTTGGATCAACAGCAGCCTAACTCAGTCATTTATGTTGCATTTGGCAGCTTTACAATTATAGACAAGATCCAATTCCAAGAGCTCGCACTTGGACTCGAACTCACCAACAAGCCATTTTTGTGGGTTGTGAGGCCAGACGTTACTGATGATGCCAACGAAGCCTTCCCAGAAGGGTTTCAAGAAAGAGTAGCCAACCGTGGGAAAATGGTGGGTTGGGCACCGCAACAGAAGGTTCTGAGACACCCTTCCATTACCTGCTTCTTTAGCCATTGTGGTTGGAATTCCACCTTGGAAGGTTTAAGCAATGGACTTCCTTTCTTGTGCTGGCCATACTTTGCAGACCAGTTCGTGGATGAGAGCTACATTTGTGATATTTGGCTGGTGGGACTGAGGTTTAAAAGAGACGAAAATGGTATCATTACACGAGAAGAAATTAAAACTAAGGTATCTCATCTTCTTGGTGATGAAAACTATAAAGCAAGAGCTTTGAAACTGAGGAAAGCTGCCATAGAAACTGTTAAAGAAGGTGGTGAGTCGAACAAGTGTTTCAACAAATTCATTGAATGGATGAAGGCACAGGAACCCATCACCAGTCGCAAGTAATGATGGATCATAATTAAGGAAAATAAAACATGTAGTCTGGATTATAACTTCATCGTGTATTTCTCTTTTATCATATATATTTGAAGCCACTAGTTTATAATGTATCCAAATTAATGTTTCTCCTCACGTAAGTACATTACAGTCCCATTAAAAATCAATAGAAAAGTTAGTGCAAGCTACCTAAAGGCTGAAATGGGAGACAAAAACTCCCCGTAAGTTCATTTTAAGTGGCCGGAAGGTGGAGCAATACTCAGCAGCTTGATGGACGTTGATGGAACAAGCAAAAAAACAGAGAAGAAAATGAAAGAGTCCTCTAGGGAGAAAGAAGAGAGAAATTTGTTTTCCGGGTCAGCCACGGCGGCTGGCATGCATTGACATTGTCAACAACGAAAAGAGGCACGCTCAAAATTCAATTATGCATTTTAGGTTGTTGTCTATCTAAAGATATTTTATGGTTGCAGCAAAGAAAGAAATTAGTCTTACATGCGGTGTCACGGGGAGTGTCGGCTTGAATTTTGTGGGACTTGTTGTGCTGACTCACAGGTTATAATGTGTCGAGTCTATCAAAAGATATCTCTTGTGGATTTTGGTTGGCACAGCCTACAAAGTTGTAGGTCTTACCCCGGGTAGGTAATACTTTCCCCAATAGATCAGATTGTGTCATAGGAAGAAACGGTGTCGAAAAACTAACTCAGAAAATTGAAAATCCTAAGAGAAAAATATAGTTTTTTAAAACTTGGGTTGGATAAAATTGTTAATTTTTAAGATTTAGGAAAATCAAATTTAAGTTTATTTTTAATAATACAAATAAAATGATGATTTTACCCTTGAAACCGTTAATTTTAACCGGTCACGGGTGAATAAATGGTATTTTTAAAGTTAATAAGAGAAAACTTGAAAAATACGCATACTTTGGGTAGGAAATAGTTCTTTGGCCTAAATATTACTAAACAACATCGAAATCAACGTATCGTGACAAAATTATATAATAAATCTTTGGAAGCAACGTATGTAATAAACATTTTGTATTAATCATTTTGCTCATTTTCAACACTAAGATCACCTAACAAATCGGCGGCAACTTGAGAAAGTTTTCAAAGACGATTTTGTCAGCTAATATGTTGGCTACAATGGCATATATATATATATATATATATATATATATATATATATATATATATATATATATATAATATATATAATATATATATATATATATATATATATATGTTGTGACCTGAAATCTCACATCGCTCCCGTGCAGTCTACTGAGCTTGTATATAAATAGGGGTCAGAAGTCCTTTATCCAAGAGACACGTTTTAGGAACAAAACCATGCGGGCTTAAAGCCCAAAGCGGACAATATCTCTTGGGCTGTTTATAACACGTTATCAGCACGATTCGCGATTGGGGGGTGTGTTGTGACCTGAAGTCCCACATCACTCCCGTGCAGTCTACTGAGCTTGTATATAAACAGGGGTCATAAGCCCTTTACCCAAGAGACGCGTTTTAGGAACAAAACCGTGCGGGCTTGAAGCCCAAAGTGGACAATATCTCTTGGGTTGTTTATAACACGTTATCAGTACGATTCGCGATGGGGGGATGTGTTGTGACCTGAAGTCCCACATCGCTCCCGTGCAGTCTACTGAGCTTGTTATAAAAAGCCCAAGAGATATTGTCCACTTTGGGCTTCAAGCCCGCACGATTTTGTTCCTAAAACGCGTCTCTTGGGTAAAGGGCTTTTGGCCCCTGTTTATATACAAGCTCAGTAGACTGCACGGGAGCGATGTGGGACTTCAGGTCACAACACACCCCCCATCGCGAATCGTGCTGATAACGTGTTATAAACAGCCCAAGAGATATTGTCCGCTTTGGGCTTTAAGCCCGCACGGTTTTGTTCCTAAAACGCGTCTCTTGGGTAAAGGGCTTCTGGCCCCTGTTTATATACAAGCTCAGTAGACTGCACGGGAGCGATGTGGGACTTCAGGTCACAACACACCCCCCATCGCGAATCGTGCTGATAACGTGTTATAAACAGCCCAAGAGATATTGTCCGCTTTGGGCTTCAAACCGGCACGGTTTTGTTCCTAAAACGCGTCTCTTGGGTAAAGGGCTTCTGGCCCCTGTTTATATACAAGCTCAGTAGACTGCACGGGAGCGATGTGGGACTTTAGGTCACAACACACCCCCCCATCGCGAATTGTGCTGATAACGTGTTATAAACAGCCCAAGAGATATTGTCCGCTTTGGGCTTCAAGCCCGCACGGTTTTGTTCCTAAAACGCGTCTCTTGGGTAAAGGGCTTCTGGCCCCTGTTTATATACAAGCTCAGTAGACTGCACGGGAGCGATGTGGGACTTCAGGTCACAACACACCCCCCATCGCGAATCGTACTGATAACGTGTTATAAACAGCCCAAGAGATATTGTCTGCTTTAGGCTTCAGGCCCGCACGGTTTTGTTCCTAAAACGCGTCTCTTGGGTAAAGGGCTTCTGACCCCTGTTTATATACAAGCTCAGTAGACTGTACGGGAGCGATGTGGGACTTCAGGTCACAACAATATATATGTTTTTTCATTAAAGATTATTTTATATTTAATTATTTAATTATATAATAATATATTATTATTTATATATAAAATTATCTATGTAACATTATTTATACCCTTATATTTATATATTATTTTTTGTATCCATGGTTTAAAAAATAATTATTTTAATTAATTATCCATTATAATATCTAAAATGAATAAAATAAATAAAAAACAAAACCGTTTAAATGAAAAATTAATGCTTAAATCAAACAATAAAATTATAAATATATAAATAATATATTATTATATTAATAAATAATTTTAAATTAATAATAAAATAATATTTAAATATATAATTATATATTATTTATATATTTAAATTATATATTAAAATTATGTACACAAAATATTACTCTAAATCGAATAAATTAAGTGATTTTCAGGCCCCAAGCAACTTGTAGCGGTTATGGGCTATCAGCTCACATATATATATAACGAGGTCCAATACAACTACTAAGACTAAAAAGGCCACAAAATTGAAGCTTCAAGCGCCACATTGCACACGACAAAAAGCCAATAAGAGAGATTAGAGGTTAAGCTCAATCAAGTTGTTAAGGGTCATGCCCAAATAAAAATTACTTTCATATAAATAGAATTAATTAAATGAGAAATATTATAAATAATTACTTTAAATATATAAATAGATACAAATTTATATGTATTATTATATGATTAGATATTATTTTATTTATAATTCAAAATTATTAAATCATATGATAATATACATTAAATACATATTAATTTATATATTAAAAATAAATACATATAATTTTATTGTAATTAAATATAATATCATACAAATGTTATCAAGAAAATATTTTCAGGTCTCCAAAATTCTCAGTCGAAAGAAATTCAGCTGATTAACAACTCATAAATATTTTGACATAAGAAACCATTAATGATTATTACTTAAAATCTTAAACTGTTACAGAAGGTGGATTTTCCACCACGTGAGAAGAAACTTTGGCCAAAATAGTGTATTGCTTTTGCTTGACTTGAGGGTGAAAGTCATTTTCCTGGACTTATAAATACACCCCCCCTTCCATTTGTAATTGAAACATCCGGAAATTATATTGCCCTCAATTGCTTTTGCTCTCTTCTCCTCTTTTCTTCTCAATTCTTTCTTTAATTTATTTATCTTATCATATTTGTCTATTATATTTTGTAATATAAACAACTCATCTCTTATTTTTAAGTTTATCAGTGTTTCAAAATTCGAACTAGATTGATGATCAATCTGAAGCATTTTGGCCAATGCGATCACACCATTATGTTGACATTAACATTATATAAGCCAATTTTTTATTTGTAATTACTGGGACTTAAACCCAAAACTATTTAATTTTTAAATAAACTCAAGCCGGGTTTATCTAATAAAGAATATACATTATATATTATTAGGTTATAATCCTATTCGGTTGAATATTATTTTAATAGTTAATTAATTTGTTATCGATCTACCAATTAAGACTCGGAGTAATCTCTTGACCAAGTCAATATTCGATCAAAGTTAGAAAACATTCTTTAATATGGACTTATTGCATCATCTTAGTATACATGTGCTAAATATGCAAATCTCTTCTGAATCTCGTGAACACCTTTCTTTAGTTGTACTTTCTCCTCCTATATATGAACGGAACTCTCAGTCAAGACACAATGGTTTAGCCCACTCTCCTGTGGTTCCTTTTACTCCAGTGAATTGCCACTTACCACTATTTCTTATGGTATAAGCGGAATGATCAAATATTCCGCCAGTAGCAAAGCTCTTGTAGAACATTATTACTAATATTTGTTGCCTTGTAAGAGCCAAATGCATGACATGACCTCTATGTTTAAAATTCCACTACAACTTGAGTCATTTGGGCATGTACTTTGATTTTCATATTTCATATTGGATTTTGTTATTTATTTTGGACTTTAATTTGGTTGGACTCCCACTTCTGATTTCAATCTTGTCTTCCGATTGAGGGTTGAAGTTAAAAATGGGGTTGGAGTTTATAATTGTTGTTGTTATTGGATTGTTGTATCATCCTTGATTTCCTCTTTCTCCTGTATTTACACTGCACTTATAAAGGGGAAAGATTTTGAACCTTAGTATTTGGTCCTTCGACTATTGCCTAAGGTATGCCATTTGTACTTTGTAGCATTTTCTTTCGTATTTATAAAATTAACCTTTTTCCAAAAAAAACCACTTAATTCATGACTTCAAGACTCGATTTCCATACATTTATCAACTTAATTCCAGGAGGTATTGACCGGAGTGAAACATTGGATAAATCCATCCATCGCACAGGTAAAATGCTCATATGATTAAAGTGTTTGATATGATGACTTTGTTCTCATGTTGCGATGAACTTTAACCCATATATTCCACCAACAAGTCATAGTGATCGACAAATATATTCAACCCAATGGACAAACTCAAGAACTTTTCTAAATTCCTTTACAGTTTAAGCACTAAAGCGTGCAAATTCACTTTCTTCTGTCTGCCCCTTTTCGTGTTAGTTCATTGTATTCTTAGTTGCAGAGAACGATTTGATCTTACAGCCAAAATAGCAAGAAAATGCATGTGCTTTACTTTATTCTGCAACCAACTAGAAATCATCACATGCTTTCATTATTTCCGATATATACTTTATTGTGGCTAGCTAGCTTCCATGCATATAGTTTGATTATTATTTTGAAGCACTCAATGCGGTATTTGAAAAGTAAATCTTGCATGAAAGAAGGCTAGAACAAAATCCGATATAGGGATTCCTGGATACAAACTTTTTTGCAGAAGTTCTTAACATAAAATTTATTGCATGCGTTGATCATTAAACAGGCTCAAATTTTTTTTGCAGCTTACTATCACCATCAACCCTTGTTATAGTCACTATCTCCATCATCATCATCATCAATAATTTAAGGCAGCAAGAGAGAGAATGTAATACCCTCAGGTATGTTTCAGGGGTATTTATGTCTTTTGACTCTATTTAGAGATATTTCCCATTTTAAGTACATATATTTGTTTTACATGTCTATGTGTGCTTATATATATATATATATATATATATATATATATATATATATATATACCTAAAGAAAAAGAAAAAAAAAAGAAAAGAAAAAAGACAAAGAGAAAAAGAGAAAGAGATAAGACTTTATATATAAAGAGAAAGAGAAGACTTTTCCATCATTTCCGTCCATATTCCAGCAGCCACCATTCTTCATGCCTTTTCTTTGCTTTCTTGAAGCCAAAGGAAGAAATTGAAGAGATATTGGAAGATAAAATAAGAAGAAAAGAAAAGGAAGCACTTGGAAGCTTTGGTAACCAAAGATCTCCTTCCTTTCCCTTTCATCTATGTTTATATGCATGTTAAGTGAATATGTTAGTGTGTTTTGATATTGATTTAAAGTGGTCTTTGTGATAAAAGAAGTAAAACAAATAGAATGAAGCCAACTTGCAAAGATTTGACTTAAAACAAGGTAAGGGATATCATCCTTGATATGTGACATGTTTTAGGCTTTTGGTTCCTTGGATCTATGTTATAAATGTTGATTTTGATGTTGAGGAATATTGTTTTGCCATTTGGGATGTCTATGTATGTGATTTTGTTTATGGCAGAAAGTTGTATAATATTTACAGTTTTTGCCACTGAGTTCGTCCCATGTTTTGGCTGCCTTATTTGATGAATTATGAGTGCTATTATATCTTTTTGGAAAGCTCTTTGAATCCTCTTTCCAACGATATATAGCTTGTATGAATTAGAGATCATTTGGACTGTTAAATATTGTATAAACCAAAAGGACTGCTTTATCAAATAAACAGAGGAGGCAGTTTTGCCACTGCTTTCATCTCATGTTTTGACTGTCTTATATAAGGATTTATGAGTGCTATTATATCTTGTTGGAAAGCTCTTTGAATTATCTTTTCAGTGATATATAGCTTGTATGAATTGGGGATCATTTGGATTGTTAAATATTGCATGAACCACAAAGACTGCTTTATCAAATAAACAGAGGAGGCAGTTTTTGCCACTGATTTTATCTGCTGTTTTGACTGCCTAATTGAACGAATTATGAGTGCTATTATAGCTTTTTAGAAAGCTCTTTGAATCCTCTTTTCAACGATATATAGCTTGTATGAATTAGAAACCATTTGGACTGTGAAATTGTATGAAAAAGAAGGCTGCCCTGTCAAATGAACAGGGTTGTGAACAGTATTTCACAGTTTGGAAAGGAAAAGAAAGAAAAGAAAGGAAAGGAAAGGAAAGGAAAGGAAAGGAAAAAAAAAAGAAGAGAAAAAGAAAAGAAAGAAAAGCAAGAAAAGGTTGAGACTCAAGATTCAAGGGTCGTCTCAAGAGTAATGTCTAGTGAGTTATGAATAAATTTAGATGGAAGCAAAATTAGTAAGATATAAGACTCGCATGCATGCTATAAACTATGAGGGGGCACTTTACACTACACCGCCCGCAGTAGGGCACGCCCGCAGTAGGACACGTCCGTAGTAGGACATAGACCCCTAATAGGGTCTGCTCGCAGTAGAGCATGCTCACAGTAGAGCATGCTCGTAGTAGAGCTCAATTCAGATTCAGAAATGGTGTAGTGAAAAAAAGAAAGAGAGTCTGAGCTTAGAAAAGTGTCAAATCCCTATAGTTAGCTTTCAGAAAGTATCAAATAGACACTAGATGGGATAAAGTATGACCCGAATAGTAAAGAGTGAACTAAATTACCCCTTCAATCTCTTATAGAGGTTAGGATGTGAGGTTGAGTCTCAAAAGTGAGTTAGAACAGGAAAAAAAGATGGTTTACTTGATTCCTTCCCCTTACTGAGTGTTCTTATCACTCACTCCCTTTTCTTTCCTGATTGTAGGTACAGGTGATCGAAGTAGCTGCGAGGCAGGGTCAGGTCAGCATCGGTAGATCCGACTGGAGCAGATTATCTCTGGTTTATATTACATGCATACAGTGGCATATTCTTGTCGACTTTTGACTTTTTGAGATTATGGTACAGTTGCATATGATTACTCCCTGTTTTTCAGATGCTTTCAGATGAGTATATACATCTTTTGTTCGCTTCCAAATTTTCAATTTTCTTGGAATACTTCCTAAACACTTTTAATGATACGTTTATTTTAAAGTATTTTTAAAAAAGAAAAAAATAGATGCTCCGAATATTAATTCGTAACATTTCTCCTTCGGTGGGTAGTACTTCTAGGGAGGGATGTTACAGAGAAGCTGGTGATGAATGAATAGAAGAGAAGAGAGTAGCCATTTCTCTTCTTGAATTTTGTCCTTTACTTGTATGGGTAGAGTTGTGATCTTTAATTTCCTTTTATCTGATATGTTATGAGAGGCTCAGCTCAGCTTTATATTTAATATTTGATTTATTGATTTCTCTGTCTTTTAGGGATTGATGTTGCTTCTGTTCTTGCAGTTGTCTTTTATTAGCCCTTGAAAAAGGATAGAGAGAAACCCTAGGAACATGAAAGGGTAAAAGGCAAGTCATGGATCATGATCCATGATCCATGCAAACATGGCAAAGAAAGCAAAGCTGCATATCCTCTCTAAATATATAGGAGATGAATTAAAAAAAAGGCCAAATGACCATTTTCCACCCAAGTTTAGTTGTATTCCCAAAGTTATATTCGCAGAATTTGAAAATCTAAAATCTCACTCATAATGTAATTGTAGTTAGAATTTTCTGTTAAAGATAAAAGTAAAATTGTTATTTTATTAAAAGATTAAAAAATATAAAATTCATTATATTTTTCCTCTTAAGCTTTAAAAAATAACTTCATCTCTGTCTTAAAATTTTCTAACTTGAGTTAGAAAAGTCACATTCCCCCCCCCCCCCTCTCCCCCCAAAAAATTTTTCTTCACATCTTTAATTACCATTTCTGGCATTGACGACCTTCTCTTTCCACCCTAAACTGATGGTCGGTGCACAGGAAGTAACCTGGAATGGATCTCTTCATCGGAGAGATATGTTTCAAGTTACTTCTCATGCACTAGCCAATAGTTTAGGGTGGAGAAAAGAGGTCTTCAGTGCTAGAGAGGAGAAGAAAAAAACCCTAAGGTTTTGGAGGAGAGGGAAATATTATTTTTCAAAGTTAGAAAACTTAGCATAAGGGTGAAATATTAGTTTTTAAAACTTACGAGAAAAATATAATGAATATTTTATTTTTTTAATATTATTAATAAAATAACGATTTTACCTTGTTTCTAATAGAAAATTTCAACCTCAATTAGTCAATGGGTGAGATTTTGAATATTTAATATAATAAATATTTAATTTTTTTAATATTATTAATAAAATAACAATTTTACCTTACTTTTAATAGAAAATTTTAACCTCAATTATCATGCATTCTAGGAATCAGTTCATCAATATGGCCTTCACTTCTCTAGCTGTAATTTCTTTTCCTCTAAATAATGTTTCTTGCAGTACTTTTTGCCTGAAGGAGGCCATTCAATTCCCTAACCGGAGTTTCTTAATGCTTGTTCAAGCATGTATTCAGAGTCACATTTGTCAATATAGAATTCACTCACACCAGCAGGTAATGGCTGTTAAAAATTGTGGCTCATATGCGCATAATTTCCTATTACTTAAAATTCTCAAGACAATGGATGTTACTTAAAATTGTCCTTCCAAACTAGGATCGACCGTTTCAGGCGTCATAACATATCAGAACAAGACTCTTCCACATATATTATCGTTCACTGTACAAGAAATTCTTCGGCAAAACGGGCATTCCAATGGCCGTTCTATTGGTCATTCCAAACGTGTTTGTAGCATCTGAATTTCGAGAAGCAGAACGGGAGGTTGCACAGGGCAGTTTCACATAGAACGACCAAGCAGAACGGGTATTCCATTCAAAGGAGTGACAGTTCCATTGGGGGTTAGGAATTTTAACTTGCGGAGTGGACAGTCTTACAGATTTTCTCTCTAATTACTGAGCAAATTCAATTCAATATCTTGCAAATAACAACAACGGAATATCATAGAAAAATAACTACATATATAGAGGAAGAAAATGAAATCCATCCGGCATCCATTCCAGAGGGATTTGAACCCCCCAGGGGAGGATATACGTGATTTAGCCAGGTTATGTGAAACAAATTTTGAGGTGATGCCTAAGGAGCTTTCACAAAATATTAACAAAGACCAAGAAAATATGGGTCTTAGATTCATTGAAGTGATGAGGCCCAAAACCCAGAATAAGATACCCTGGATCTAAGGGTGAGCGGCCATGAAAACATGATTTTGGAATCTACATGTCAGTTCCCAAGAGTTGGTAGATTCTCATACTGCTAAAAATATAAAATATTAAATCATAATTGATCATTTACAGGGCGATGACGACGAGGGCGGCAGCAGATGAGGAATACGGCTGTTAATTAGCTCCACTGCATCTACTCCGATGAACTCATTGAATACAAGAATTTTGTCAGTTGTAACAGCCGGCAGCATGTGATGAGAACAAACAAGTAATCCATATGTACTGGAGCTTTCACAATGATAAAACATCAAATGATAATATATATTTAATTAAACACTTAAAATTGGATGATGAAACGTGAAGAATGAAGCAATGTGACCCTGTAGTCAAATATTTAAATATTTGAAAGGTCTAATAAGTGTTCCCACCCAGGCTTCTTGTAATGACAAAAATTGTCACTTTAAAATTAAAAAAAAAAACTAAATTATCACTCATCATTCACTTTTTTATAATCAATTTTGTTTAATTTTCTTAAGAATAATTGTTTTGTATTTTTATTGAAATTATAAAATTAATAATAATATTTAATATAAATATAAAATTATTAATATATTCTTATTAATTTAAAAATATACTATTTAAACCTTTAAAAATATTAAAATTCTAATAAATTTTAAAATGTTAAAATTTCTTTAATTCTTTAATAATGTAATTTTTACTTTTTTTAACTATTAATAAATATATTAAAATTTTAAAATTTATAAAAACACTTCAAACTTATCAAGTCTAATATTTGAAAAAGTTATAATTCACCCTCAAAACCTGCGTCATTATGAGAGAAAAATGTAATTGAAATTTTATATGAAATATCTTTTTACAGGCGGCGCCCTAAAACCTTGCGTTGGAAGTAATCTTTTGGTCTATGTTAAATATGCAAGTCGTAGGAAAAGACAATTTATGAAGCCTTGATTTTCAAACCTGCCCTGTAATTGTTCATCCCTACGATTTTATTGAAAATCTGTTTTGTTCAATTCGGTTTACTATCTTTGTATAAATTGTGAACGAGAAACAATGTCAGCGAGAGCATCAATGGCATCTCTTTGGATCGATTAGGAATCCGACCCTGATCTCTATCAGTTAGACTAGTTATTCACAAGACATACAAAAGAGAAAATTGAAAAAATGAGCGGTCTACATGTTCTGATCATACCTTTTCCTGCACAAGGCCATGTAATTCCTTTACTCGAGCTTTCCTTGTGCTTGGTTCAACATGGCTTCAAAATCACCTTTGTCAACACAGAACATACTCACAACCGGGTCATCAACGCTTTACACGGAAGGTCTATAGGGGATGGAATCCGTCTGGTGTCGATTCCAGATGGAATGGAACCCGGGGAGGATAGGAATGATATAGGGAAGTTATGTGCACATATGCCGAAGGTGATGCCTGGGAAGCTGGAAGAACTCATTGAAGAGATCAATAGAGTGGAAGAAGAAAAGCTTGCTTGTGTCATTGTTGATGGGAGTGTTGGCTTTGCTCTTGAAGTTGCGGAGAAGATGAAAGTTAAGAAGGCTGCCTTTTGGCCTGCCTCAGTAGCTATTCTTGCCTTCTTTTACAGTATTCCAAAGATGGTTGAGGATGGAGTCATTGATACTGATGGTAACAAAACTCTCACTCGTTAAGAAATATTCGTTTCATTTATGATCACTGTCTTTGATTGTTGGGTGTAAATTGTTTCCAGGAACTCCAGTCAAGAAACAGATGTTTCAGCTGGCACATGATATACCGGAAGTCGACAGCACAAACTTCGTTTGGTCCACTATTGGAGGCGCCTTATCCCAAAAAACATTCTTTGACTATATGTGCAAGAACATTGAAGCTGTGAAAGTGACAGAAACCCTTATCGGCAACTCAACCTATGACTTTGAGCCTGGAGCATTCAACATGGTTCCAAATATGCTTCCAATAGGACCTCTTTTGGCCAGCAATCGACAAGGGAATTCAGTAGGACACTTCTGGCAAGAAGACTCAGCTTGCTTGGAATGGCTGGATCAACAGCAGCCTAACTCAGTCATTTATGTTGCATTTGGCAGCTTTGCAATTATAGACAAGATCCAATTCCAAGAGTTCGCACTTGGACTCGAACTCACCAACAAGCCATTTTTGTGGGTTGTGAGGCCAGACATTACTGATGATGCCAAAGAAGCCTTCCCAGAAGGGTTTCAAGAAAGAGTAGCCAACCGTGGGAAAATGGTGGGTTGGGCCCCGCAACAGAAGGTTCTGAGACACCCTTCCATTACCTGCTTCTTTAGCCATTGTGGTTGGAATTCCACCTTGGAAGGTCTAAGCAATGGACTTCCTTTCTTGTGTTGGCCATACTTTGCAGACCAGTTCATGGATGAGAGCTACATTTGTGATATTTGGCAGGTGGGACTGAGGTTTAAAAGAGACGAAAATGGTATCATTACACGAGAAGAAATTAAAACTAAGGTAGCTCAACTTCTTGGTGATGAAAACTATAAAGCAAGAGCTTTGAAACTGAGGAAAGCTGCCATAGAAACTGTTAAAGAAGGTGGTAAGTCGAACAAGTGTTTCAACAAATTCATTGAATGGATGAAGGCACAGGAACCCACCACCAGTCGCAAGTGATGATGGATCATAATTAAGGAAAATAAAACATGTAGTCTGGATTATAACTTCATCGTGTATTTCTCTTTTATCATATATATTTGAAGCCACTAGTTTATAATGTATCCAAAAATTAATGTTTCTCCTTATGTAAGTACATTACAGTCCCATTAAAAATCAATAGAAAAGTTAGTGCAAGCTACCTAAAGGCTGAATGGGAGACAAAAACTCCCCATAAGTTCATTTTAAGTGGCCGGAAGGTGGAGCGATACTCAGCAGCTTGATGGACGTTGATGGAACAAGCCAAAAAAACAGAGAAGAAAATGAAGAGAGTCCTCTAGGGAGAAGGAAGAGAGAAATTTGTTTTCCGGGTCAGCCACGACGGCTGGCATGCATTGACATTGTCGACAACGAAAAGAGGCACGCTCAAAATTCAATTATGTATTTTAGGTTCTTGTCTATCTCAAGATATTTTATGATTGCAGCAAAGAAAGAAATTAGTCTTACATGCGGTGTCGGCTTGAATTTTGCGGGACTTGTTACGTTGACTCACTGGTCATGTTGTTTCAAGTCTATCAAAAGATATCTCTTGTGGATTGTGGTTGGCGCAGCCTACAAAGTTGTGGGTCTTACCCCGGGTAGGTAATACTTTCCCCAATAGATCAGATTGTGTCAGAGGCTGATTGACCCATCTGACATGTCTTATCACAGCCATCAAAATATTACTAAACGACATCGAAATCAACAATAAACGTATCGAGACAAAATTATATAATAAATCTCTGGAAGCAACGTATGTAATGTAATAAACATTTTGTATTAATCATTTTCAACACTAAAATCACTTAACATATTGGCGGCAACTTGTGAAAGTTTTCAAAGACGATTTTGTCAGTTTAATGTGTTGGTTACAATGGCAAATATATATATATATATATGTTTTTTAATTAAGGATTATTTTATATTTAATTTTTAATTATTTAATTATATAATAATATATCATTATTTATATATAAAATTATGTATGTAACATTATTTATACCCTTATATTTATATATTATTTTTTGTATCCATGATTTAAAAAATAATTTTTTTAATTAATTATCCATTATAATATCTAAAATAAATAAAAAACAAAACCGTTTAAATGGAAAATTAATGCTTAAATCAAACAATAAAATTTTAAGTATATTTTTTAAATATATAAATAATATATTATTATATTAATAGATAATTTAAATTAATAAAAAAATAATATTTAATTATATAATTATATAATATCTATATATTTAAATTATATATTAAAATTATATACACAAAGCATTACTCTAAATCAAATAAATTAAGTGATTTTCAGGCCTCAGGCAACTTGTAGTGGTTGTGGACTACTAGCTCATATGTACAACGAGATCCAATACAACTACTGAGACTAAAGAGGCCACAAAATTGAAGCTTCAAGCGCCAGATTGCACACGGCAAAAAGCCAATAAGAGATTAGAAGTTAAGCTCAATCCCGTTGTTAAAGGGTCATGCCTAAATAAAAATTACTTTCATATAAATAGAATTAATTAAATGAGAAATATTATAAGTAATTATTTTAAATATATAAATAGTTACAAACTTATATATATTATTATATGATTAGATATTATTTTATTTATAATTCAAAATTATTAAATCATACGATAACATAAATTAAATATATATTAATTTATATATTTAAAATAAATACATATAATTTTATTGTAATTAAATATCATATCATACAAATGTTATCAAGAAAATATTTTCAAGTCTCCAAAATTCTCAGTCGAAAGAAATTCAGCTAATTGACAACTCATAAACATTTTGACCTAAGAAACCATTAATGATTATTACTTAAAATCCTAAAGTGTTGCAAAAGGTGGATTTTCCACCACGTGAGAAGAAACTTTGGCCAAAAGAGTGTGAAAGTATTAAATTACTTTTGCTTGACTTGAGAGTGTGAAAGCCATTTTCCTTGACTTATAAGTACACCCGCTCTCCCTTTGTAATTGAAACATCCGAAAATTATATTACCCTCAACTGCTTTTGCTCTCTTCTTCTCTTTTCCTCTCAATTCTTCTTTAATCTATTTATCTTTTCATATTTATCTATTATATTTTGTAATATAAACAGCTCATCTCCTCTTTTTAAGTTTATTAGTGTTTCAAAATTCAAACTAGATGGATGATCAATCTGAAGCCTTTTGGTCAATGCAATCACACCATTATGTTGACATTAACATGATGTATGCCAATTTTTTATTTGTAATTACTGGGACTTAAACCCAAAACTTTTTAATTTTTAAATAAACTCAAGCCGGGTTTATCTAATAAAAAATATGTATTACATATTATTAGGTTATAATTTTATTTGATTGAATATTATTCTAATAGTTAATTAATTTGTTATCGATATACTAATTAAGACTCAGACTAATCCCTTAACCAAGTCAATATTCGATCAAAGTTAGAAAACATTCTTTAATATGGACTTATTGCATCATCTTAGTATACATGTGCTAAATATGCAAATCTCTTCTGAATCTCGTGAACACCTCTTCTTTAGTTGCACTTTCTCCTCCTATATATGAACGAAACTCTTAGTCAAGACACAATGGTTTCGCCGACTCTCCCATGGTTCCTTTTACTCCAATGAACTGCCACTTACCACTATTTCTTATGGTATAAGCGGAATGATCAAATATTCCGCCAGTAGCAAAGCTCTCGTAGAACATTATTACTAATATTTGTTGTCTTGTAAGAGCCAAGATGCATGACATGGCCTCTATGTTTAAAATTCCACTACAACTTGAGTCATTTGGGCATGTACTTTGATTTTCATATTTCATATTGGATTTTGTTATTTATTTTGGACTTTAATTTGGTTGGACTCCCACTTCTGATTTCAATCTTGTCTTCCGATTGAGGGTTGAAGTTAAAAATGGGGTTGAAGTTTATAATTGTTGTTGTCATTGGATTGTTGTATCATCCTTGATTTCCTCTTTCTCTTGTATTTACACTGCATTTATAAAGGGGAAAGATTTTGAACCTTAGTATTTGGTCCTTCGACTATTGCCTGAGGTATGTCATTTGTACTTTGTAGCATTTTCTTTCGTATTTATAAAATTAACTTTTTTCCAAAAAAAAACCACTTAATTCATGACTTCAAGACTCGATTTCCATACATTTATCAACTTAATTCCAGGGGGTATTGACAGGAGTGAAACATTGGATAAATCCATCCAAAGCACAGGTAAAATGCTCATATGATTAAAGTGTTTGATATGATGACTTTGTTCTCATGTTGCGATGAACTTTAACCCATATATTCCACCAACAAGTCATAGTGATCGACAAATATATTCAACCCAATGGACAAACTCAAGAACTTTTCTAAATTCCTTCACAGTTTAAGCACTAAAGCGTGCAAATTCACTTTCTTCTGTCTGCCCCTTTTCGTGTTAGTTCACTGTATTCTTAGCTGCAGAGAACGATTTGATCTTACAGCCAAAATAGCAAGAAAATGCATGTGCTTTACTTTATTCTGCAACCAACTAGAAATCATCGCATGCTTTCGTTGTTTTCGATATATACTTTATTATGGCTAGCTAGCTTCCATGCATATAGTTCGATTATTATTTTGAAGCACTCAATGTGGTATTTGAAAAGTAAATCTTGCATGAAAGAAGGCTAGAACAATATCCGATATAGGGATTCCTGGATACAAACTTTTTTGCAAAAGTTCTTAACATAAAATTTATTGCATGCGTTGATCATTAAACGGGCTCAAATTTTTTTTGTAGCTTACTATCACCATCAACCCTTGTTATAGTCACTATCTCCATCATCATCATCATCATCAATATCATCAATAATTTATGGCAGCAAGAGAGAGAAGCTGGTGATGAATGAATAGAAGAGAAGAGAGTAGCCATTTCTCTTCTTGAATTTTGTCCTTTACTTGTATGGGTAGAGTTGTGATCTTTAATTTCCTTTTGTCTGATATGTTATGAGAGGCTAAGCTCAGCTTTATATTTAATATTTGATTTATTGATTTCTCTGTCTTTTAGGGATTGATGTTGCTTCTGTTCTTGCAGTTGTGTCTTTTATTAGCCCTTGAAAAAGGATAGAGAGAAACCCTAGGAACATGAAAGGGTAAAAGGCAAGTCATGGATCATGATCCATGCAAACATGGCAGAGGAAGCAAAGCTGCATATCCTCTCTAAATATATAGGAGATGAATAGAAAAAAAAAAAAAGGCCAAAAGGACTATTTTCCACCCAAGTTTAGTTGTGTTCCCAAAGTTATATTCGCAGAGTTTGGAAATCTAAAGTCCCACTCATAATGTAATTATAGTTAGAATTTTCTGTTAGAGATAAAGATAAAATTATTATTTTATTAATAATATTAAAAAAAATATAAAATTCATTATATTTTTCCCCTTAAGCTTTAAAAAATAACTTCATCTCTATCTTAAAATTTTCTAACTTTGAAAAGTCAAATTCCCTTCCCCCCCCCCCCCCAAATTTTTACGTCACCTCTCTGATCACCATCTTTGACGTTGATGACTTTCTCTTTCCACCTAAAACTGATGGTCGGTGAACAAAAAAATAACCTGGAATGGATCTTTTCATCAGAGAGATCTGTTTTTAGTTTTTTCTCATGCATTAGCCAACAGTTTAGAGTGGAGAAAAGAGGTCTTCAGTGCTAGAGGGGAGAAGAGAAAAACCCTAAGGTTTTGAAGGAGAGAGAAATATTACTTTTTAAAATTAAAAAATTTTAGATATGAGTAAAATATTAATTTTTAAAACTTATGAGAGAAATATAATAAATGTTTTATTTTTTTAATATTATTAATAAAATAACGATTTTACTTGCTTTTAATAAAAAATATTAGCCTCAATTAATCAAAAGATAAGGTTTTGAGAATTTAAAACTCTACAGGTATAACTCTGAGAATACAATTAAACTTGGGCGAGAAATAGTCCTTGGCCATAAAAAAAAAATCAATCTCAAAGCTGTTTGTGTATCACTCTGTCTTTTTTTTTCACTACTCCCTTCACGAATATTGAGAGCCCTTTTGCTGCAGTGAACTTTTAAATAATTTCTTACCGGTAAACTCTTCCAGTACCTCGGGAGACTCGGGGAGAAGATAACTCAAGCAAAGGTTTCAAAATGTAACAGTACAAATTGGTTTCTCTTAGATAGCTTTTTGTATACTTATACAGATTAGCTTTATGAAATAGTGGTTTCTCGTTAGGCTTGCAGTAAGATTTCTGATGAAAGGTCGCCCTGCAGTAATGGCAGTATGATAGAACCGAATTATAGATTGGTTAATAACTTTTACATGATTTCAGTTAATTTATTTTGAAATTTTTTAGTTTTTTTTTTTTTAATTCATTTGACTCTCGATCAAACTGTGGCGAAGATGAGATATATTAAGCCTCTATTAATTTGAGTCTAAACTTTTTTAGTATTTTTTATCTATAAGATGTAGAACCCAGGTTATTCAGGAACAATTGTTCCTTGCAATGGCAAAATCAAATTAGTAAGACAAAATTGTGAACGGGCAGTGGAACAGTCCTATTCCGATGAACACGACGATATCGCAAATTCCAGAAACTTCGGCAAATTTTGAATGATCAGAGGAGCAACTTCGTTCCCATCTAGAATGACCACAACTAATGCCAGAACTAATCTTGCTTCGATGGAACAATCCCATCGTGTCTGTAAAGTTTTCAACGTTTTGGGGAATTTAACCATTTTTTAGCTTTGTTTTAATGAAGCCAAAACGGTTGTTCCCACTCAAGATAGAGTGAAATCTCAAGATAATTATTTTAATTTTTGAAAATCTAATGACTGAATCATAACACAATTTTTGTTAAAATTTTCAATTAGTATTATGTGCAAAATAATTATTTTAATAATATTATTAAAAAACATAAAATTTGTTTATTTACCCCACTAAGTTTTAAAAATTAATATTTCATTCATGTCTAAAATTTTTAAACTTTGAAAAATAGTATTCTCCCCTCCCCCCCGGGGTCCCCCAGATCCCTAAGTTTCTTCCCTCCCTCTCTCGTGACCATCTGATAACTTCCTCTTTTTATCCTTCATTTGGTTAGTCGTTTTTCACTATCAGAATGGTTGGTCAGCACATAATAGTGTGACCTATGACGAAGTGACACAAATCTATTCGTCGTACGATGCAATGAAGAGATATCCAGACTCTTTGTTGCACTATCGTGCATTAGCCAACCATTCTGATGGTGAGAAAAAACCAACCGAACAAAGGAAAAAAAATGAGGATGTCGTTGGATGATCGCCAAAGAGGGAGTGAAGAAACTTAGGGATTTTGAGGGAAAAATGCTATTTTTCAAAGTTTGAAAACTTTAGACTATGGTGAAATTATTAGTTTTTCAAACTTAGAGGAAAAATATAATGAATTTTATATTTTTTTAATGATATTATTAAAATAACTATTTTTCTTTTAATATTGACTAGAAATTTTAACAGAAATTATCTCATAGATGGGTGTTTTGATATTTCAAAGTTAGAAAATAATCACTTTAGGATTTTACTATATCTTGAGTGGAAAGAAGTCAGTTGGCATTTTAATTATTGTTCCTTTCCTTTATTTCTCCTACGAGGGTTTTTAAAACATATTTAAAGAATGTTTAGTATTAAAAACATTAAACTTTTATTATTATTATTAATTGATTAAATTATCCAATAAACTTAAGGGTTATTTAATATTTTAATTGTGACACAATTCAATTGTAGTTTATTCGTATCACTTAATTTTTTATATATTTAATCATCTTTTAATTGTTTCGGCATCAACCGGACCATTCCTCTCTATTATGGTAATCAAATTTCCCTTTGAAAACTTGAATTTAAGAATTACTAATTACTAATATGACTGTGGCTTCAAATTGTTGACAGGTCATGTGCAATGGAGTGGTGCCTTTCAGGCTGACACTAGTTTAGATGAACTTTGGATCTTATCGTTATTTGTTTAGAGCTCCACTTGAATTTAGTTGGAAGGTTTGGATCGATCTTGCACTGATAAATATACAAAAAACATTTTAATGCTAGTTGTTTCAGCTTCCTTATAATCAACATTTTTAATGCTTTTTGTTTCAATTTCCCTATGATCAAACACATTTTCATATGAAGTCGATCTGGGGACCATTTATTTGGCAATAATGGCGTCCTTGCTTTTGGCCCAGTCGATCTGAATGGTGTGTCAAACTTCTCTACCGTTCATCTTGGGATGCCCACCATTACTGTTACTACTAGTTAATGTAGGCTTTAGAAAGAAGAAAAAGAGATGTTCCAAGACCCTAAAAGCTTCTCTCCCATCTCTGTCTCCCTGCAAAACTACCAGTACGGTACCTCCCTTTTTCTCTTTCTTTCTCTCTGTCTCTCTGTCCGAGAAATGAATTGGGACGAAGAAGTCTTTGAAGAAGCATCAGTTAAAAGTTAAAACAGAGGAACCCAGTTCCCAATCCTTTTTACGATTAATAACTCCTCTTCCTCTCAGAAACAAATTGTGCTTCGACAGTGCTATATTTTCTTTTTATCTTTTCTTAAAATGAAAATGAAATATTCAAGAAATTAATCCCATAGCTAATTATGTTCCTGCAGAAACAAGTAAGAAGGTCTTTGAAGACTAAGCATTCAGAAGATATATAGAAAATATGGAGAGAAATGTATTTTTTTTCTTCTGCAGCCCAGTTGTCCTTGTTGAATATATTAACCTATCTTTGAAAAATCACTTTCTATATTGTTATGTGTAATGTCCTCTCATCGATTATATGTATGTTGAATTTTCTTGTTTTCTTTTTGGCATATATCATTTTCTGATAGCTTGTGTATTTTTGTACTCCAAAATAACATAAAATAAAAATCTGTCGTTGTGATCTTGTCAAAGCACATTAGATGGACTGAGTTAATTTGATAAATATATAGAGACTTATTCTAACCCAAAGCAAACATTGAAATGTTTACATTATCAACCGTACAATTGAAATTTAAGAGTCTAAAATCATATAAATCTCGTAACTAAAATCTATGTTTTTTTTTTTAAAAAAAAAATTAAATCTTATACTTGATTTCATAGCAAAATTCTACTTAATTAATCGAATAACCTTTACTTTTTTTGCTTCCCAGGACTAGGAATTGCATTTTGCGTGGTTTGCCGGTGAGGCTATCTAAGCTCAATAATTCTAAATCAAAAGAAAACAATAGACCTCATTTTACATGTTACTCATTTTGGTTGAAAACAATTTCCATCCGCATAGACTAAATTCAGCAATTTTTGGCTTCATTCTTCTTGTTGTTGCCCTACCACTAGTGGTACGATTTATGCTTATTTAATAAGACAGCTATATCAGAAACCAAGTTCGAAAGTTAAGCTTTGAAGACTTCCACAGTATTAATTACTTATAAAGAAAACCTAGGGTTTTGATTTGAAACTGGGATCCACTTGAATAAGATCATAATGATTGAAGAAGATACAATCCATGTTGGATTTCCAAAACCCTTTTCAGAAAATGCATCTACGAAGAATTAAACTCTCATACGTCTCTATTTTATTTCCCAATAGTTAAAAAGGGATATTAATTTATATTCCATTGCCGGTGTCAACCTTTAGGTTGAACACTTCGGCTTGCTCCATGCATATCTCTCTGAAGGAAAAGTTGTGTGGTCCTCATTGAATAATGAAAATGGGTGGATGTTTTATAGGAAATTACGTACGTTGGTCCCTCTTATAAGGCAGCTTCTCAATGTCATTTGTTGCTTTCACTCACACATCACCATGACAATGCTCTTAGAGCATACACCACAACTTTTCAACCCCATCAATGGAACTTATCCCACTTGATATATAATTTCTTTTTTCTGTTGGCTTCTAAAGCTTCTCCTCCATGTGAAGATCATTAGCTGCTGATTTTTGTCTGATTTGATTAGAAACTGTTTAGCTTCTCCTTTGCATGGTTTACATATATACTCCCTTCTTTCTTTGCGAATTGAGTTACACATTTAACGAATGTTTTCATATTTTGATCACATGAATGCATCTTTCTTTCTACTAGGCGTGCATTCTTCAACCCATGTGAAGAGATAGGGTTTCTGCTGCAAAGCCTTTTGTAGTTGTCGAGAAAGCATGCCTTGCCACTTTACAAAATGGCAGCAAATATGGTCCCCCGTTTTAGTTTCCATAACACAGAAAGATTAGCCCTAATGGTTCATTGACTAGAATGATTGAACAATATGCGTGATGAAGAAAATGATAAGATTTCAATAACGATGTTTTTTGCTCCGATGGTGAAACCTCACACGTGGTAGCATTTAAGCCATTGCTTTTTGTTCAATTCTTCTGTGGAGCATGGTCGGTTGAATTCCGGCATCTTCCTTTCTCATATGCTTCAACTTTCATCAATAATTTTATTCGCTCGATAGCTAGCTGCAATCAAAATTCAACCTTGAATTACATATATACCAAATTCTAAAGAGGAGCTTGCATGCTTTCGGACTGTGGTGTTAAATCAATACATCTCTGCTACAGATACCAAAAGAAAAGGACCCAAAATTTGTCATTAGTGTAAGTTCATCAATAGGGTATTGTGGTTTCTAACTTTGTATATATAAAGCTATCTCATAACGTCTGTTTTTCATTCACAAAAGAAGCTACACGTTTGTGAGCAGGTGTTGGTTCGCAGTTGAGATAAATACCCGAAAGATATGAACTTGACTGTATAGGCTTTGTTCAACTCTGGCCTTCTCTACCTTCCTCTACTTTGTGTATAATATGATACCTTTCTTTGGATATATAGTTTGCTCTTACCTTGTTTTTATCAATTCTTCTTTAATTTTGTGAATTTCTTTTAAATCTCTAAGTATTGGGATCTGATTTCTTTTGCTTTTGTTGTCTTCTTTTCATGAATCATCGGATGCGTCAGGAAGAAACTTCTGAGGCAAAGTCGGGCTGAAAATTAAGTGAATAAATTATGAGCGAAGTATACTACATGGAAAGGCTATATATGATATATCTGCTAGTTCAGCTGCTTATGCACCAATAATGAGAGACATAAGATGATTTCAAGTTCAAACGATCAGGTGGATTCTTCCACAAAACCTGAAGGAAATGCAAGTGATCATAGCAAGATGATTAAGGCTTCATCTAGTACTGCATCTTCATCATGGTTAAGATTGAAGGATCCAAGAATTGTGCGTGTCTCGCGTGCTTTTGGAGGTAAAGACAGACATAGCAAAGTTTGTACCATAAGAGGTTTGAGAGATAGGCGTGTGAGGCTTTCTGTACCCACTGCCATTCAGCTGTATGATCTTCAAGATAGACTTGGACTTAATCAGCCGAGCAAAGTTGTTGATTGGTTGCTTAACGCAGCGAAGCATGAAATTGATGAACTCCCTCCCCTTCCAGTGCAACCCGAGAATCTGGGTCTAACCCATCAGCAACATATGTCTTCTCATGAAGTTGGTACTTCTCAACCTAACAGAGAAGGGTTTAGGATCAACAGCAGTATCAATTGGGAAGATGGAGATGGATTTCCCAGATCAAATTCTATTTGGGGTTCTAATGCTCTCTGGAGGGCTAAGTCCAAAGAAACTGCAAGGGAAACAGCAATAAATGAGAAAGAAAATTGGACAAAAGGAAGTGAAGAGAAGCAAGGTGTTAATGAAGGGCAAGAAGCAGAAGTTTCATCTATCAACTTCTTACCTAGACCCAACAATTCTTCCTTACCAGGTTCGTTGAATAATGTTGTGCCTTATGGTTCGTATTATCATTTGGAACCTTCAAGTTTTCCTTTGTCTCAGTTAGGAAGTCACCCTGGACTTACATCCCAAACAGAAGACCTTCACAACTTCAATGTTGTGCCATTGCCATCCACATTGTCTCTATCATCCGGCTCTCAGATTTTGGTTTGTCCACCACCGGGAACAACACAATCACTATTCCCTTCACAAATCAACCAGTTTCAAATGTTGAACTCCAGTGGTTCACACAACCCCTTTTCGAATTCTCTTTCCCCGCCTTTGCCATCCATAAGCCAGTCGATGAGACCCCTCCATTTTAGTATGTCTTCTATGCTTCTTTCTTCTCACAGCAACAGCGGTAACCAATCAGAAAAGGACCAAGAGTTTCCTTCTAAATAGTTAAACATGAAAGCAGCACACAGGAATTGAAGGAAAAGGAAATAAATCTCCCTCTTTTCATGATACAAGCATGGTTCAAAATATTTGATTCAGAAGAGAGAAAAAGGTACTGATATAGAAAGCAGCTTGTTGTTAGTTGACTTATTCCACATCCCGTTAGAGATCATAAATATAAATATGAAGACAGCCTCTTATATTATATATATGGAGATTACAACTATAATTTTATGTTGATTCTGTAATTTGAGTTCATTATCAAGTGACTGAAAATCAAATCTACATTTCGTTTTATATTTGAATGTCAGAAGAAACAAGAATGTAGAACATACACATAAATGTTGCTGTATGAATAGTTTGACAGGGAGTGACAACAACATATATACACAAATATTGCTTATGATTCAAGTTTTTAGTTGAATGACGACAATGAAGTGCTGTTCTTGTGTTGCTAAGCAAGATGAATTTACGAAATTTTGTGTCTTTTCAATGCTTGTCAATATTAGTTCATGTTTTCCATGATCAATTGATCATTATTAGTTTGCTTTATGCTTTGAGAGGCATTCAAGCACATGAGATAGATAATACAATCTCTCAAGAGCCATTATAGTTGTAGTTCAGGACCCTTAAGAAGGAGAAAATTCCAAGTTTTCCTTCGGGGAAGTATATAAACTGCAACTGATTTGTACATTAATTGTTTGAGCTACTTAGAAGAATGACAGTAAAGATGTATAGGCGTGTTTAGGGAGGAAGAGAAGAGGGTTGAAACAGCGCCATCAACTTTTGCACAAGATCCAACAAGATAATGGAAAAAGATTTTTAGCTTGTTTGAAAGTAGGGTTAGAGGTTAAAGGACCAGGGAAAATTAGTTGCAGAGAAATTGAAAAGACTGCATGCTTGTTTGTGGTCCTTAGTATATAGTGAAATGAAAAGAAAAAGATAAAAGAGAAAAGAAATAAGCGAATTAGATAAATAGAATTCAAAGTAAGGGTGAATTTAATCTAAATTGGCTTAGTTTGAATTTATTATTTGGGTTAAAATTGATTTGTTTGTTTATCTGTTGGCATTGTTCATCTTGTCGGTAAACTATTCATCATTTTATCAATTCTTTAATGATAGTGTACATTAATTCGAATAAATTCAAGTTTAAATTTAAACTGAATATTATCTATCTCTAATTCTAAGTCTTGCTCTTCTTATTCCCACATGGTTTTTGATTTGAGGCCCCATATAGATCTCTTTGCCAATTTTGTCACTCCATGCAAAGTATATTGCGTTTGCACCCTTGCAGGTGTTGGTATTTGATCATATAACATCTACCATTTCTATGTTATTGATTTGAATTATTCTATCTAGGCAATAAGTTGCTCAATGCAATTTGATATAAGGATTAACTAGTAATTTTGTTGAGAAACTCATCAATATTATTATTTATCCTTTGAACAAGATTATTCACCCTATTAACAGAATTTTTGTAATATTACATATCAATTCAAACAAACTCATACTAAAAATTATAAATTTGATTTTGAACCCCAAATTTTATTGTTTGGTTTTGAATCCACCCTAGTTCAATCATGGGTCGGTGGTGCTGGGTCAATTTTACTTTGAACATCGAATTCAAATGGCGGCCCGTTTATAAAAATAAAAGCCTGCTTTGGCAGGTAAAGCACAAAATAGCCCCCGGCGAGGATCGAACTCGCGACCTTTCGCTTACGAAGCGAACGCACTACCACTATGCTACGGAGGCTGCTGCTGACCTTTTTCTTAAACGGCCTTCCAAAGGTTGTCAGATAGAAAAACACGTCAAAATTTCTATTTGAAAAAAAAAATTGGTCGACTTGATAGTATCATTAACTTTTGATTGCATACTAACTGTAAACAAATTAACACAACATTATATAAATAACTAATTTTAAATTAAAAATAAAATCAAACATTATTTTATAATACGAAGAATTTTGATTATCAATCAACAATAATATTTTAATTTGAGGTAATATCACCAAGTAGGATTGGTATTGCTATTTGACTTGTTACACGTAAAAAAATATTTTCAAATTGAGTATTTTTGTTATAAATATAAATATATCATATTTGTACAACTTATTTATAAAATAATTACATTTAGGTTAATTGTATATAACTTAAATATGATTTATCTATATATATTTAATTATATTTAAATCGTATCATTTTATAATAAAACATATCGTTTTATAACACAATACGGCTTATTTATAAAAGAAGTTTAATGGGAATATTTTATCAATTTATTCATACATAAATGTGTTTCTGTTTCTGATCGAGCATTACTTGCTCTTTGACACAAAGTGGCAAGGCAAATACTTATTTTTATTATTTAAAAAATAGAACCAGAATATCAAACATGCAATTAGTGAATACTAATATTTTCTCCAAAAATCTTAAACCAAGCAAAGACAGGTGGCAGAAGCAGGATGAACTTTGTATCCTACACTACACACGTACATTTCCGCTTATAAAAATTAGACCTTTCTCCGACTCCCTGAACTCAGTTCAATCTTTAACAATTCACCCATTCAGCCTCTTTTTTCAATCCAGAGATTTATACAGGGTTCTTAAATTCACTGTTTCATCCTCAAATCCCACATAATAGAATTTCAGTTTAAAAAAAATCTATTTCGAACAAGCCCCTTAGCAATAGCATTCATTTCTCGGCGATACTGTGGGATTTGAATTTAGCTCTTGTCAGCTGAAAATCTGCTTCTTCAGTGCTGGCATTCGACGGAATCGCTCGAGTTGACTGGTAAGAAATTTTCTCATCAACTGTTTTCAAGCATTGTTCCTTTTGTTTTGGTTTTGGGAGTGTGAGTATCTAGGGTTTTGTACTAAGAAAAGATAACTGGGTTTTGAATCTAAACAGAATCTTGATTAGAGTTCGAAAATGGGTGATAAAGTAACGAGTTGTGGGTGAATAATGTGAATTTTTGGGGAATATTTGGAATAATGTTGATTTTTGGTAAAACAGTAGGAGATAAGAAGCGATATGAGGATTTGAATATGAGCAATGGAGGTGGGCAGAGTGGAAGTAAGCATGAACAACCGTACCCAAAGAGAAAAATTTGGTGGAGATGACTTTGCGCAAACGATTGCCAAGATTGCCATAGCACAGGTATGCGAGAAAGTGGGGTTTCAGACTTTTCAGCAGTCTGCTCTTGGAACATTTTCTGAAATTGCTGTGCGGTATATACATAGTATTGGAAAGACTGCCCATTTCTATGCAAATTTAGCTGGTAGAACAGAGGTTAATGCTTTTGATATCTTTCTAGGATTAGAAGAGTTGGGGTCAACGCAAGGGTTTTCTGGTGCATCTGATGTTGATAACTGTCTCACAAGTTCAGGTGTAGTTCGAGAGCTTATTCAGTATGTTAATGAAGTTCAGGACATCCCGTTTACATATTCTATACCACTTTTCCCAGTTGTTAAAGATCGAAAGCCAACATCCAGTTTCTTGCAAATTGGAGAGGAGCCTCCTGATGAACACATTCCAGCTTGGCTACCTGTTTTCCCCGATCCCCAGACTTATCTTCAATTGCCCACTCTGAATGAGAGAGAAACTGATTCTGAAACTGAGACAATTGAGCTGGGAAGGCAGCAGAGAAAGATAGAAATGTCTATGTTGAATTTGCAGAAGCAATTTTCTGGCAGTGGACCACAAGGACCTTCCCCAGTTACCCATGGAGACAATCCTAAGGATAAACATGCAGCAGAAAGTAATCTATTTCTTTCTGCACCCCTGCATTTTGAGGAGAAAGAAGTATCTTTGGTGGCTGTTCCAGCCAAGCTTTCAAAGGAAGTAGCTTCCAAAAGTCCTGTTGCTGAAAACTGTGGGGTGGTTAATCACACTTCAGTGCTGCAGACATTTTCTCCAGCTATTGAAGCAATGAAGAATATGTTGTGTGATTCTGAGCAACAGGAAAAGGTCCTAATGAACCAGAGGCCTGCTGTTCAATTTAAGATTGGACTTGGAAAGAAGTCATTGGGTAAGCCACTTCAATTGGGCTCACAGCACAGGGATGTGGAGATGATTGCTCCTCGGTTTTGCAAGGATGATGAGAGGGATGAGAAGAAAAGGCGAGCTGAAAAAATCCTGAAGGATTCTATGGAGAACAGCCAGGAACTGGCTCAATTGTAAAATAGTTTATTTTCATTAGAGTTTGTATGCTTCCTTAGGAAACTTGGTTTCAGCTTAGTGAAAGATAAGGACATATGATTTTCTGCATTTGGACCTTTTAGAATGGATTTACAAACTGATAGGGGCGAATGCAATCACTCTAACAAGTTCGTAGACTAGGTATATGTCAGTTTATATGATAGACCCTCTCAGTGATTCTTTTCATTGAAATTTTGTTATTTCTTTTATGATCTTATAGAGAATGGATACATGTATGTTTCCACTGTTGGCTTTGTTGTGTGTTTGTGTTCCATGTGTAATGTGCTGATTGTTAGTAAATTTTGTCAAAAAAAATTATAACATTGATCTTATTTTTTATGAACACCAGGCAATGTGATTATTATTATTATTATTATTTGATGTGTTTGCCTTGTTGACAAGGAATATCTGAGATAAAAAAATTTTGGCATATCGCTTAAACTTTTGTTGTCAGTGTTACATAAAGAATAAACTATTACTTTGTAATGATTTTGTTATTGTTGGAAGGAAAAAATATTAAATATTGTGCTTGAATTTTTGTTGCAATGGAAAATTTTGGGGGTCATTTTCAGGTTTTGGTTGTATGTTGATCATCCAGCACAAGTAACTGAGTTTTTGAGTGCTCCTGTCTAGAATAGATAAAGAGTGAGATAAAAATAACTTTAAACAGAATCATTAGCTTTAGGAGAATAACTACAAGAACTGGAGAGATGTGAGGACTTCTGTAGCGAATTAGATATTGATAAATTTAAAGATATGACCGTCTTCTGAGTGGTTAAGAATTTATGATTAGAGACTGTTATCACTATGTATGAACTAATAGGAGATCTACCTGCAGAAGCTGGGTAAATTTTCTGGAGAGAGGCTTCTCCATTGCTGTAAGGCTATGACGAGAAATCCAATCTGGTTTACTGCTAATTTCAACATGCATAGGAAAACCATCTTAACTTTTCAGCGTCACAATGATGCCAACTAGAAAGAGTAACTTTTCATTTGATAAAGCATAGAAAGAGCTGGTCATTACATTAAACCATGGGAATGTTGAAACCAAAAAAACAGAATATTGACTGGATATTAACTCGGAAACTCCAAGAATTTGAAAGTTAACTGGACTAACCACCTAATCTGTTTGGAAGTTACGTTAGTTTCTGATAACAGGAAGTTGTTCTTGCAATATGTTTGAGATTCTATTTACTTGAACATTTGCCAGAGCTACTTGTCACAGCTCAGTAAGTGAGGAAAAAAGGTTAAGAAAGAAATGGAAAAACAAAATCATGCTTGAAATCTTTATATGTTGGTGATGTCTTTCTTCAGTGGCTAAAGATATAGCTCCCGAAATTGTTCCTCTCCTGTTCCTAATTTTTGTCAAGAGAGATTTGATTAGTGACCTTGATAGGTTTTCAGTATTTCCTTGTTGAAGTTTTTTAAGCCTTTATCTACCTTCAATCAGATGGAGTTTCTATTTGTATGTTGTACATATTCTTTTGGAAACCTTTCCGAGTTTCTCATTTTACGCCTCTAGTTCTTGCTGAGTTATTCTTCTGTGTGGTGTATCAGATTTCGCTGTGGAATTGCCCTGTTAACATTATCAGCATGCAGTGTGGTTAATATTCCAAATTTTGGGCAAGATTTTTTTTTACTGTTAGGCCAGCATTGATGGCCTTTAGGTGTGGAAATTTGTTGATCCACATTTTGTTGGATGTATCAACCAATGCTTTTCTAGTAAGTCTGGTAATTGTCTTATTATTTTGGATCATTCTGCTCATTCAGAGTGAGTTGGCCCGTCGAAAGCCAGTAGAAGTGGAAAGAATCCGACCTCTCGAATACTAGACAAGAGCAAAGTCCTTGGCTTGGGTGATATTGTATTTTGGGCAGGGAATATTTTGTCACTGTCAAATAAAATTTATTACAATCGGTTGATTGTTTCAATTGATTGTTTGTAGAGTTTGATGGGTTCCTAACACAGTTTTAGCTTGTCACTCTTCTCAACAAGAAGAGGTCCACTAATTGTAGAACTTAGTGGTGCCACTGCATCTGAAATTCTGAGTTTATTAACAAAAAATCTCTTTCCCTTTTTGGATGTCATGTGATGTTGTTCTTGGGATTCTTCTCAACAAGACGTCCACTAATTGTAGAACTTAGTGGTGCTACTGCATTTGAAATTCTGAGTTTATTTAAAAAGGACTCTTTCCCTTTTTGGATGCCATGAGATGTTCTTGGGACTGCTGTCAATTATGCTGAGGATTTGTTTTTGGGGTAGGGACACTTCATCTTTATTTTAACCATTAGCCGTTATATAATTTACTGGTGGATGGAAGAGAGAGTTAAAGGCAACCTTTTGGCAACTAGTTGCAGCTTCTGAAAGTAATGTGTTAGCAGATCTTATGGGTATTCTGAATTCTTTATTTTTTAGCTGATAACAGAGTGGCTTAGTTCAGCCTGCCATTTCGAGTTAATGCTTCATAAAACATCTTTGTTCTTTTTTGCTTTATTCCTTTGGCTTTGACTAAATAATATCAAATGGTGGCTATATATTTAGTGGAAAAAAGATTTTTAGCAACATTTTGGTGGTATGATATTGCTTCTGAACATACTTGTTTAGGCTGATCTTATGGCTTGTACAGAAAATATGCAGCATGCCAGCAGGGGTTGTGTAATTTAGCTGAAAGAGAATGGATTAGTACAGTCTGCATGTTGAGCTAATACTTAAAACATCTCTCTTTTGTGTCTTCTTCTAACAGTAGTAGTACCAATAGAAAATGCTGCAACCCTGTCGCATATTATTTATTCAAGAGTATGGTTGGAAAGACATTTAGAGAAAGTTTATATTTAGGTTTACATTTAGTTTACGTGTATGTTATATGCTCCTTGTGGAGATTCAATGGTTAATTAGGCACAATATGCAACCTAGGATTACTCTGATTTCATCCTGAGGAAATTACACATTAAAATCAAGAAAGGCCAAGCTTTTAAAACCCTTTTTCCTCTAATTAGTGAGAGAGATGAGAAGATGAAAGGAAACTAAAAACTATCTCATCAAGAATACTACTTAGAAAACAGCTGCCTGCAATGCCTACCAGCCTGACCTTGCGGACGAGTCGTCTCATACCTCACAAGCTCACTTATCAAGTCTTTGAATATCAACCGCTCAACATCCAACACCAAACATGAAATTTCACTCTCATAACCTGCCCAGATCATTGATCCATGCATAAGATCTTGCCTTAAAGTGTCATCCTCATCGCCTAAGTTACAGTTTGATTGTTTAACTTGTTGACAATCTACCTCTGAACACAGACCTCTTAGAAGCTGCAGCCTTATTGATTTTTTTGCGGCCTTGCTTGCGGAGAACCATTGATTGGAAGAACGTGCCAACACCAACTTTTGGACTAGAATTTCATTAACAGCATCAAAAACTAGTTTCCGCCGAGCTTTCTCAGGAGTGGGTTCTGAATTGATAACCTTCATACCTTTGTCGTTTAAAAGCTTGGTGCTAGCTTCAGTTTGTTCCAGAACGTAGAACAAATTAGGATTGATCAAGTGACCTGATGGATGAAGCTGAATGGCCATGATACTAGCTTCAAAATCTCTGAGGAGACCTGATGCTAGCAATATCTTTGAAATATATCTGTGGTCTGGATTTGTGCTGTCATGGATGGGTGCAATTTCATCAATGATAGGTTTCTCATGAGTGGGGGTTCTATGGATAAGATTCGGAACCAAGTGCTGGGCGTTTTCTATTCCTCTGTAATCCTCAGAGCTGAAACTGGGTTTTCTGCAGTTAGATAAGTGATTCAAGTCTGCTGCAATCCACTCTGCTTCGTCAGAATTCACGGCCTCAACATCTGTTGCAAAAAGTTGAGAAAAAAAATTCAATACAAAAAAGTCTTTCAACCTGCGACAGATAATGACCTGTGTGTGAACCAACAGTTACTATTCTAAAGTAAGATTGAACCCACTTCATCTGCTGATGGTTGAGGCTAGAAGAGAGAACCTATATTAGCTGCTAAGTGGGAAGATCAGGTTACAATCCGGCCAGAACTACTATATTTAACGTATTTATATTTATTTTTTCTTTGCAATAGTTGAATTCAAGTTGTCGTTCTTCCAATGGATCTAAATGTATTATTGAAGAGTGATCTCATTCACTTTCATGCTGTTTGTTGCAATTAAGGCTGGGTTAATCACTTTTCAATAATTTATTGATTTAGGCAAAGCATTGATCAATGTAGTGCCATCTTGTTCTCGAACAAGGGATTTTCAAGTCGACTCAATTTGAATGTAGTGATGCAACGTGTAAATGCTATGAGAGCTCACCTCTAAAGGGATGTGATATCTTTTCTACTGGAGATGGTGGTTCATCTCTGTAGAATGTTGTGTTAAGAACAGAGACAGGACTTGGTTGTTCTTGACCAATCTTTGTCGGTTCTGCCATTGACCAGTTTTCATTACACCTTGGTGCTCGATCCTGAACGACAGAAGCGAAAATTGTTGATGAATGATCCAAATAATTTAATTTCAGAATAAGCACAAGTGTTAATACATACTTTTTGGTCTTGTTGCTGGAAGAAGCCACCAGGAATCTTATTAGATCTATCAATGCTTGTGACTTCAATGTCAACATGCGAGGCTATGCTGATATTGCTTTCAGATCGGAGAGAACTAGCATCACCTTGGTGACTTAAATCTCTTAAATCACTACTGACGTCGCTCATTTGATCATCACTTTGCTGCACCTGTGAATATTGCAGTCTACATCTCCTATGTGGAGGACCTGATTCTATTGGTTGACTCCTAGTCTTGCTGAAATCTGATGATAAAATTGTGGAATGAGATTGCCTCTCCAACCCAAGTTTCTTCTGTTGCAGTCTCGGGTTCGCGGGTTTGGAGCTCGCCCTTGACTTGCTTTTTCCAGCGGTAAGTTGAGGATTTTTCAAACATTGTGCTGATCTCAAAGTTTTGGCACTGGCATTCTTATTTATAGGATGAAGTTTTTGGCTTGAAGGGTCCCTCTGGTGAATTATTCTTTGAGTTGGATCTGTAGCTGTTTGCTTGTCATCAGATTCCTTTCTGCTATCTGAAGATTCACCAATGCGGATTCCTTGGAGACCTGATAAATTCTCAGGTAGAATTACTGAGGAGGCAAAATTACTGGCTTTTTCGATGCATTTAGCTGCTTTCATATCTACAGTTGAGGATTTAATACTTCTTGGAGAACCGTTCCCTTTAACTGTGGCAGATGTTTGGTTATCGCCTTCTTGGTTTTTTGAATTTGCCAATCTTGAGCTCTGATCTATACTGTTGTTATTGCCCGTTCGAGGCACAATGGTTGGAGGCTGATCTTCTTTTCTGCTTTCTAACACTTCTTTTGTCTTCTGCATTGCTGCAAGTATTTGTTTAAGAGCTCTGAGGTCCTTTCCAGACTTTTTGAACTCAAGTTGTGCCAACCTTTTTTCGATTTCCCCATAAACTGAAAGAGAAGAGTTTGGGGCGTTAGTCTGAGTTTCTCTGCTCTTGAAAGTTGGTATCTGACCTTTGCTCCCATCAAGTAGTCTCCATGGAGCAGGCTCTATAGGAGCCTTGCAGTTTGCAATGGACTTCTTGGCTGAATCAGCATTTTTCATCCGGGGTGATACAGGTTCCCTGGTAGAATTCCTTGGGGATCCACCTATTCCGTTTTGCTTGTTGCTATCAGCAGTTCTTGATATTCTTGAGAAGGAATCACATTCACCATATGAGGCTGTTTTCGTATGACCCGGCTGATTCCCATCAGTTGACATTGAGTCTGGAAAAGTTTCCAAACCCATCAACTTTGCTACAACACTAGACGGTCCTTTGTGACTTCCAGGTTCTTGCTCTTGGTTAAAAATATTGCGACAGTTCCCGTCACCCCTCTGCAGGTCACGTATGAGATAATTTGATTTCATTTCAGCCGTTGAACCCCTCATGGAGCGCTCTCTACCGTCCAGTGATAGTCTTGGGAGCTCTTTCAGCTTTATAATGGATTTAAATGCTTCTCGCGATTCCCGACTGTCATAAGAGAATCGAGGAGTATCCTTTACTGCAAAACCATCCTTCTGTTCATTGGATTTCCTAGGTGCTTCTCTCAGCTTACCAAGAACCTGAAATTCTTCATTGACACATGAGAATCTGGACTTGATAGGTTTTGGCTGCTGCAGAGGCCTTGGAGAATCCATGTATTTCAAGATTTGTCCCCCGGCATCATTCTCTTTGATTCGAGTTTTAATTGATATCCCGCGAGCTTCTCTGTACATAGAGTCCTTGACAAAATTTCGGATATCAACAGGCTGTCGGCTTAATTGCAAAGAATCATTTGGTTGATGTACGGGTGAGTCTCGAACAGGGGCTCCTGCTACATTTGTTTGGCCATATGAAGATGTTTCTGTCTGAGCTTGTTTATTGCAGTCTATAGATGAGAAGCTAGATGAACAAGAGGAAGAGGAAAACGACGTTCGGGATGATTCAGTTGAGACTTTTTGTTTCTCTTTCATGGCCTTCTTGACATGTTTTCCCTGCAATTACAAGTTACTTTAGCTTCAGTAATTTCATTTACACTTTCAGTGATAGAAATAATTAAAGATTTAAATCGTTACTGTTGGTGGCTGTGATGAACTTTTTGACTTTGCTCCATTGTTATCTTTTTGACCTGGAAAACAAAAATTCAACTATGAATTGTTCATGCAAAGCTTGGCTCAAAACTAAGAAACAAAGACCAACACTA
The DNA here is from genome assembly GCF_011075055.1 of Mangifera indica. NCBI lineage: Eukaryota > Viridiplantae > Streptophyta > Magnoliopsida > Sapindales > Anacardiaceae > Mangifera > Mangifera indica. The sequence continues at coordinate 17,262,611 of NC_058145.1, read as the reverse complement.
ACTATAGCCATACTTGTGCAGAAACCAGCAAAGAAAGTATATTACTGGCTTGAGTTAAGAAAATCTGGACTGAGATATCTCCATGAATCTAAAAGGAAATACCTGGTGGAAGCCTCTTCTGACTTCGGTGGATGCACCGGCCGCTCAGGAAACGGTGGCGGTCAAAGAGCTGAAAGATACCATTCATGCATCCAATCTGCTTCGGCAGATCTGGATTTTCATCTGATATTGAACGTAGAAGCTTTGCAGACATCTCAACTCCTTCTCTTCACTCGATCAAACAAGAAAAATGTTATTGCAGCTTGCAGTACTACCTCAGTGGTTTCAACATTCCATTTTTGAGAAAAATGAGAAGATAGAGAGAAATTCAGGTGGCCTGAAACACAACATCATTCATTGACATAAAGTTTGCATAAACTATTGAAAGGCGAGAAGTCATATACGATGTCTTCACAACTACTCACAGGTTAAAAACTACAATTGCTTTGGTAGGCAAATTTTCTCTATGCAATAAGTACTTAACAGGCTTTTTCTTTGTGAGTTCTTTATCTTTGCTGATTTCAGAGAATTTTGTGGACGACACAAGAGAAAGAAGGGGCTGATTTAAAGAGAAAAGAGAGCCCCACATTATTTTCTTTATACATGAAGAGAGGAGTAAGATAAATTTCTGTTTTTGGATTTCACAGAATTTGGTAGACAGTATCTCTGCAAAAGCTAAAAGGAACAGAAATGATGAAATATCAAGGGACCCTACACACACACAAAACACAAAAAAACAGTTACCTAGCTAGTCCCCACCTTTGAAGGACTAACAAAAGAGAATTCTGCAGGGAAGTTCTGCTTCTGCAGCCCCAAGAAGAGATTTTTTTGGGTTTCCTCAAACTAAACATCACACCACAAAACAATACTTTGTTTTATAACTCCCAAGGATAGTTTGAATGTAACAGTGGCAGCATCCAAGCAAGAGGATATAATTTCAAAATTTATCTGTTACAGTAATTATGAAACTGTCTATTAAACCCAAAGTTCTTTTCTTTTTGATATAGTCGATTCAAGCTCGATTAAAGAATGATTAAGTTCAAATAAGAATTTTCCGTTACCTAAAAAATACTTTGTCTTATGGCCCTCTTTCTCTCCTTCCATGTGAAAATCTCGATAAGGATATCAGTAAAAGATGCGTGGGAGGGTGATGATTAGATCTGGTTAAGTTTATGGTCATATTTCTACCATTTTCATGTGGACAAATAATGTTGGTGGGTCTGTGTATTCAGGACCTCTCATGTGGAGTCTGTCAAGTAGTGGAAAAAATATGAAAGTGGATTTATGTACTGGAAAGCCTGCATAAACTCCAATCTCTATACACTTTTTTCAACCAATCCCTCCAACAGATTCCCAATCTTTTTAGCTTTGACTATCAGTTTTGGACTATTACAGAAGCTGTATGTATAATTTCCTCTACACACACTTTGATTCTCATTTTCCCTAGGAAACCTGTAGTGAAGAATAACTGTGTACCACATTTTCCATCTTTTTCTCAGCTAAATTTTCTGTTCTGGTAGTTGTTGATAATTGTGGAAACTTAACTACAATAATAATGAGCCTTCTTATCCTTCTTTCACTGTGACTGCAATTCTTCTGTAAATTAATCAAAGCTGGATTGTTTTTATTATACCACTGCAAAGCATATTTTCCGTATCCGCCTTAGGTTAGTAGATTGTCGCAGAGCTTAGGTTTCCAGAATTCTCAGAGCTCTGTCAAACTTACTGCAAAGCATATTTTATTACTGAGCTAACATCAAAGGAGTGATTACTGCAAGGCATATTAAACTGCTTCTCAGTCAAACTCACTGAGCTAACATCAAAGAAGTGATTAACAATATCATCCACACACAAGTCAATTGAAATATAGGTAAAAACTGATTCAACCATTCTCATTATTTCTTCAACATATCAAACTCATCTTCTACAACCTTAGAGTTTCATTTTATCTTAATCTTATACATTTTGAAATAATAATCATTTTCTATTAAAACAAGATCATACAATTATCCGATTAACATTAAATTTTAAATGTAACTCTATCTTTTGTTCTATAAATGAAGAATTAGAGGATAATGGTGTAACACCACTTCTAAACATACATATTATAACTCAGCTAATTTTAGTAACGTAACAATGGAGATAGATTTTTGCTTAAGTTTCGGATTCAAACATAAATTATTAAAGTGAGTTGAAGAAATTATAAAATATATATATATAATGTATAAACATGGGCAAAATAATCTAGAGATAATAGTGTCACTTCATTTTCAAATACAAATGTAGTCATTTTCAATATTCAATAAAGCCACTGGCAACAGCTAAGAAATGTTCTGTACAAGTCCAAATCCCAGAAATGTACATTCCTCCCGTTCACTCTTCTCCGCTAACCTAATTTATAAACTGCATTTAATTGGCAGTTTTCTATTTACAAAGCCAAGTACAATTATTCCAAAAGGCATCTAATTATTTGTACCTTCCTATCAAATTATTCATCACTTTGAAAACTATAGACAAGATGATTAATCCCACAATTAAAATCTCTTCTTCTGTGTGTAATTTTGTACAATATAATTACCATACAGTCACAGTCACGTAATAATATAATATCTAAATACGTAATTTAATATTTAAAATTAAATATACATAATATTACTCCGAAAAATTACCCATCATCTTACATGATTCTCACCACCACCAAATGTCCATGTGCATATTAGCCACTGGAATCATCTAGTGGGGTTTTCTAAGTCAACAAGAAAGCAATATCACAATTTAATATAACTCTTAATCTTTATCATGCATCATCTAAATTGAAAATGATTAATTCTAAGCCAATCAAAGCTTTAATTTACAGCTAGCTAGGCAGCTTCCTGTTCACATTCTATGGAGTTTCATATAGGTGTTGTGTGAGCATTAAATAAGGGATTGTTCTCATTTAGTAATTAATGTGTAGCAATAATGGGTATTATTAAGTGAAAATAAATTAATGTATTATTATAAAATTAAATAATTAAATAATTTATAATTATATAATAATTATATATAACTATTTGTATATGAAATATTACTGCTCATTCATTTAAATTATCATAGCGTAAGTCAAGATTCTCTTTTGTTCACCAGACTTGATCCTTTAATGCATGAGAGTGATATTTAAACAATATTTTAATAATAATATGAAGGAGTCTTAACTCATCATTAAAAGGTTTGGTATCGGTTTTTTTGGTTCTGACGGATTAGATGATGACTGGATCGAGAAGATAATATTATTTAAATATATATTTATAATATGCTACAAATTTATTTGTGATATAATGGTGTTGCAAGTGCAGTAATTAAAACCAATCATTTAGCCGTAAATTAGGATAGTTAACTAGGTTGAAATGCATTTCAAAGTGGTTTAATAACAGTCGTTGGACTGCTCAACCGAACCAGAGTGGCTATTGGGTCTCGATCAATAACCGGTTCGACCTATGGTTCCAGTTTGCCTAAGGGTGTGAGAATTCCTCCTGCAAAAGGAGTTGAAAAGTAGCCTCCTCTTCTTGTGATACTAATCTAACAACGAAGCAACATAAATGCACAGCAAGTTCTAGGTCATTTTTGCTACTTCAAGGAAGAAGATGGTGAAGTATACAGGTGAGATAAGAGACCTAACACCACTGACATAAAAATATTTGTCATTTCAAAGTATGAGGCTTGCACTTGCCCACGTAAAGTCATCTAATCGATCAATATTAATACTAAACTATGAAAAATAATCAGCCTCACGTGTACTAAGAAGCCAATTATCATAATAAAATATTGCATGAATGAATAATAGTATTTGACGATCGCACAAAGTCAAAGAGTACATCACACGGTCAGATTGCCAGTTCATTACTATCTTAAATTATCTATCTCTCCACATGCAAACCCAGTTCATCAACTTGAGTTTTCAAGTTCATGATGCATGCTCTTGGGAATTCATGCATTTGCAGAAGACACCTCACATATCCCCAGAGATCTCTGACCAAAACATCAACAATGAATTATAATAATGAAAGATGAGTGTGTTTCAGAGAAATGGGCACTGGGGTCGTGCAGGGTTTCGAGTCAACACCAAACCTCTGTGCAGAGAAGAAAATGAGGGAGGGAAGATAATAAAATGGTAGCCAAAGTCCTCTAGTTGTAGCAGAAAATATAGTCAGTGGCTTTGGCACATCTAATCTGAGGTTGGGTTGTGGCCATATTTTGGAAATATATGCCAGTTCATCTTGATTCCTGTCATGTGGCTTAATAAATGCAGGAAGCTGTCACATTTCAATTTCCATGTCCATCCAAATGAAACCACACCACTACTTTTACTAACACCTCACTGTTATCTCATAAGCCCTAATTTTTTCAGATATTCAAATCGTTCTTTGACCAAAATGATAGTTTAATGAAGGAAGTGATTTGCAATGGAATTTTTTTTTTAATCTGACGAGGAACCCCACTGATCAGAGCTCGAACACCAAATTTGTAAACTTTGGGAAAACTAATCCGATAACCCACCATCAGCCTCCCACTTCAATAAAATCATATTAAGGTGTAGGTGTGCATACTAAGTTTATTCGTAGGATTGTAAAGTGGATTTGATATTAATCCAATAAAACCTAAGGCCAAGCTATTTGTATTTTATTGTGATGGTCCATTCAATTTGAAACAATTTAATTGCTCGCATTGTACTTATGCTAGTCTAGCAAATACTGAGGGGCTGGGCCGCATTGCTATGGGCTTTGGCATGTTTATCTGGCCGGGCCGAAGCCAACAGAATTGGAAAACAAAACTGTAAGAATCCAAGGCATACATGTAGTAACAAATTAAGGCAAAACGTATGCATCGTAAGCAATAAAAGGCTGAAACTATAAGTTTGTTTATGTAATTGTTAATATAGATAATGAGTAATTAATAACCCACTATTATTAATCAACTTTATCTTTGAAATAGCATAGTATAGCATGTCAAATAATAAATCCATTTTGGTTTTAACCCTATGACATAAGAAAAGAATAGGAAAAGATTATATAAAACCAGTTTAGTTTTAAAATAAATTAATCGAGATGGTCTTCAAATCAATTTGAACTATTAATGAATTCCAAGAATTTTAGATGGGATGGGGATTGTAATTTTCTCTAGTTAACTAAATAAAAACTTTTAATAGTTAAAATTTAAAGTCAATATATCTTAATCAATATTGTCGATGATAACATATGTAAATCGAATACATTGTATAAACTGAATCTACATTTTCTAGTAAAAAAGTATAGAAAACAGTTGCTTAAATGATAGATTTTGGTATATAAGATTAGGGTTGAAATTCAAAGCTAGATAATTATGATCAAATGTTAGAATTTTTGATATATTTATTGTGATTAGGGTTTTGAATTCATTAAAGTCATACAAATTGGGTAGGCACTCTAGTTGAAGAACTCCTAACCACTACTTTCTTTTTTCCCTTCCACCACCCCCATGACATGACTTGCTGAAGAGTTATGGATCCCAAAAGTCAATCCAATATTTAAACCAAAACATCTTGAATTTCAATACCCATTTTCGGCCTTTCAGGATCTCCACAGGACTTGGGGACCATAACTCTCCTATTTAATTTATAGTGTTCTTCCTCTTCGAGTACCATTTATATTTTACCAATTTAATGGTTTAACTCTTTCAGTCAAAAAATTTAAAAGTAATTATAATTTAATATTTAATATATTTATAATAGTTTGAATGACAAAAACATCATATAAAAAAAAAGAGTGTAAAAGTAAAGCATCTTCTATCAAAATCAA